>NC_136347.1:600000-849543 GCF_964198595.1 Lampetra fluviatilis | reverse complement strand
AAAAACCTCACGACGTTTTAAGTCAAAATGCATCATTAAACACTCTCTGTCTGCACTCGCTTCGATTCCGATTCCCGTGGTGAGGTGACTTGGGCGATTGCGGAATCGATTCCCGTTGCAGTGGCGGGCGGGGGACAAGGCGTGAGAGGTGGGCGTAGTGGGGGGGGGGTTGAGGAGAGAATCGATTCCTGTTGGCGGTGATGGTTTAAGTGGGGAATCGATTCCGTGTTTATGGTTACTTCATCAGAATCAGCAGTAAAATAATCGATTAAAAAGACAGTAAGATCGTCGATTATAATACAGTAAGATAATCGATTAGAAAGACAGTAAGATCGTCGATTATAAATATAGTAAGATAATCGATTACAAACACACTAAGATAATCGATTACAAACACACTAAGATAATCGATTATAAATACAGTAAGAACAGGACCCTGCGGGGTGGCTGGTAGGAACGAATAACCAAAGAATATAAACATAATGTATTATTACACTTGTTTAGCCAGGAAAGCCCCACTGAGTCTGAAGGTTTTTGTAGGGTCCTGCCAAGTGTTTGCAGTAGGGGGCGATGTTGCTACACGGAATCGGACCATACGAAGGGAGAGTGTGAGGCCTAGTTCTAGGCTTTAGGCCTAGCTGTAGGCGTTAGGCCGCTGTGAGTTAATTTGTAATTTAAATGTTTTAATTATTTATGTAAAAGCTTTAAATGTAAATGTTTCTATTTAAAAACATCAGGGAATGTAACATTGTAAAACATTAACTCCCTTTCACACACGCGGGGGTACGATACGAAGGGAGAGTGTGAGGCCTAGTTCTAGGCTTTAGGCCTAGCTGTAGGCGTTAGGCCGCTGTGAGTTAATTTGTAATTTAAATGTTTTAATTATTTATGTAAAAGCTTTAAATGTAAATGTTTCTATTTAAAAACATCAGGGAATGTAACATTGTAAAACATTAACTCCCTTTCACACACGCGGGGGTACGATACGAAGGGAGAGTTTCAGGCCTAGTTCTAGGCTTTAGGCCTAGCTGTAGGCTTTAGGCCGCCGTGAGTTAATTTTTAAATTAAATGTTTTTATTATGTATGTAAAAGCTTTAAATTTAAATGTTTCTATTTAAAAGCATCAGGGAATGTAACATTGTTAAACATTAACTCCCTTGCACACACGCGGGGGTACGATACGAAGGGAGAGTGATAGGCGTAGTTCGAGGCTTTAGGCCTAGCTGTAGGCTTTAGGGCGCTGTGAGTAAAATTTGAATTTAAAAGTTTTAATTATAAAATTTGAATTTAAAAGTTTTAATTAAAAGCTATCTCAGGGAATTATAAGGGAATGTTACACTTGTTTAGCCAGGAAAACCTAATTAATATAAATGTTTTAATTAAAAGCTATCTGAGGGAATTATAAGGGAATGTTACACTTGTTTAGCCAGGAAAGCGTCACGGAGTCTAAAGGTTTTTGTAGGGTCATGCCAAGTGTTTGCAGTAGGGGGCGATTTTGCTACACGGTCGGATGGACGGTCGGACGGACGGACGATATAATCTATTGTAGGCTGGTCCACTTCGTTCCTACCAGTATAATCTCCATATAT
Organism: Lampetra fluviatilis; assembly: GCF_964198595.1. NCBI lineage: Eukaryota > Metazoa > Chordata > Hyperoartia > Petromyzontiformes > Petromyzontidae > Lampetra > Lampetra fluviatilis. The sequence continues at coordinate 847,954 of NC_136347.1, read as the reverse complement.
ATAAAAAGCAAACTTGTGAATGTGTGTGTCTGTTCAAAATGTTTAGCGTTCTTCCCGGCATGCAACAAACTTGACATTTGCCATGAGAGTACTTTGCAGACGGTACACCACGCACACATTATTAAAAGACACTTTTGTATTTTGAGCGGTGACGTCACATTTGTGATGTCACCCGCACGCGCAAGCGTCACGCGGCGCGTCTGGTGACGTCACGCGGTGTGCCTGGTGACGTCACGCACCCCGCCCCCCCCACCTTCCACGGGTAAAGTGCCATTCAAATGTGTTGCAGGTCTAAGGCGTTCAGTCGTTTACTGCCGTACGCACCCTGAAAGTTGTGTGTGTCTGTGTGTGTGCGTGTGTGTGTGTGCGTGTGTGTGTGTGCGTGTGTGTGTGTGCGTGTGTGTGTCTGTGTGCGTGTGTGTGTGTGCGTGTGTGTGTGCGTGTGTGTGTGTGTGCGTGTGTGTGTGTGCGTGTGTATGTCTGTGTGCGTGTGTGCGTGTGTGTGTGTGCGTGTGTATGTCTGTGTGCGTGTGTGTGTACCTATGGGGAGCGATAGTGCAGCGGTTAGCGCGCTACGCGACACGAGTTCGATTCCCGCTGACGGCCAACACCAGTGACGATTATCTGAACCGGTCCAGGGCCTCCCCTAGGTCTACTCAGCCTCAAATGAGTACCTGGTGAGGTGTGTAAACATTTCCACTAGGGAGACAAAGGCGGTCGGGCGTGGTGCTGGCCACTCACACCCTCGTGTACCGTTTCGGCCTTCATAGGTGCTCGCTAACAGCACTTGCCCCTACAGTCTGTTAAGGCTATATGGGGGATCTTTATCTTTGTTGTGTGTGTACCTACGTGTAATAAAGGATTTGTCACACACTGCTGGTCTCTGTTGGTCTTTATTTAGCTTCTTCCTCGCACCCCGCTGGTCCCGACAGCGGGCCAGCGTCTCCCCACGTGCGCCCCGCACGCGCTCCCTCGTCAGCTCCTCCGCTCCCCCGCTCCGCACACCGCTGGTGGACGGTGTGGACGGTGTGGACGGTGTGCCGAAGCTCCTCCAGCCACGTGGCCGATGGCGCGGATCTCCCCTCCGTCCACCCAACGTAGTCCAACTTCGTGACTCTCCCAACTGACCCGGAGCCCTTCTGGGCTCCCCCTTATATCCCCTTCACCAGGTGATCCTGACTCCTCCCCTTCCGGCCTTCCCATACTGCCCTGCTGACTCCGCCCCCATTCATCTCGCTCCCCATTGGAGCTGCCGAGGTGAACGGCGGCCCCTCCCACACGCCCGGCAGACCAGGCTCCGCCCCCAATACCCCGGGCCGTGTGATTGGGCCAGAGCCCAGCAGCAGACCCTGTTTACGCTCGCATGACAGATGTCAGACTCCTGTGCAAACGCTCCACCATTACATCCGTCTGTCGGTGGTAGTGCGACGTACGTACTTTCTTTGATCCCAACAAATCACACACCTCCCGCAGCAATCTAGAAGGAAACATTCACCCTGATTGATCAGAAGGCGCTCAGAGGCCCCCTTGTCCATCACGTAGCCGTCGGGGATTGCCTCGGTGATGGTCGCCGCCGGCTGGTTGCGAAGCGGCCAGGCCATCGTCCGCCGTGAAAAATATTCGACGCTCCCCAGTAAATACTTACTCCCGCGAGGGCTGTTAGGAAATGGACCGAGGACATCAAGAGCGACCAGCTCATTTATGCGAGAAACTCGAATGGTGGACACCAGGGTTGAGACGGGGGTTTCTGCGGAGCGCACGGCACACACCCCTTCAACACACGAGTGACATCTTCCGCCATGCCGGGCCAGAAGAAGTCGAGCTTAAGTGCGGCTGGTGTCTTACGCACCCAGATGCGACAGTCGCTCGTGCACCGCCCAGATGACCTTACCCCGCAGGGCAGTGGGCACGACGATGTTGTAACAGCGCAACCCTCCGTCCCAACGCAACCCACCTCTGAGGATGACAGAGGCTGCACCCAGTCGATCCCCGCCCCCGTCCGCCCCTTGACACGGCGTCGCAACGTAAACAGGGAAGCGTGCTCCGCCTGGAGGCGTCCCCACTCCGCGTGGTCCAAGCCAGTAGCGGCGTCACACGCCTCAGGACCGTCGGCTGCATCGGAGGTTTCAACCTTGACCGACGCCGCCAGGGGAGGGGGGAGACCTACGGCAGGCGCCTCACTGCGCCCCGAGCCCCAGAAACACGCGACAGGGCACCCGTCGCTCGTTGGCAATCGCGACAGGGCGTCCGCGTCCGTGTGGCGGGTACCTTTGCGGTAGGAGACGGTAAAGGAATAGTCCTGGAGGACTTCCGACCATCGTGAAAGTTGGCCAGACGGCTGTCAAACGCACAGCGCGTACTGTAGGGCAGCATGGTCAGAGCGCACCAAGAAGCATCTTCCATGAAGATAGGGGCGATACTGTTGCACAAAAAAAAACTATAGGCAAAAGTTCCCCGCGTGCGACAAGGTGCCGCTGTTCGGCCGGAGACCGCACTCTGCTGCCACATGCTGCCACACTCTGCACGCCATCCACGGCTTGAGACAGAACAGCACCAATTCCGGTGTTGCTAGCGTCCGAATCAAGGATGAACGGCATGGAAAGTCAGGGTGTTGAAGGGGAGGGGCGTTCACCAAGCCATTCCAGAGCGCAACAAATGTGGCCTCCTCCTCCTCCCCCCAATGGAACTTCTGACCCTTTGCCATCAGGGCGTGGAGAGGTGTGGCGATAGTGGCGAACCCGGCGACAAAACGGCGGTAATGGGACGCAAAACCAACGAAACTCCGCACCTCCCTCACCGACGTGGGGTTTGGCCAAGAACGCACACACGCGATCTTGTCTGGGTCTGCCACTATCCCTGATTGACTGACTATGTGGCCAAGGTACCACACTGATTTTTGGAGCAGGTGACACTGCTGTGGTTTAAATTTGAGGTCCGCCGCACGCATCTTAAGAAAGACGGCACGTAACCGTTCCAGATGTTCTTTAAACGTATTGGGTAAAAGCGAAAACATCGTCCAGATATATCAGGCACGAGTCCCACTGGAGGCCAGCCAGAACCAGTTCCATCAATCGCTGGAATGTAGCCGGAGCAGAGTGAAGACCCATTGGAAGCCGATTAAATTCAAATATGCCTTGTGGACTCATCTAAGGGCAACTGCCAAAATCCCGATAGGAGGTCAAGATCTTCTTGGTTCTTTCGGTAAAGTCACGTAGAATGGAAATTATAAAATAATAAAAATAAAACATAATGAAATAATTCTCACGACGTTTCGGCCACAACGCAAGCAGCCATCCTCAGGTGGAGAACAGGTCTGTCGAGGAGACAGACTCTGTTTTATCGACAGACCTGTTCTCCACCTGAGGTCTGTCGATAAAACAGAGTCTGTCTTCTCGACAGACCTGTCCTCCACCTGAGGACGGCTGCTTGCGTTGTGGCCGAAATGTCGTGAGAATTATTTGATTGGTTTATTTTTATTATTTTATTACTTCCATTCTACGTGACTTTACCGAAAGAACCAAGAAGATGAATCCCTGCAGTCACGAAAGCTTTAAATCGAAAGGAGGTCAAGAGTCGAAAAATGATGTGCTCCTACCAGAGCATCCAGAGAATCGTCCATTCGAGGAAGGGGGAACGCGTCAGCTACAGAGATCTTATTAAGTTGACGGAAGTCAACACGGAAGCGCAAACTACCTTCTTGCTTTAAAAAAAAAACAATCGGGGCTCCCCAAGGGCTGGTGGATGGTGAGATCATATCGGCGGCCAACATCTCATCAACTGCCAGCCGTACGTGGTCTTTTTCTATGGGGCTCAGCCGGTAGGGGTTCTGCCGGATGGGAGCGGCGTCGCCCGTATCGATGTGGTGCTAAACACGTCGGAGAATTCACGCGAAAGCGCCCTCAACTCCCTCCACTGAGACTCGGGCAATCCAGAATTGTCAGAACAAAGCGATTCCATCCACTTTGCATCGGAAAGCTGTTGCCGCTCCATATTTGACGCGACCCCCACCCCGCCAACGATGACTGACACTTGTGTTGCTCCCGAAACGTCGAGATTTATTTTATTTTATACCCACGTGACTTTACCGAAAGAACCAAAGAGCTCTGACCAGGGGCTGACAGGTGAGTGAGTTGGTCTGTAACAAGGCAGGAGACTGACTAGGAGCTGACGGGTGAGTGAGTTGGTCTGTAACAAGGCAGGAGATGACTAGGAGCTGAGTGGTGAGTGAGTTGGTTTGTAACAAGGCAGGAGACTGACTAGGGGCTGAGTGGTGAGTGAGTTGGACTGTAACAAGGCAGGAGACTGACTAGGAGCTGAGTGGTGAGTGAGTTGGTCTGAAACAAGGCAGGAGACTGACTAGGGGCTGAGTGGTGAGTGAGTTGGACTGTAACAAGGCAGGAGACTGACTAGGAGCTGAGTGGTGAGTGAGTTGGTCTGAAACAAGGCAGGAGACTGACTAGGGGCTGAGTGGTGAGTGAGTTGGCCTGTAACAAGGCAGGAGACTGACTAGGAGCTGAGTGGTGAGTGAGTTGGTCTTTAACAAGGCAGGAGACTGACTAGGAGCTGAGTGGTGAGTGAGTTGGTCTGTAACAAGGCAGGAGACTGACTAGGAGCTGACGGGTGAGTGAGTTGGTCTGTAACAAGGCAGGAGACTGACTAGGGGCTGAGTGGTGAGTGAGTTGGTCTGTAACAAGGCAGGAGACTGACTAGGAGCTGAGTGGTGAGTGAGTTGGCCTGTAACAAGGCAGGAGACTGACTAGGAGCTGAGTGGTGAGTGAGTTGGTCTGTAACAAGGCAGGAGACTGACTAGGGGCTGAGTGGTGAGTGAGTTGGTCTGTAACAAGGCAGGAGACTGACTAGGAGCTGAGTGGTGAGTGAGTTGGTCTGTAACAAGGCAGGAGACTGACTAGGAGCTGAGTGGTGAGTGAGTTGGTCTGTAACAAGGCAGGAGACTGACTAGGAGCTGAGTGGTGAGTGAGTTGGTCTGTAACAAGGCAGGAGACTGACTAGGAGCTGAGTGGTGAGTGAGTTGGACTGTAACAAGGCAGGAGACTGACTAGGAGCTGACGGGTGAGTGAGTTGGTCTGTAACAAGGCAGGAGACTGACTAGGGGCTGAGTGGTGAGTGAGTTGGTCTGTAACAAGGCAGGAGACTGACTAGGAGCTGAGTGGTGAGTGAGTTGGTCTGTAACAAGGCAGGAGACTGACTAGGGGCTGAGTGGTGAGTGAGTTGGCCTGTAACAAGGCAGGAGACTGACTAGGAGCTGAGTGGTGAGTGAGTTGGTCTGTAACAAGGCAGGAGACTGACTAGGGGCTGAGTGGTGAGTGAGTTGGTCTGTAACAAGGCAGGAGACTGACTAGGAGCTGAGTGGTGAGTGAGTTGGTCTGTAACAAGGCAGGAGACTGACTAGGAGCTGAGTGGTGAGTGAGTTGGTCTGTAACAAGGCAGGAGACTGACTAGGAGCTGAGTGGTGAGTGAGTTGGACTGTAACAAGGCAGGAGACTGACTAGGAGCTGAGTGGTGAGTGAGTTGGTCTGTAACAAGGCAGGAGACTGACTAGGAGCTGAGTGGTGAGTGAGTTGGTCTGTAACAAGGTAGGAGACTGACTAGGATCTGACAGGTGAGTGAGTTGGTCTGTAACAAGGCAGGAGACTGACTAGGAGCTGACAGGTGAGTGAGTTGGTCTGTAACAAGGTAGGAGACTGACTAGGGGCTGAGTGGTGAGTGAGTTGGTCTGTAACAAGGCAGGAGACTGACTAGGATCTGACAGGTGAGTGAGTTGGTCTGTAACAAGGCAGGAGACTGACTAGGAGCTGAGTGGTGAGTGAGTTGGTCTGTAACAAGGCAGGAGACTGACTAGGAGCTGAGTGGTGAGTGAGTTGGTCTGTAACAAGGCAAGAGACTGACTAGGAGCTGAGTGGTGAGTGAGTTGGTCTTTAACAAGGCAGGAGACTGACTAGGAGCTGAGTGGTGAGTGAGTTGGTCTGTAACAAGGCAGGAGACTGACTAGGAGCTGAGTGGTGAGTGAGTTGGTCTGTAACAAGGCAGGAGACTGACTAGGGGCTGAGTGGTGAGTGAGTTGGTCTGTAACAAGGCAGGAGACTGACTAGGGGCTGACAGGTGAGTGAGTGGCCTTAATCGAAGTTGGCTTGTGGTTGTTGTTGTTGTTGTTTGACTTGCATCCCACTGGGATTTTTGCACACAGCGTTGGTGTACGGTGATTTTTTCTGCAATATGTTGCTGTCTTTTCTTGGATTTTCTGTTTGCACTTAGTCACATAGTCACTTTAAGATGTTTTTTGTTCATGTTTTCGTTTTTTGTTTGTTGCGGTTGCACCCGATTCAAGAGCCGAATGGCTCACAGGGCTATACCTAATTAATAAACTTGAACTGGAGTTGGTCTGTAACAAGGCAGGTCACTGATTATTTGGTGAACATTAAAACATTCACGATCACGGTTCGACAGCGACAATCGCAGCAATCTCGCGCTCAATCTGGCAGAGGTTTCTCACTGGGACAATTGTCGATCAAAGCGCTTCATCGCTCATCAGATTAATCCTCTTGGTGCAGTCTAAATACAGATTAGACTCCTGGCACAGACAGAGAGAGTCCCATGCCTTGCTGGTTACTCTAGCAGCAGCGTTGGCTGTGATTGCCAGGCTCTGACCTGCTGAGTCTCGGTGTGGCCGTGACTTCAAGAGCTTCATCGCTCATCAGATTCATTCTCCCGGTGCAGTCTAAGTCGAGATTAGACTCCTGGCATAGAGAGAGGGGGGGCACACCACTGCCGGTTGCCGTGGCAACAGCAGCAGCTACAGCAGCAGCAACTACAGCAGCAGCAGTAGTAACAACAGCAGCAGTAGCAGCAGCTGCAGCAGCAACAGCAGCTGCAGAAGTCACAGCAGCAGTAGTAGCAGCTCCAGTAGTAGTAGCGGCAGTAGTAGAGGCAGTAGCAGCAGTAGCAAGGCAGCGCTGCTGATCTGCGGGCGGAAGAGGTTCTTCACCAGCTTGTTTCACGATACCATCACCACAACAACAACTACTACCACCACCACACACACACACCATACACACACACCCACCACCACACACATACACACCACACACATACACACCGCACACACGCACCACCACACACACCACCACACACACCACCACATACACCACCACACACACCACCACACACACCACACACCACCACACACACCACACACACCACCACCACAGACAACCACCACACACACACCACCACCACACACACCACCACCACACACACCACCACCCACACCACCACCCACACACACACCACCACACACACCACCACCCACACACAACCACCACACACACACACCACACACAACAACCACCACACACACCACCACCACACACACCACCACCACACACACCACCACCACACACACCACCACCACACACACCACCACCACACACACCACCACCACACACACCACCACCACACACACCACCACCACACACACCACCACCACACACACCACCACCACACACACCACCACCACACACACACCCACCACACACACACACCACCACCACAGACCACCACCACCACACACCACCACCACCAGCACACACACCCACCACACACACCACCACCACACAGACAACCACCACACACAACAACCACACACACCACCACCACACACACACAACAACCACCACACAACAACCACCACCACACACACAGCAAGAGCTATGGGCTGTTTATTCTCAAAGAAATCGAGCAAAAAGAATCGTGGCGAGGGAGGAAAAGGCGGCGAAGAGGAGGAGGAGGCGGTGGCCGGGGTGGTAGCGGCTCCGCCAAAGCAGTACAGCTGGGACAAGCGCGAAAAGGTAACGAGGGGGTGGGGGGGGTAGCCCCGCGCTAGCCGAGCGTGGTGCACCAGAGCCCGCGCAGCGATTCAGGCAAGGCCGTAGGCTCCGTGGGGAGCACGCGCGGCCTCCGCTCCGCTTCAACCAGCCCGATCCGCTATTCGATAATAAAAAAAGGCGGAATGTTTAAAAAATTAAAAAAACAATTTAAAATAAATAAACGATTCGCCACGTCGGGTTTTAATCGTCAACCAAAGCCATCGCCACTCGCGTTGTGAATAATGAAATGTTATTTAATGTAAAGTGACCACAACGGGTTAGTTGCTGTGATTAAGTTACTAACCGCGTTTAGTGTTGACGTGATGACACTAAATCTCGACTAAATTATATTCACGTCGTCATCTGAGCCCCAACAACAAACTCGATTATGAAATCCCCTTGCGTTTAGCCACCCAGCCAGTGTAGTGTAGTGTATAGTAGTGTATAGTGTAGTGTAATTAGTGTGTATAGTGTAGTGTATAGTGTATAGTAGTGTAGTGTGTAGTGTATAGTAGTGTATAGTGTAGTGGTGTTGTAGTGTAGTGTGTAGTAGTGTGTAGTGTATAGTGTGTAGTAGTGTATAGTGTAGTGTATTGTATAGTGTAGTAGTGTAGTGTATAGTAGTGTTGTGTAATTAGTGTGTATAGTGTAGTGTATAGTAGTGTAGTGTATACTAGTGTAGTGAGTTCAGGGAGACGACGTCGGAGTTGAGGCACACTCTTTTTATTAACTCAAGGACAGACACAATAGTTGAAGGGGTAACGGCCCCTTCACCCGTACTATGTGGGGAACCACCCTAGTACTAAGCCCTCTGTCCTGCTCCCCAGTCCTCCTCTAATGGGCTACGGGAGGCTGTCTGATCTGGCCCTGGTAAGCACAGATCTCGGCACCAGCTAAGCCGGCCCAGCCCTTACAAGGGCAGAGGTCCGGGAGCTCTTGGGCCACGCCGCTGGCTTACCCAGCTCGGCCCTGACAAGGGCAGCGAGACAGGGGAGTCCCAGGGCCTAATCTCAGAGACTTCAGTCTTCACTGGTCAGCTTCGTGTCGAACTGGCCCCGAGCTCTCTGGCTCCCCGCCTTTTATAGAGATCCCCTCGGAGGGGCGGGGTTATGGGGGATCACAGAGCCCCCATGGCCCCCCAGTGGTTAACGGATGCGGACGTCGGTGTGGCCACCCGTGTGTGCGGGTGCAGACACCCCTGTGTTTCTTGTCCGCCTTTACTCCCGTAATAACCCCTACACTAGTGTAGTGTATAGTAGTGTAGTGTATAATAGTGTATAGTGGTGTAGTAGTGTAGTGTATAGTAGTATAGTGTATAGTAGTGTAGTGTATAGTAGTGTATAGTAGTGTAGTGAATAGTAGTGTAGTATATAGTGTGTAGTAGTGTATAGTGTAGTGTATAGGGTAGTGTATAGGGTAGTGTATAGTGTAGTATATAGTATAGTATATAGTGTAGTGTATAGTAGTGTAGTGTATTGTAGTGTAGTGTATAGTGTAGTGTATAGTGTAGTAGTATATAGTGTAGTGTAGTGTATAGTGCGTAGTGTATGGTGTAGTGTATAGTGTAGTGTATAGTGGGTAGTAGTGTATAGTGTAGTGTATAGTAGTGTATAGTAGTATAGTGTATAGTAATATAGTGTGTAGTGCATAGTGTAGTGTATAGCAGTATAGTGTGTAGTGTATAGTGTAGTGTATAGTAGTATATAGTATATGGTAGTGTACAGTGTAGTGTAGTAGTGTATAGTGTAGTGTATAGTAGTGTATTGTGTAGTGTGTAGTGTAATGTAGTGTGTAGTGTATAGTAGTGTGTAGTGTAGTGTGTAGTGTATTGTAGTGTATAGTAGTATAGTGTAGTGTGTAGTGTGTAGTAGTATACAGTGTATGGTAGTGTACAGTGTAGTGTGTAGTAGTGTACAGTGTCGTGTCTGTATCTTGAACTTCTTGGGCACAGTACGTAGCCGACCAACAACAACAACGAGAAGTAGAAGTTCTACAGGAATGACTTTCTCATTCTAGATGATGATGATGACGATGATGATGTGAAAGTTCCAGTAACTTCCTAATGTCAGAAGGAAGTGCGTTCCAGATGGCTGTAGAAGCGCTTCTGAAAGTGGCACGCGATGACGATGCCGTGGCCACCGGCTTTGTTCGATGGCGAGCCAAAAGAGTCGTGGAGAGTGTCGTGTTTAATAGCATAACGTGGTAAAAAGTGTAGCAGATGCTGTAGTGTATAGTGTAGGGTATAGTGTTGTGCGTAGTAGAAACTATAGTGTAGTGTATTGTAGTGTATAGTGTTGTGTATAGTGTAGTGTAATAATTTAAACTATAGTGTAATATATAGTGTAGTGTATAGTGTAATAATATAAACTATGGTGTAGTGTATAGTGTAGTGTATTGTAGTGTATAGTGTCGTGCATTGTAGAAACTATAGTGTAGTGTATAGTGTAGTGTATTTTAGTGTATAGTGTAGTAGTATATAGTGTAGTGTATTGTAGTGTATAGTGTAATAATATCTACTATAGTGTAGTGTATAGTAGTGTATAGCAGAGGTGGGACAAAGTCATTGTTATGCAAGTCCAAGTCGAGTCGCAAGTCATCAAATTCATGACTCGAGTCTGACTCGAGTCCAAGTCACATGACTCGAGTCCACATCTCATAGGTGGGACAAAGTCATTGTTATGCAAGTCCAAGTCGAGTCGCAAGTCATCAAATTCATGACTCGAGTCTGACTCGAGTCCAAGTCACATGACTCGAGTCCACACCTCTGGTGTATAGTGTAGTGTTTAATGTAGTATATAGTGTAATAATATAAACTATAGTGTAGTGTATAGTGTAGTGTATAGTGTAATAATATCTACTATAGTGTAGTGTATAGTGTAGTCACCACGGCGTCCGTGCCAGGCTAGGTGCCACTTTGAGGGAGCCACGTGTCGAAGGCTCGCTGCTGACAGGAGGTCACGTGACAGACCCAGCAAGTGCCGTGGGTTGACTGCTGTGCCAGGCTAGGTGCATGAGGAGGAGGTCACGGGACAGACCCTGCAGGTGCCATGGGTTGACTGCTGTGCCAGGCTAGGTGCATGAGGAGGAGGTCACGGGACAGACCCAGCAGGTGCCGTGGGTTGTACTGCTGTGCCAGGCTAGGTGCAGCAAGAGGTCACGGGACAGGCCCTGCAGGTGCCATGGGTTGACTGCTGTGCCAGGCTAGGTGCAGGAGGAGGAGGTCACGGGACAGACCCAGCAGGTGCCATGGTTTGACTGCTGTGCCAGGCTAGGTGCAGGAGGAGGAGGTCACAGGACAGACCCTGCAGGTGCCATGGGTTGACTGCTGTGCCAGGCTAGGTGCAGGAGGATGAGGTCAAGTGACAGACCCTGCAGGTGCCATGAGTTGACTGCTGTACCAGGCTAGGTGCAGGAGGAGGAGGTCACGGGACAGACCCAGCAGGTGCTATGGGTTGGCTGCTCTGCCAGGCTAGGTGCAGGAGGAGGAGGTCACGGGACAGACCCGGCAGGTGCCGTGGGTTGACTGCTGTGCCAGGCTAGGTGCAGGAGGAGGAGGTCACGGGACAGACCCTGCAGGTGCCGTGGGTTGACCGCTGTGCCAGGCTAGGTGCAGGAGGAGGAGGTCACGGGACAGACCCTGCAGGTGCCGTGGGTTGGCTGCTGTGCCAGGCTAGGTGCAGCAGGAGGAGGTCACGAGACAGACCCTGCAGGTGCCATGGGTTGGCTGCTGTGCCAGGCTAGGTGCAGGAGGAGGAGGTCACGGGACAGACCCAGCAGGTGCCATGGGTTGACTGCTGTGCCAGGCTAGGTGCAGGAGGAGGAGGTCACGGGACAGATCCAGCAGGTGCCGTGGGTTGACTGCTGTACCAGGCTAGGTGCAGGAGAAGGAGGCCACGGGACAGACCCAGCAGGTGCCGTGGGTTGACTGCTGTACCAGGCTAGGTGCAGCAGGAGGAGGTCACGGGACAGACCCAGCAGGTGCCATGGTTTGACTGCTGTGCCAGGCTAGGTGCAGCAGGAGGTCACGGGACAGACCCAGCAGGTGCCATGGGTTAACTGCTGTGCCAGGCTAGGTGCAGGAGGAGGAGGTCACGGGACAGACCCAGCAGGTGCCATGGGTTGACTGCTGTGCCAGGCTAGGTGCAGGAGGAAGAGGTCACGGGACAGACCCAGCAGGTGCCGTGGGTTGACTGCTGTGCCAGGCTAGGTGCAGGAGGAGGAGGAGGTCACGTGACAGACCCGGCAGGTGCCATGGGTTGACTGCTGTGCCAGGCTACTTGCAGGAGGAGGAGGTCACGGGACAGACCCAGCAGGTGCCGTGGGTTGGCTGCTGTGCCAGGCTAGGTGCAGGAGGAGGAGGTTACGGGACAGACCCAGCAGGTGTCATGGGTTGACTGCTGTGCCAGGCTAGGTGCAGGAGGAGGAGGTCACGGGACAGACCCAACAGGTGCCATGGGTTGACGGCTGTGCCAGGTTAGGTGCAGGAGGAGGTCACGGGACAGACCCTGCAGGTGCCATGGGTTGCCTGCTGTGCCAGGCTAGGTGCAGGAGGAGGTCACGGGACAGACCCTGCAGGTGCCGTGGGTTGGCTGCTGTGCCAGGCTAGGTGCAGCAGGAGGAGGTCACGGGACAGACCCAGCAGGTGCCATGGGTTGACTGCTGTGCCAGGCTATGTTCAGGAGGAGGAGGTCACGGGACAGACCCAGCAGGTGCCGTGGGTTGACTGCTGTGCCAGGCTAGGTGCAGCAGGAGGAGGTCACGGGACAGACCCAGCAGGTGCCATGGGTTGACTGCTGTGCCAGGCTATGTGCAGGAGGAGGAGGTCACGGGACAGACCCAGCAGGTGCCGTGGGTTGACTGCTGTACCAGGCTAGGTGCAGCAGGAGGAGGTCACGGGACAGACCCAGCAGGTGCCATGGTTTGACTGCTGTGCCAGGCTAGGTGCAGCAGGAGGTCACGGGACAGACCCAGCAGATGCCATGGGTTGACTGCTGTGCCAGGCTAGGTGCAGGAGGAGGAGGTCACGGGACAGACCCAGCAGGTGCCATGGGTTGACTGCTGTGCCAGGCTAGGTGCAGGAGGAAGAGGTCACGGGACAGACCCAGCAGGTGCCGTGGGTTGACTGCTGTGCCAGGCTAGGTGCAGGAGGAGGAGGTCACGTGACAGACCCGGCAGGTGCCATGGGTTGACTGCTGTGCCAGGCTAGGTGCAGGAGGAGGAGGTCACGGGACAGACCCAGCAGGTGCCGTGGGTTGGCTGCTGTGCCAGGCTATGTGCAGCAGGAGAAGGTTACGGGACAGACCCCGCAGGTGCCGTGGGTTGGCTGCTGTGCCAGGCTAGGTGCAGCAGGAGGAGGTCACGGGACAGACCCCGCAGGTGCCGTGGGTTGGCTGCTGTGCCAGGCTAGGTGCAGGAGGTCACGGGACATACCCAGCAGGTGCCATGGGTTGACTGCTGTGCCAGGCTAGGTGCAGGAGGAGGAGGTCACGGGACATACCCTGCAGGTGCCATGGGTTGGCTGCTGTGCCAGGCTAGGTGCAGGAGGAGGAGGAGGTCACGGGACAGACCCTGCAGGTGCCACTGGTTGACTGCTGTGCCAGGCTAGGTGCAGGAGGAGGAGGTCACGGGACAGACCCTGCAGGTGCCATGGGTTGACTGCTGTGCCAGGCTAGGTGCAGGAGGAGGAGGTCACAGGACAGACCCAGAAGGTCCCATGGGTTGACTGCTGTGCCAGGCTAGGTGCAGCAGGAGATCACGGGACAGACCCTGCAGGTGCCATGGGTTGACTGCTGTGCCAGGCTAGGTGCAGGAGGAGGAGGTCACGTGACAGACCCGGCAGGTGCCATGGGTTGACTGCTGTGCCAGGCTAGGTGCAGGAGGAGGAGGTCACGGGACAGACCCAGCAGGTGCCGTGGGTTGGCTGCTGTGCCAGGCTAGGTGCAGCAGGAGGAGGTTACGGGACAGACCCCGCAGGTGCCGTGGGTTGGCTGCTGTGCCAGGCTAGGTGCAGCAGGAGGAGGTCACGGGACAGACCCCGCAGGTGCCGTGGGTTGGCTGCTGTGCCAGGCTAGGTGTAGGAGGTCACGGGACAGACCCAGCAGGTGCCATGGGTTGACTGCTGTGCCAGGCTAGGTGCAGGAGGAGGAGGTCACGGGACATACCCTGCAGGTGCCATGGGTTGGCTGCTGTGCCAGGCTAGGTGCAGGAGGAGGATGAGGTCACGGGACAGACCCTGCAGGTGCCACTGGTTGACTGCTGTGCCAGGCTAGGTGCAGGAGGAGGAGGTCACGGGACAGACCCTGCAGGTGCCGTGGGTTGACTGCTGTGCCAGGCTAGGTGCAGCAGGAGATCACGGGACAGACCCTGCAGGTGCCATGGGTTGACTGCTGTGCCAGGCTAGGTGCAGGAGGAGGAGGTCACGGGACAGACCCTGCAGGTGCCATGGGTTGACTGCTGTGCCAGGCTAGGAGCAGGAGGAGGTCACGGGACAGACCCTGCAGGTGCCGTGGGTTGGCTGCTGTGCCAGACTAGGTGCAGCAGGAGGAGGTCACGGGACAGACCCTGCAGGTGCCGTGGGTTGACTGCTGTTCCAGGCTAGGTGCAGCAGGAGGAGGTCACGGGACAGACCCCGCAGGTGCCGTGGGTTGGCTGCTGTGCCAGGCTAGGTGCAGGAGGTCACGGGACAGACCCAGCAGGTGCCATGGGTTGACTGCTGTGCCAGGCTAGGTGCAGGAGGAGGAGGTCACGGGACATACCCTGCAGGTGCCATGGGTTGGCTGCTGTGCCAGGCTAGGTGCAGGAGGAGGAGGTCACGGGACAGACCCTGCAGGTGCCACTGGTTGACTGCTGTGCCAGGCTAGGTGCAGGAGGAGGAGGTCACGGGACAGACCCAGCAGGTGCCGTGGGTTGACTGCTGTGCCAGGCTAGGTGCAGCAGGAGGAGGTCACGGGACAGACCCCGCAGGTGCCGTGGGTTGGCTGCTGTGCCAGGCTAGGTGCAGGAGGTCACGGGACAGACCCTGCAGGTGCCATGGGTTGACTGCTGTGCCAGGCTAGTTGCAGGAGGAGGAGGTCACGGGACATACCCTGCAGGTGCCATGGGTTGGCTGCTGTGCCAGGCTAGGTGCAGGAGGAGGAGGAGGTCACGGGACAGACCCTGCAGGTGCCACTGGTTGACTGCTGTGCCAGGCTAGGTGCAGGAGGAGGAGGTCACGGGACAGACCCTGCAGGTGCCATGGGTTGACTGCTGTGCCAGGCTAGGTGCAGGGGGTCACAGGACAGACCCAGAAGGTGCCATGGGTTGACTGCTGTGCCAGGCTAGGTGCAGCAGAAGCTCACGGGACAGACCCTGCAGGTGCCATGGGTTGACTGCTGTGCCAGGCTAGGTGCAGGAGGAGGAGGTCACGGGACAGACCCAGCAGGTGCCATGGGTTGACTGCTGTGCCAGGCTAGGTGCAGGAGGAGGTCACGGGACAGACCCTGCAGGTGCCGTGGGTTGGCTGCTGTGCCAGGCTAGGGGCAGCAGGAGGAGGTCACGGGACAGACCCTGCAGGTGCCGTTGGTTGACTGCTGTTCCAGGCTAGGTGCAGCAGGAGGAGGTCACGGGACATACCCTGCAGGTGCCATGGGTTGGCTGCTGTGCCAGGCTAGGTGCAGGAGGAGGAGGAGGTCACGGGACAGACCCTGCAGGTGCCACTGGTTGACTGCTGTGCCAGGCTAGGTGCAGGAGGAGGAGGTCACGGGACAGACCCTGCAGGTGCCATGGGTTGACTGCTGTGCCAGGCTAGGTGCAGGAGGAGGAGGTCACAGGACAGACCCAGAAGGTCCCATGGGTTGACTGCTGTGCCAGGCTAGGTGCAGCAGGAGATCACGGGACAGACCCTGCAGGTGCCATGGGTTGACTGCTGTGCCAGGCTAGGTGCAGGAGGAGGAGGTCACGTGACAGACCCGGCAGGTGCCATGGGTTGACTGCTGTGCCAGGCTAGGTGCAGGAGGAGGAGGTCACGGGACAGACCCAGCAGGTGCCGTGGGTTGGCTGCTGTGCCAGGCTAGGTGCAGCAGGAGGAGGTTACGGGACAGACCCCGCAGGTGCCGTGGGTTGGCTGCTGTGCCAGGCTAGGTGCAGCAGGAGGAGGTCACGGGACAGACCCCGCAGGTGCCGTGGGTTGGCTGCTGTGCCAGGCTAGGTGTAGGAGGTCACGGGACAGACCCAGCAGGTGCCATGGGTTGACTGCTGTGCCAGGCTAGGTGCAGGAGGAGGAGGTCACGGGACATACCCTGCAGGTGCCATGGGTTGGCCGCTGTGCCAGGCTAGGTGCAGGAGGAGGAGGAGGTCACGGGACAGACCCTGCAGGTGCCACTGGTTGACTGCTGTGCCAGGCTAGGTGCAGGAGGAGGAGGTCACGGGACAGACCCTGCAGGTGCCGTGGGTTGACTGCTGTGCCAGGCTAGGTGCAGCAGGAAATCACGGGACAGACCCTGCAGGTGCCATGGGTTGACTGCTGTGCCAGGCTAGGTGCAGGAGGAGGAGGTCACGGGACAGACCCTGCAGGTGCCATGGGTTGACTGCTGTGCCAGGCTAGGAGCAGGAGGAGGTCACGGGACAGACCCTGCAGGTGCCGTGGGTTGGCTGCTGTGCCAGACTAGGTGCAGCAGGAGGAGGTCACGGGACAGACCCTGCAGGTGCCGTGGGTTGACTGCTGTTCCAGGCTAGGTGCAGCAGGAGGAGGTCACGGGACAGACCCCGCAGGTGCCGTGGGTTGGCTGCTGTGCCAGGCTAGGTGCAGGAGGTCACGGGACAGACCCAGCAGGTGCCATGGGTTGACTGCTGTGCCAGGCTAGGTGCAGGAGGAGGATGAGGTCACGGGACAGACCCTGCAGGTGCCACTGGTTGACTGCTGTGCCAGGCTAGGTGCAGGAGGAGGAGGTCACGGGACAGACCCTGCAGGTGCCGTGGGTTGACTGCTGTGCCAGGCTAGGTGCAGCAGGAGATCACGGGACAGACCCTGCAGGTGCCATGGGTTGACTGCTGTGCCAGGCTAGGTGCAGGAGGAGGAGGTCACGGGACAGACCCTGCAGGTGCCATGGGTTGACTGCTGTGCCAGGCTAGGAGCAGGAGGAGGTCACGGGACAGACCCTGCAGGTGCCGTGGGTTGGCTGCTGTGCCAGACTAGATGCAGCAGGAGGAGGTCACGGGACAGACCCTGCAGGTGCCGTGGGTTGACTGCTGTTCCAGGCTAGGTGCAGCAGGAGGAGGTCACGGGACAGACCCCGCAGGTGCCGTGGGTTGGCTGCTGTGCCAGGCTAGGTGCAGGAGGTCACGGGACAGACCCAGCAGGTGCCATGGGTTGACTGCTGTGCCAGGCTAGGTGCAGGAGGAGGAGGTCACGGGACATACCCTGCAGGTGCCATGGGTTGGCTGCTGTGCCAGGCTAGGTGCAGGAGGAGGAGGTCACGGGACAGACCCTGCAGGTGCCACTGGTTGACTGCTGTGCCAGGCTAGGTGCAGGAGGAGGAGGTCACGGGACAGACCCAGCAGGTGCCGTGGGTTGACTGCTGTGCCAGGCTAGGTGCAGCAGGAGGAGGTCACGGGACAGACCCCGCAGGTGCCGTGGGTTGGCTGCTGTGCCAGGCTAGGTGCAGGAGGTCACGGGACAGACCCTGCAGGTGCCATGGGTTGACTGCTGTGCCAGGCTAGTTGCAGGAGGAGGAGGTCACGGGACATACCCTGCAGGTGCCATGGGTTGGCTGCTGTGCCAGGCTAGGTGCAGGAGGAGGAGGAGGTCACGGGACAGACCCTGCAGGTGCCACTGGTTGACTGCTGTGCCAGGCTAGGTGCAGGAGGAGGAGGTCACGGGACAGACCCTGCAGGTGCCTTGGGTTGACTGCTGTGCCAGGCTAGGTGCAGGGGGTCACAGGACAGACCCAGAAGGTGCCATGGGTTGACTGCTGTGCCAGGCTAGGTGCAGCAGAAGCTCACGGGACAGACCCTGCAGGTGCCATGGGTTGACTGCTGTGCCAGGCTAGGTGCAGGAGGAGGAGGTCACGGGACAGACCCAGCAGGTGCCATGGGTTGACTGCTGTGCCAGGCTAGGTGCAGGAGGAGGTCACGGGACAGACCCTGCAGGTGCCGTGGGTTGGCTGCTGTGCCAGGCTAGGGGCAGCAGGAGGAGGTCACGGGACAGACCCTGCAGGTGCCGTTGGTTGACTGCTGTTCCAGGCTAGGTGCAGCAGGAGGAGGTCACGGGACATACCCTGCAGGTGCCATGGGTTGGCTGCTGTGCCAGGCTAGGTGCAGGAGGAGGAGGAGGTCACGGGACAGACCCTGCAGGTGCCACTGGTTGACTGCTGTGCCAGGCTAGGTGCAGCAGGAGATCACGGGACAGACCCTGCAGGTGCCATGGGTTGACTGCTGTGCCAGGCTAGGTGCAGGAGGAGGAGGTCACGTGACAGACCCGGCAGGTGCCATGGGTTGACTGCTGTGCCAGGCTAGGTGCAGGAGGAGGAGGTCACGGGACAGACCCAGCAGGTGCCGTGGGTTGGCTGCTGTGCCAGGCTAGGTGCAGCAGGAGGAGGTTACGGGACAGACCCCGCAGGTGCCGTGGGTTGGCTGCTGTGCCAGGCTAGGTGCAGCAGGAGGAGGTCACGGGACAGACCCCGCAGGTGCCGTGGGTTGGCTGCTGTGCCAGGCTAGGTGTAGGAGGTCACGGGACAGACCCAGCAGGTGCCATGGGTTGACTGCTGTGCCAGGCTAGGTGCAGGAGGAGGAGGTCACGGGACATACCCTGCAGGTGCCATGGGTTGGCCGCTGTGCCAGGCTAGGTGCAGGAGGAGGAGGAGGTCACGGGACAGACCCTGCAGGTGCCACTGGTTGACTGCTGTGCCAGGCTAGGTGCAGGAGGAGGAGGTCACGGGACAGACCCTGCAGGTGCCGTGGGTTGACTGCTGTGCCAGGCTAGGTGCAGCAGGAAATCACGGGACAGACCCTGCAGGTGCCATGGGTTGACTGCTGTGCCAGGCTAGGTGCAGGAGGAGGAGGTCACGGGACAGACCCTGCAGGTGCCATGGGTTGACTGCTGTGCCAGGCTAGGAGCAGGAGGAGGTCACGGGACAGACCCTGCAGGTGCCGTGGGTTGGCTGCTGTGCCAGACTAGGTGCAGCAGGAGGAGGTCACGGGACAGACCCTGCAGGTGCCGTGGGTTGACTGCTGTTCCAGGCTAGGTGCAGCAGGAGGAGGTCACGGGACAGACCCCGCAGGTGCCGTGGGTTGGCTGCTGTGCCAGGCTAGGTGCAGGAGGTCACGGGACAGACCCAGCAGGTGCCATGGGTTGACTGCTGTGCCAGGCTAGGTGCAGGAGGAGGAGGTCACGGGACAGACCCAGCAGGTGCCGTGGGTTGACTGCTGTGCCAGGCTAGGTGCAGCAGGAGGAGGTCACGGGACAGACCCCGCAGGTGCCGTGGGTTGGCTGCTGTGCCAGGCTAGGTGCAGGAGGTCACGGGACAGACCCTGCAGGTGCCATGGGTTGACTGCTGTGCCAGGCTAGTTGCAGGAGGAGGAGGTCACGGGACATACCCTGCAGGTGCCATGGGTTGGCTGCTGTGCCAGGCTAGGTGCAGGAGGAGGAGGAGGTCACGGGACAGACCCTGCAGGTGCCACTGGTTGACTGCTGTGCCATGCTAGGTGCAGGAGGAGGAGGTCACGGGACAGACCCTGCAGGTGCCATGGGTTGACTGCTGTGCCAGGCTAGGTGCAGGGGGTCACAGGACAGACCCAGAAGGTGCCATGGGTTGACTGCTGTGCCAGGCTAGGTGCAGCAGAAGCTCACGGGACAGACCCTGCAGGTGCCATGGGTTGACTGCTGTGCCAGGCTAGGTGCAGGAGGAGGAGGTCACGGGACAGACCCAGCAGGTGCCATGGGTTGACTGCTGTGCCAGGCTAGGTGCAGGAGGAGGTCACGGGACAGACCCTGCAGGTGCCGTGGGTTGGCTGCTGTGCCAGGCTAGGGGCAGCAGGAGGAGGTCACGGGACAGACCCTGCAGGTGCCGTTGGTTGACTGCTGTTCCAGGCTAGGTGCAGCAGGAGGAGGTCACGGGACAGACCCTGCAGGTGCCGTGGGTTGGCTGCTGTGCCAGGCTAGGTGCAGGAGGAGGAGGTCACGGGACATACCCTGCAGGTGCCATGGGTTGGCTGCTGTGCCAGGCTAGGTGCAGGAGGAGGAGGTCACGGGACATACCCTGCAGGTGCCATGGGTTGGCTGCTGTGCCAGGCTAGGTGCAGGAGGAGGAGGTCACGGGACAGACCCTGCAGGTGCCACTGGTTGACTGCTGTGCCAGGCTAGGTGCAGGAGGAGGAGGTCACGGGACAGACCCAGCAGGTGCCGTGGGTTGACTGCTGTGCCAGGCTAGGTGCAGCAGGAGGAGGTCACGGGACAGACCCCGCAGGTGCCGTGGGTTGGCTGCTGTGCCAGGCTAGGTGCAGGAGGTCACGGGACAGACCCTGCAGGTGCCATGGGTTGACTGCTGTGCCAGGCTAGTTGCAGGAGGAGGAGGTCACGGGACATACCCTGCAGGTGCCATGGGTTGGCTGCTGTGCCAGGCTAGGTGCAGGAGGAGGAGGAGGTCACGGGACAGACCCTGCAGGTGCCACTGGTTGACTGCTGTGCCAGGCTAGGTGCAGGAGGAGGAGGTCACGGGACAGACCCTGCAGGTGCCGTGGGTTGACTGCTGTGCCAGGCTAGGTGCAGCAGGAGATCACGGGACAGACCCTGCAGGTGCCATGGGTTGACTGCTGTGCCAGGCTAGGTGCAGGAGGAGGAGGTCACGGGACAGACCCTGCAGGTGCCATGGGTTGACTGCTGTGCCAGGCTAGGTGCAGGAGGAGGAGGTCACGGGACAGACCCAGCAGGTGCCATGGGTTGACTGCTGTGCCAGGCTAGGTGCAGGAGGAGGTCACGGGACAGACCCTGCAGGTGCCGTGGGTTGGCTGCTGTGCCAGGCTAGGGGCAGCAGGAGGAGGTCACGGGACAGACCCTGCAGGTGCCGTTGGTTGACTGCTGTTCCAGGCTAGGTGCAGCAGGAGGAGGTCACGGGACAGACCCCGCAGGTGCCGTGGGTTGGCTGCTGTGCCAGGCTAGGTGCAGGAGGAGGAGGAGGTCACGGGACAGACCCTGCAGGTGCCACTGGTTGACTGCTGTGCCAGGCTAGGTGCAGGAGGAGGAGTTCACGGGACAGACCCTGCAGGTGCCGTGGGTTGACTGCTGTGCCAGGCTAGGTGCAGCAGGAGATCACGGGACAGACCCTGCAGGTGCCATGGGTTGACTGCTGTGCCTGGCTAGGTGCAGGAGGAGGAGGTCACGGGACAGACCCTGCAGGTGCCATGGGTTGACTGCTGTGCCAGGCTAGGAGCAGGAGGAGGTCACGGGACAGACCCTGCAGGTGCCGTGGGTTGGCTGCTGTGCCAGACTAGGTGCAGCAGGAGGAGGTCACGGGACAGACCCTGCAGGTGCCGTGGGTTGACTGCTGTTCCAGGCTAGGTGCAGCAGGAGGAGGTCACGGGACAGACCCCGCAGGTGCCGTGGGTTGGCTGCTGTGCCAGGCTAGGTGCAGGAGGTCACGGGACAGACCCAGCAGGTGCCATGGGTTGACTGCTGTGCCAGGCTAGGTGCAGGAGGAGGCGGTCACGGGACATACCCTGCAGGTGCCATGGGTTGGCTGCTGTGCCAGGCTATGTGCAGGAGGAGGAGGTCACGGGACAGACCCTGCAGGTGCCACTGGTTGACTGCTGTGCCAGGCTAGGTGCAGGAGGAGGAGGTCACGGGACAGACCCAGCAGGTGCCGTGGGTTGACTGCTGTGCCAGGCTAGGTGCAGCAGGAGGAGGTCACGGGACAGACCCCGCAGGTGCCGTGGGTTGGCTGCTGTGCCAGGCTAGGTGCAGGAGGTCACGGGACAGACCCTGCAGGTGCCATGGGTTGACTGCTGTGCCAGGCTAGTTGCAGGAGGAGGAGGTCACGGGACATACCCTGCAGGTGCCATGGGTTGGCTGCTGTGCCAGGCTAGGTGCAGGAGGAGGAGGAGGTCACGGGACAGACCCTGCAGGTGCCACTGGTTGACTGCTGTGCCAGGCTAGGTGCAGGAGGAGGAGGTCACGGGACAGACCCTGCAGGTGCCATGGGTTGACTGCTGTGCCAGGCTAGGTGCAGGGGGTCACAGGACAGACCCAGAAGGTGCCATGGGTTGACTGCTGTGCCAGGCTAGGTGCAGCAGAAGCTCACGGGACAGACCCTGCAGGTGCCATGGGTTGACTGCTGTGCCAGGCTAGGTGCAGGAGGAGGAGGTCACGGGACAGACCCAGCAGGTGCCATGGGTTGACTGCTGTGCCAGGCTAGGTGCAGGAGGAGGTCACGGGACAGACCCTGCAGGTGCCGTGGGTTGGCTGCTGTGCCAGGCTAGGGGCAGCAGGAGGAGGTCACGGGACAGACCCTGCAGGTGCCGTTGGTTGACTGCTGTTCCAGGCTAGGTGCAGCAGGAGGAGGTCACGGGACAGACCCCGCAGGTGCCGTGGGTTGGCTGCTGTGCCAGGCTAGGTGCAGGAGGTCACGGGACAGACCCAGCAGGTTCCATGGGTTGACTGCTGTGCTAGGCTAGGTGCAGGAGGAGGAGGTCACGGGACATACCCTGCAGGTGCCATGGGTTGGCTGCTGTGCCAGGCTAGGTGCAGGAGGAGGAGGTCACGGGACAGACCCTGCAGGTGCCACTGGTTGACTGCTGTGCCAGGCTAGGCGCAGGAAGAGGAGGTCACGGGACAGACCCTGCAGGTGCCATGGGTTGACTGCTGTGCCAGGCTAGGTGCAGGAGGAGGATGTCACGGGACAGACCCTGCAGGTGCCGTGGGTTGACTGCTGTGCCAGGCTAGGTGCAGCAGGAGGAGGTCACGGGACAGACCCGGCATGTGCCATGGGTTGACTGCTGTGCCAGGCTAGGTGCAGGAGGAGGAGGTCACGGGACAGACACAGCAGGTGCCATGGATTGACTGCTGTGCCAGGCTAGGTGCAGGAGGAGGAGGTCACGGGACAGACCCAGCAGGTGCCGTGGGTTGACTGCTGTGCCAGGCTATGTGCAGGAGGAGGAGGTCACGGGACAGACCCTGCAGGTGCCGTGGGTTGGCTGCTGTACCAGGCTAGGTGCAGGTGGAGGAGGTCACGGGACAGACCCAGCAGGGGCCATGGGTTGGCTGCTGTGCCAGGCTAGGTGCAGGAGGAGGTTACGGGACAGACCCAGCAGGTGCCATGGGTTGGCTGCTGTGCCAGGCTAGGTGCAGCAGGAGGAGGTCACGGGACAGACCTGTGATGCCTCCTCCACCCCCGCACCCTTAAACTATTTTTCATAATATAGGGTTTGTTGGGTGGCTGGGTCGGTGGCTGGGTGAGTGGCTGGGTGAGTGGCTGGGTGGCTGAGTGGGTGGGTAGCTGGGTGAGTGGCTGGGTGTGTGGCTGGCTGGCTGGGTGCCGAAATGTAACGGGATTCCAAACTAGAGCTTTTTTTGTTGTTGGGGTTGAGATGATGGCGTGAATATGAATGCTGTGTTGTTAAACCCACCACCACCCGTCTGATGATGCTGGTTGTAGCTACCGGTGAAACGTCGTGCTCAGATCGCGAATGGTTGTGGCTTTGCTCTCCAACACGCTTCTGGTTCGGGCTCTACGAGTGACGAATTGGCAACGTTCTAATTGGTGGTGTCGGGTGGTGGCGGCGGCATCAACGGCGATCATCTCAACAAAACCTTTCATGGGTGGCATTGGTCGCAAGCGTCCCCGGCGTGTTCAGCTATTTTCATCTTCGCAGGTGTGAGAAGGCCCCACAGAGCTCGGGGTGAGCTCCTGGCTCTCACCGATGATGCCTCAACGGAGTGGCGGATGATAATTGGCTTTTGACCCTTTTATCTGGCAACAAAACTGACACCTTTTTTACGAGGAGTCATGTTTGCATAGACCACAATACCTGCAGTCATAATGTGCATTGTCTTTGAGTTGTGCGCCTTTTGGCATCATCTGGTCCAACACCATGTGAGATGGGGCTCTAAGGAAAGCTGTCTCGGGTGTGGACCAATCAACTTCAAGGACAGTGCATATCATTATCAGAGTTATGTTTTTTGTTTGCATTATAACTGCAGGTATTGTGGTCAATGCAAACATGACTCCTTATACAAAAAGGTGTCAGTTTTGTTGCCAGATAAAAGGGTAAAAAACCAATTATCATATTTTTTACTGGCAAATGAGGTACCAACGGTGGAGTGGCGGATGTCATCATCATCGTCGTCATCATCATCATCGTCATCACGTTGACATTCATAGCGGCAGCCAAATGCTCTGAATCTGCGTGGTGACGTTGATTTTAAAAGCGGAGGGGGATAAACCGGAGGAGGACCTGGAGACATCCACGCAGCGACCACCACGGGGAGAGAGACGCAGACTCCAAATACACAGCAGCAGCAGTCGTCAGGGTCGGGATCGAACCCAGGACCTCCTGTGTACCCGGCGAGGTAGTCAACATCTCATAGCCACCGTGATGATGATGATGATGATGAGAGATGCAGACTCCAAATACACAGCAGCAGGCATCGTCAGGGTCGGGATCGAACCCACGACCTCTTGTAGACCAGGCGAGGTAGTCAACATCTTCTAGCCACCGTGGTGAGGATGAGAGAGAGACGCAGACTCCACATAGACCTCCTGTGTACCAGGCGAGGTAGTTAACATCTCCCAGCCACCGTGATGATGATGAGAGAAAGACGCAGACTCCACATAGACCTCCTGTATACCAGGCGAGGTAGTTAACATCTCCCAGCCACCGTGATGATGATGAGAGAGAGACGCAGACTCCACATAGACCTCCTGTGTACCAGGTGAGGTAGTTAACATCTCCCAGCCACCGTGATGATGACGAGAGAGAGACGCAGACTCCACATAGACCTCCTGTGTACCAGGCGAGGTAGTTAACATCTCCCAGCCACCGTGATGATGATGATGAGAGACGCAGACTCCACATAGACCTCCTGTGTACCAGGCGATGTAGTTAACATCTCTCAGCCACCGTGAGATGATGAGAGAGACGCAGATTCCACATAGACCTCCTGTGCACCAGGCGAGGTAGTTAACATCTCGCCACGGTGGCGCCCACTACAAAGACAAAGGTCCCCCGTGTAGCCTGTAACAGACTGCTGGGGCAAGTGCTGCTAGCAGCGAATAGCAGCAGCACCTGTGAAGGCTGCCGGCACTGTGGCACACGAGGGGCTGGCTGGCCAGCACCACGCCCGGCCGCCTTTGTCTCCCCACAGTGACGATGTTTACTACACACCGCGCCAGGTGCTCATTTGAGGCTAAGTCGACCTAGGGGGGAGGCCCAGGACCGGTTCAGAGAATCGTCACTGGCGGTGTTGTCCGTGTGCGGCAAGCCTTTGTCCCCCCCCCACTCCCCCCCGTGGCGTTGTTTTACTACCCACAGCCACACGTGGTCACTCATGTGAGGCTGTGATGCACCACCACCACCACTACCACCACCACCACTACCACCACCACTACCACCACTACCACCACTACCACTACCACCACCACTACCACCACCACCACTACCACCACCACCACTACCACCACTACCACCACTACCAATACCACCACCACTACACCAACACTACTACCTCCACTACCACCACCACTACCACCACCACTACACCAACACTACTACCTCCACTACCACTACCACCACCACCACTACCACTACTACTACCACTACCACCACCACCACTACCACTACCACCACTACCACTACCACCATCACCACCACCACTACCACCACCACTACCACCACTACCACTACCACCACTACCACCATCACCACCACCACCACTACCACCACCACCACCACTGCCACCACCACCACCACCACCCCCTCCAGGTCGACCTGCAGCGCTTCGTGGTGACGGGTCTGAGTGGCACAGCGGTGGGCCGGGCTCCGGGCTCCGTGTGCGGCCAGCAGCTGGTGGTGGCGGCCTGCAGCGACTGCCGCATCGTGGTGCTCGACCACTCGGCCACCGTCACCGTGGACGACTGCGTGCGCTGCCGCCTCGTGCTGGGCCCCGTCAAGGGCAGCGTCTTCCTGCGCGACTGCGAGGACTGCGAGGTGACCACTACCACCACCACCACCACCACTACCACCACTATCACCACTATCACCACCACTACCACCACCACTACCACCACTACTATCACCACCATCACCACTACCACCACTATCACCACCATCACCACTACCACTACCACCACCACCACTACCACCACCACTACCATCACTACCACCACCAATACCACCACTACACCACCACCACCACTACCACCACCACTACCATCACTACCACCACCACTACCATCACTACCACCACCACTACCATCACTACCACCACCACTACCACCACTACACTACCACCACCACCACCACACAAAGACAAAGGTCCCCCGTGTAGCTCTAGCAGACTAATTCTAGATTTGAAGCTTTCGTGACTGCAAGGAATCATCTTCTTAGGTTTTTTCGGTAAAGTCACGTAGAAAGTAAAATAAAATAAAAACAAAAATCACGACGTTTCGGAGGCAACACACGGGTACTCATTTGAGGCTCTAGCAGACTGTCGGGGCAAGTGAGTTAGCGACAAGCGTCTATGAAGGCTACCGCCACTGTGGCACACGAGGGGGTGGGTGGCCAGCACCACGCCCGGCCGCCTTTGTCTCCCCAGTGGCGATGTTTACACACAGCACGGGTACTCATTTGAGGCTTAGTCGACCTAAGGGAGGCCCAGGACCGGTTTAGATAATCGCCAGCGGTGTTGACCGTGAGCTGGAATTGAACTTGGGTCGCCGTCTTCATGGCGCAGAGCGCCAACCGCTGCACCACCACCACCCTCCCACACACACACAGACACACACACAGACACACAGACACAGACACAACAACAACAACAACCGCCATTCGCCACTAAGTGGCGGTGACGTCACCACGACGCTTGTGCCAGGCCAAGTGCACCTTGAGGCCACGTGAAGTGTCGAACGCCCGCTGGCAGGAGGTCACGGGGCAGACCCAGCAGGTGCCACGGGTCGACTGACCGAGATGACCGAGATACTGTGCCAACTTGCTGTGCTTTAGCCACCCGGCGCTCCGCTCGTTGTTGTGAGCGTCGCTCCTCCGCCCCTCCCCGTGTCTCACTCCACCTCCCCGTGTGTCACGACACCTCCCCGTGTCTCACCGCGTCTCACTCCACCTCCCCGTGTCTCCCCGTGTCTCACCGCGTCTCCCCGTGTCTCCCCGTGTCTCCCTGTGTCTCCCTGTGTCTCCCTGTGTCTCACAGTGTCTCCCCGTGTCTCACCGTGTCTCTCCTCGTGTCTCCCCGTGTCTCACTGCCCTCTCCCCGTGTCTCACCGCGTCTCCCCGTGTCTCCCCGTGTCTCACCGTGTCTCGCTGCCTCTCCCCGTGTCTCCCCGTGTCTCACCTCCCCCCCCCGCGTCTCCCCGTGTCTCCCCGTGTCTCCCCGTGTCTCACCTCCCCCCCCCCGTGTCTCCCCGTGTCTCCCCGTGTCTCACCACGTCTCCCCGTGTCTCACCATGTCTCCCCGTGTCTCACTCCACCCCCCCGTGTCTCCCCGTGTCTCACCGTGTCTCACCGCGTCTCCCTGTCTCCCCGTGTCTCACCGCGTCTCCCCGTGTCTCACCGCGTCTCCCCGTGTCTCCCCGTGTCTCACCGCACCTCCCCGTGTCTCCCCGTGTCTCACTCCACCCCCCGCGTCTCACCGCGTCTCCCCGCGTCTCCCCGTGTCTCACGCCACCTCCCCGTGTCTCCCCGTGTCTCACCGCGTCTCACCGCGTCTCCCCGTGTCTCCCCGTGTCTCACTCCACCTCCCCGTGTCTCACCGCGTCTCCCCGTGTCTCCCCCGTGCGGGTGCAAGGTGCTGGTGGCGTGCCAGCAGTTCCGGACGCGCGACTGCCGCGGCCTGAGCATCTTCCTGTGCTGCTCCACGCAGCCCGTCATCGAAGCCTCCACCGCCCTCAAGTTTGGATGCTACCAGTTCTACTACCCAGAGCTCGCCTCGCAGTTCCGGGTGAAGTATGGCTGCCGTGGGGGGCGGTGGGGGGGGGGGGGGTGGGGGGGTGAGACACGGAGAGACGCGGGGAGGAGTGGAACACGGGGAGACACGAGGAGACACGGGGAGGTGTCGTGAGACACGGGAGGTGGAGTGAGACACGGGGGGTGGAGTGAGACACGGGAGGTGGAGTGAGACACGGGGGGGTGGAGTGAGACACGGGAGGTGGAGTGAGACACGGGGGGTGGAGTGAGACACGGGGGGGTGGAGTGAGACACGGGGAGGTGGAGTGAGACACGGGGGGGTGGAGTGAGACACGGGGGGGTGGAGTGAGACACGGGGGGGTGGAGTGAGACACGGGGGGTGGAGTGAGACACGGGGGGGTGGAGTGAGACACGGGGGGTGGAGTGAGACACGGGGGGGTGGAGTGAGACACGGGGGGTGGAGTGAGACACGGGGAGGTGGAATGAGACACGGGGGGTGGAGTGAGACACGGGGAGGTGTCGTGAGACACGGGAGGTGGAGTGAGACATGGGGGGTGGAGTGAGACACGGGAGGTGGAGTGAGACACGGGGGGGTGGAGTGAGACACGGGAGGTGGAGTGAGACACGGGGGGTGGAGTGAGACACGGGAGGTGGAGTGAGACACGGGGGGTGGAGTGAGACACGGGGGGGTGGAGTGAGACACGGGGGGGCGGAGTGAGACACGGGGGGGGTGGAGTGAGACACGGGGGGTGGAGTGAGACACGGGGGGGTGGAGTGAGACACGGGGGGGTGGAGTGAGACACGGGGAGTGGAGTGAGACACGGGGGGTGGAGTGAGACACGGGGAGGTGGAGTGAGACACGGGGGGTGGAGTGAGACACGGGAGGTGGAGTGAGACACGGGGGGTGGAGTGAGACACGGGGGGATGGAGTGAGACACGGGGGGGTGGAGTGAGACACGGGGGGGTGGAGTGAGACACGGGGGGTGGAGTGAGACACGGGGAGGTGGAGTGAGACACGGAGGGTGGAGTGAGACACGGGGAGGTGGAGTGAGACACGGGGGGTGGAGTGAGACACGGGGGGGTGGAGTGAGACACGGGGAGGTGGAGTGAGACACGGGGAGGTGGAGTGAGACACGGGGGGGTGGAGTGAGACACGGGGGGGGGGAGTGAGACACGGGGGGTGGAGTGAGACACGGGGGGGTGGAGTGAGACACGGGAGGTGGAGTGAGGCACGGGGGGGTGGAGTGAGACACGGGGGGGGTGGAGTGAGACACGGGGGGTGGAGTGAGACACGGGAGGTGGAGTGAGACACGGGGGGTGGAGTGAGACACGGGAGGTGGAGTGAGACACGGGGGGGTGGAGTGAGACACGGGGGGTGGAGTGAGACACGGGAGGTGGAGTGAGACACGGGGGGGTGGAGTGAGACACGGGGGGGCGGAGTGAGACACGGGGGGGGTGGAGTGAGACACGGGGGGTGGAGTGAGACACGGGGGGGTGGAGTGAGATACGGGGGGGTGGAGTGAGACACGGGGAGGTGGAGTGAGACACGGGGGGTGGAGTGAGACACGGGGAGGTGGAGGTGGAGTGAGACACGGGGGGGTGGAGTGAGACACGGGGAGTGGAGTGAGACACGGGGGGTGGAGTGAGACACGGGGGGTGGAGTGAGACACGGGGGGTGGAGTGAGACACGGGAGGTGGAGTGAGACACGGGGGGTGGAGTGAGACACGGGCGGTGGAGTGAGACACGGGAGGTGGAGTGAGACACGGGGGGTGGAGTGAGACACGGGGGGTGGAGTGAGACACGGGGGGGTGGAGTGAGACACGGGGGGGGTGGAGTGAGACACGGGGGGGGTGGAGTGAGACACGGGGGGTGGAGTGAGACACGGGGGGTGGAGTGAGACACGGGGGGGTGGAGTGAGACACGGGGGGTGGAGTGAGACACGGGGGGTGGAGTGAGACACGGGGAGGTGGAGTGAGACACGGGGGGTGGAGTGAGACACGGGGAGGACTACTGCTGCACGCACATACACGCACACGCACGCACACGCACACACACAACAACAACAACAACCGCCATTCGCCACTAAGTGGCGGTGACGTCACCACGACGCTTGTGCCAGGCCAAGTGCACCTTGAGGCCACGTGAAGTGTCAAACGCCCGCTGGCAGGAGGTCACGGGGCAGACCCAGGTGCCACGGGTCGACTGACCGAGATGACCGAGATGACTGGCTGATGCACCACCTGTGCCCCCTACTGTACCAACTTGCGGTGCTTTAGCCACCTGGCGCTCCGCTCGTTGTTGTGAGCGTCGCTCCTCCGCCCTCCGTTGTTGTTGGAGGGCGACTGCCTCCAACTGCCCAGTAGCGTCCTTCACGAGCCTCCTCCACTGAGGCCGATCTTGACACCGCTGGTACCAGTCATCGGCAAGTCCACTCAGCTCCACGTCCTCCTGTACCACATCACTCCATCTCTTCTCTAGCCCGTGCCGCGCCCGTTTAGCCCCCTCGATCCGGCCGAACAAAAGCTGTTTAGGCATGCGGTGGCTGGGCATGCGGGCTACATGACCCAGCCAACGCAGCCTTGCCTGCCGGAGGAGCTCACCGATGGGACTTTGCCCAGATCTTTCAAGGACTTGTGAGCTCCTCACACAATCCAGCCTGGTTAAACCCAGGATGGATCGTAGGCAGGCCAGCCTAAATCTTTCCAACCGTAAACATACACGCACACACACACGCACACGCACACACACGCACACACACACACGCACACACACACACACGCACACACACACACGCACACACACACACGCGTGTAACGAGGCCCTGCCGCGTATCTTGGAATGTTCCGGCGACGCGACCGGCTGCGGTGCGTGCGGTGCTCGGAGGGGCGCTTGGCAGCGCCGGCCGCTTGTCTTCGTGGGCGGCCAAACACAGCGGGTGCCCCACACAGCGGGTGCCCCACACAGCTGTGTGTCACACCGCTGTGTGTCACACCGCTGTGTGTCACACCGCTGTGTGTCACACTGCTGTGTGTCACACAGCGCTGTGTGTCACACCGCTGTGTGTCACACCGCTGTGTGTCACACCGCTGTGTGTCACACCGCTGTGTGACACACCGCTGTGTGTCACACCGCTGTGTGTCACACCGCTGTGTGTCACACCGCTGTGTGTCACACCGCTGTGTGTCACACCGCTGTGTGTCACACCGCTGTGTGACACACCGCTGTGTGTCACACTGCTGTGTGTCACACTGCTGTGTCACACCTCTGTGTGTCACACCGCTGTGTGTCACACTGTTGTGTGTCACACTGCTGTGTGTCACACCTCTGTGTGTCACACCGCTGTGTGTCACACCGCTGTGTGTCACACCGCTGTGTGTCACACCGCTGTGTCACACCGCTGTGTGTCACACTGCTGTGTGTCACACCGCTGTGTGTCACACTGCTGTGTGTCACACCTCTGTGTGTCACACTGCTGTGTGTCACACTGCTGTGTGTCACACCGCTGTGTCACACTGCTGTGTCACACCGCTGTGTGTCACACCGCTGTGTGTCACACCGCTGTGTGTCCAACCGCTGTGTGTCACACCGCTGTGTGTCACACCGCTGTGTGTCACACTGCTGTGTGTCACACTGCTGTGTGTCACACCGCTGTGTGTCACACCGCTGTGTGTCACACTGAGGTGTGTCACACTGCTGTGTGTCACACCGCTGTGTGTCACACTGCTGTGTGTCACACCGCTGTGTGTCACACTACTGTGTGTCACACTGCTGTGTGACACACTGCTGTGTGTCACACAGCAATGTGTCACACCGCTGTGTGTCACACTGAGGTGTGTCACACCGCTGTGCCCCACACCGCTGTGCGGGCGCAGGCACGAGACGCCGACTCAGCGGGGTGCCGATAGAGAACTGCGCGTGACGTTTCGGGCGATAGCCCTTCGTAAGCACGCTCACAAATTACCGGCACGGCGTGCGCGCGAGTGCGTGCCGAATTGTTCCCCAATCGGCAATTGTCGGACACCGAAACTACGAGGTGTACAGTGATCCCTCGTTTATCGCGGTGAATGGGGACCGGAACCCCTCGGGATAGGTGAAAATCTGCGAAGTAGGATTGGCCCCCTAGGAATTTCCGTATATGTGTGTGTGGGTACCAGAATGTTTAAAATATGTATATTTATACTTTATATATATATTTTACTTAAATCTATTTAATTATGAAACCTTAATATTATACATTCACTCTCTCTCTCTCTCATACGATACGTATTATGGTGTTCTACACTCACCAATGACAGTAGTATCTTGAGACTTGACTCCAGTAATGACGATGACAATGACGATGACAATGACGATGACAATGACGATGATGACAGACCTGTGCAGTTCGATGAATGTGATGATGAATGATGATGATGATGGTGTTACTGCACAGGTATAATGAGGCCTTTAAATCAGTTCGAAAAATCCGCGATGCACTGAGGCCGCGAAACTTGAACCGCGAAGTGGCGAGGGATTACTGTACTGCACAATCAGTTTATTTTCAATACCAACTAGTTTATTTCCAATGTCTTCATCGTTGTGTTTGTGTGCCGGCCGCCTCTCTCCCCGGCAGGACGCCGAGCTGAGCATCTTCAACAACAACTGGAGCAGCGTCCACGACTTCACGCCGGTGCCGGGCGAGCGGAACTTCTCCCTCGCGGCGGACCCCGGCCTGCTCCCCGGCCTTCTCCCCACCGCCGCCGCCGCCACCACCACCACCACTGCCGCCGGCAAGGACCGCCCAGCCGCGGTCTTGGCTAGCGAACACGTTGAGGCCGCTGCTGCTGCTGCTACCGGGGCGGCGGTGGAGGTGGAGGGGGAGGAGGAGGTGGAGGGGGAGAAGGTGGAGGGGGGCGAGTGGGCGGGCGAGCAGTGGGCGGCCGTGCTGCGGGTGAGGGCCTCGGTGGAGGCGGCCCGCAGCATCGTGCCGGCCACGCTGGGCGCCGGGCGGAGACGGCCCAGCGACGAGTCGGCCCTCGTCGTGTTCTTCGGAGACGCCTACGCTACCGCCAACGCACGCAAACTCGTCGACGAGGTGTGGAGAGGCTCACGCAGAGAGACACAGACTCATACAGAGACACACACACAGACTCACAGACTCACACAGAGACTCACACAGAGACCCACAGACTCACACAGACTCACACAGAGACTCACACAGAGACTCACACAGAGACTAACACAGAGAGACACACAGAGACTCACACAGAGACACACACAGAGATACACACAGAGACTCACACAGAGACTCACACAGAGAGACACACAGAGAGAGACACAGACTCACACAGAGACTCACACAGAGACTCACACACAGAGACTCACACAGAGACCCACAGAGAGACCCACAGACTCACACAGAGACACACACACAGAGACTCACACAGAGACTCACACAGAGACACACACACAGACTCACAGACACACACAGAGACACACACAGAGAGACACACAGACTCACACACAGACTCACAGACACACACAGAGACACATACAGAGACCTACGCCACCGCCAACGCACGCAAGCTCGTCGACGAGGTGTGGAGGGGGGAGACTCGCGCAGAGAGACACACACAGAGACCCACAGACTCACACAGAGACCCACAGACTCACACAGACTCACACAGAGACTCACACAGAGAGACACAGAGAGACACAGAGACACACACAGAGACTCACACAGAGACTCACACAGAGGCCCACATACTCACACAGAGACTCACACAGAGAGACACAGAGAGACTCACACAGAGACTCACACAGAGACACACACAGACTCACACACAGAGACTCGCACAGAGAGACACAGAGAGACCTACGCCACCGCCAACGCACGCAAACTCGTCGACGAGGTGTGGAGGGGCAGACTCACACAGAGACTCACTCACTTACACAGAGACACACACACAGACTCACAGACTCACACAGAGACTCACCACACAGAGATCCCCAGACTCACCACACAGAGACCCACAGACTCACCACAGACACCCACAGACTCAGCACACAGACACCCACAGACTCACACAGAGACACACAGACTCACACAGAGAGACTTACACAGAGACTCACCACACAGAGACTCACACAGAGACTCACACAGAGACACACACAGAGACCCACCACACACAGACTCACACACAGAGACTCACACACACAGAGACTCACACAGGGAGACACAGAGAGACTCACACAGATGAAGTACCGTTGATGACTCTTGGACACCGTTGGTGAGGCACACGTATTTATTCCGTACAAGTAGTCACAACTGTGGACATACAATACTAGAGGGGGTATCGGCCCCCTCACCCGGCTAGCTGGGAATACACTGCTAGCTATCTCTGACCTACCTCCTAGTCCTCCACTAACGGGCTAGGGGAGGCTGTCTGGCCCGACACTGGTAAGTCGGGCTACGGTACCCGGAGTCCCAGAGCACTAGCTCTGGTTCTCGGGACCACGCCGCTAGCTCGGTCCTGCGCGGCCCTGACAAGGGCGGCGTCCCAGGGGAGTCCAGGGCTCTAGCTAGACGATCTTCGGTCTTCACTGGTTTAGCTTTAACATTCTGCCCCGAGCCCTCTGACACATCCCCCTTTATACTCCACCCCCGCTGAGGGGTGGGGCCCCGGGCTGCCTGGTGCGGACGTCGTTGAGAGCACCCCCCCCGTGCACTCACGTAGCCCCGCCCACTGTGTTTGTTTCCCATAAGCTGCCATGCATAACGGCTCTCTCTCTAACACCCCTACATCACCCCCCCCCCCCGCATAGCTTGCAGTCGTCCCGGCTGCCAACATACAAAAAAAACGACAATAAAAGCGCATTTACCCCCTGACCGCGCGTGTGCCTCACTATTTTTCAACATAACGCGAAGAGAACAACAAGAACCAGAAAACCCCGAAGGGAAAACAACCCGACGCACCCCCCCCGAATATATACGAATTCCGTAAAAGCAACGTATATACAAATCGCAAGGAACCCCCAACACACACACAACACAATGTGCCAGGAGCACACCACCGACGCAGCGCACAGTAACCATACACGTGAAAATAAAAAGAAAAAAAAATTCTTCTTTTTGTGCATCACAAGAGTCTGCGCATTCTTGCGCGCGTCCTTGCCGCAGGCCCGTCACACGGGGCAACCCCGGATGGCGGACCATCTGGTGGCAGCTGTCCATTTCGAAGTGAGTCTGCGCTTGATGTCGCGAGACCCTCGGCATCCCCCGTAGGGGTTGTTGG
Source organism: Lampetra fluviatilis (assembly GCF_964198595.1). NCBI lineage: Eukaryota > Metazoa > Chordata > Hyperoartia > Petromyzontiformes > Petromyzontidae > Lampetra > Lampetra fluviatilis. The sequence goes on along the minus strand of NC_136347.1, from coordinate 812,693 downwards.
GCGGGAGCCCGTCATTCCTGGTGCACCTGGGGGCGGGACAGCCGGCAACACGTCAGGCGAGAGCAGCAGAGACGGACCCTTTGAGTCGGCCGACCCCCCACATGTTTGGCCACGCGTGTGTGGAGTGGGGCCTCGCACCGCAACGAAGGGTTTCAGCCTAGAGGGGTGCACAAATCACCGGCGCTTCCCCCATTTGATGCGAACGCACTGAGGCCGCAAAACCTCGACCACCTCGACGGGGCCCCGCCACGGCCGCACCAGTTTTGAGGAGGTCGCGAGTGGTACCTGGGGACAGTGCAGCCATGCCCTGTCCCCCGGCTTCCACTGTAGCACGTGCACGCGACCCAGTCTGAGGCGCTCATTCGCTTTCTGACGCCTGTCGGAATTTAGCATGGCAGCATCCCGTGCCTCAGTCAATTTCGCAAGGTTAAATTTAACATGGTCGGCCAATTTAGTTTTTCCCAGCGGCGCGGGGATCTGCAGCTGTGCCCGAACAGGTGGGTCAGGTTCGCGGCCATACATGAGGAAGAAGGGTGAAAATCCCAATCGGTCTGTGAGTCCGAAACCTGCTGCGACAACATAGACGTGATGGTTCGATGCAGACGCTCGACCATCCCGTCAGTTTGCGGGTGATAGGGAGAGGTACGAATTTTTTTCGTTCCCAGGAGCTCACAGACTTGTTGGAGGAGTTTGCCGGAAAAATGTTTTCCCTGGTCGGTCAGCAGCCGCTCCGGAGCACCTTTGTCCATGACGTAACCTTGGACAAAGGCCTCCACGATGGCTGCTGCCGACTGGTTGGCCAGGGGCCAGGCCATAGGCCAGCGCGTAAAGTATTCCACCCCGGTCAACAAATATCTATTGCCCCTAGGGGTGGCGGGAAATGGCCCCAGAATATCCAGCGCGACAAGTTCGTTCACTCTGGAGACTCTGATAGACTGCAAAGGCGGGTTTGACTCCCGTGCTGGTGGTTTTCGCTGCGCACACCGAGGGCATGATGCCAACAGATCTGCGACATCCCTCGTCATGCCTGGCCAAAAAAAATCAAGCTGGAGCAAGGCGAAGGTCTTTTGGGTACCCAGGTGGAGGAGGCGCTCATGAGCAGCCCACACCACCCTACCCCGTAACCCAGAAGGGACCACCAGCCGGTGTCGATGGGATTTCCCGTCCCAATGCATCAGCAACCCCGCGTGCATTTCCCATGCGTCGGCATCACCCGTCCCCCGCCCCGCCTCCCCGGCGCGACGACGCGACGCGAGGAGGGAGGTATCCTCCATCTGGAGGCGCCCCCATTCATTAACAGGCAAACCCAGCAGGGAATCTTTTCCGTGTTGTGCGATAGAATTTGGAAGCAATGTTTCGTCATCGGCGGCGGCCGCCAGGACCGGAACCGGCATGTCCCCTGCTGGCTTGCAACGTCCCGACCCCAGGAGGCATGCACATTCGGAGGTGGTTGGCATGCGCGACAGAGCGTCCGCGTTGGTGTGGCGAACGCCCTTATGGTAGGTGGTTTCGAAATCAAAATCCTGGAGGATCTCCAACCATCGGGACAATTGTCCCGATGGCTGTTGAACTCGCAGGGCGTACTGCAGTGCCGCATGATCTGTGCGGACGGTGAAATGCCGACCGTACAGATATGGGCGATACTGTTGGATGAAATAGACAATTGCCAACAGTTCCCTACGGGTGACACAATATCTTTGCTCCGCTGGAGACAACACCCGACTGCCGTACGCAACCACCCGTTCCACGCCGTCAACCACCTGGGAAAGCACGCCCCCAATACCCGTGTTGCTCGCATCGGTGTCGAGCAAAAATGGTTCCGAAAAATCGGGGTAAATCAAGGGAGGAGCTATTACCAGGGCGTCCCGAAGGGAGCAGAAAGCAGCCTCCTCCTCCTGACCCCAGTGGAACCGAACCCCTTTTGATGTTAAAGTGTGTAGGGGTTTGGCAATCGTCGCAAAATCAGCGACGAACCGTCGGTAATACGACGCGAAGCCAATGAAACTCCTGACCTCTCCCACCGAGGTGGGAGTCGGCCAGGAGCTGACACACTGCGTTTTGGCGGGATCGGTAGCAATACCTGAGCGCCCCACGATGTGCCCCAAATAACGCACCGAATCGCATAACAAATGACATTTTTGGGGTTTGAATTTCAAATTAGCAGCCCGCATCTTTAGGAAAACCGCCCGCAACCTCAAAAGTTTTACTAAAGACGATAACGTCATCCAAATAAATCAGGCACGACTCCCATTGCAATCCAGCCAAAACCAATTCCATCAAACTCTGGAAAGTTGCCGGCGCTGAGTGTAAGCCCATCGGCAACTGGTTGAATTGGAACAGGCCGTGCGGTGTACGGAAAGCAGTTTTAGGCTTTGAATCATCATCCAGAGGAAGCTGCCAGAATCCCGAAAGTAAATCCAGTGTGGAGAAGAATCGCGCTCCCGCCAAGGCGTCCAGCGATTCGTCCATCCGTGGGAGCGGATATGCGTCGGCAACCGAAATTTTGTTAAGGCGCCGAAAATCAACGCAAAACCGCAATGAGCCGTCCTGCTTTTTAACCAGGACGATCGGCGTTCCCCAAGGGCTGGTGGAAGGAGAAATGATGTCGGCGGCTAACATGTCATCAATAGCCGATTTGACATGGTCCTTTTCGGCGGCACTTAACCGAAACGGATTCTGGCGTATTGGCGCGCTGTCACCTGTGTCAATATGGTGACGCAGCAGATGAGTGCAACCCAAATCGTATTTGTCCCGACTGAAAACGTCGGAAAATTCCCGCAGTAGCGTTCTAAGCTGTTGGCGCTCTGAATTTGACAGGTCCGTCGATCCCGCACAAAGCGCATCGAGCCACCCTCCATCGCTGTCTGAATGTGGGTGCGGCCGGGGAGCAGTGCTGACGTGATTCGCAACAGGTTCCTCGCAGGGCACCGGCGTCGCGTGAGCAAGCACCGTCCCTTGAGGAACTACCACTGTCTGCGACCCCACATTGAGGACCGCGATGAAAGGGTCCCCGTCCCCTCTTACGACGGTCTGGGCCGGAATCAAATGAGGTCCACTAACCCCGGCCCTAGATGGTCCCAGCAGAATTCCCTGGTCCCCAATGCCCTCAGCGAAGGGCCGACGAAGTTTTAGAGGCACCAACATTTGAGCTCCCGGCGGCACACGAACTGTTTTAACGACGAACGCTGGTACTGTTACGAACGCCGTCCGAGCCGCAGTAGGGGAAGGCAGGAACGCCATGCGTCGTCCCGACGGGAGCTCAATGCATCCCTGGTCTATTAAAATACGAATCGGCATTTTGCCCAAGAAGTCCGTCCCCAGCAGGCACGGAACCGCCAGCGAGGAGGAAACAAAAATCGGGCCCGACAATTTGATATCCCCGATACAAATTTGCGCTCGAATCTGTCCAATGATGCCAAGAGAGCCCCCGTTAGCAGCATAGAATGGGACGTTAACCGGCAGTAAAGGACGGCTCTGGACAGGTAGAATATTGTAAATGAGTTCGGAAATGATGGTCGCCGATGCCCCCGTATCGACCAGGATGCGTACCTCCACCCCGTCAATGTGTCCCACCACGGCCGACGACCCCGACGACGCGGCCACAACGCGATGGGCCAACATGGACCACTGCCTGGGTTCGATTTGAGTCCCCATAGTGGTGCGTGTTGGCCCGTCGCAGCGCAATGTCGGCCCCCCATTCGTTGCGGTGTGCGAGTGTGTGACGAGTGTGTGCTTGGGCCAAACATGAGGGGTGCCGCGACTCGCCGGATTATGTTGATGGAGCTTGGGAGGAGGAGGGCCGGCGTCCTGTCGAGGCGTCGTCCCGCGCTGCCGAGGAGAGCGGCACCCCGAGGCGACATGGCCCCGGACGCCGCAGTTGAAGCAACGCGGGAGCGCCGGCGGCGATGACGGACGGTCGAAGCGGCTCGACCCATCCCGGCCCGACCATGCTCCCGTCCCCTGCTGCCGTCGACGGTCGACGGCGTAAACCTCCTCCGCCGGGAGGGTGGCTGCAGCCACCGCACGCCCGGCCGCTGCCCTGCTAGCTTTCCGACGCTGTGACAGCAGGTTGGCGTGGAGGAGCCGCGCAGCCTGGAGGGAACTCATCTCCGTGTCCTCCTGTGCAACGACGGCGATGTCCAGGTCGTCTGCCAGCAGGAGGATTTTTTCTGTGACCATGGCGTCCACGCCGTCGTCGTCCATTCGAGGGAAGGCCGTCTTCGCCAGTGCCAGGAGACTCGTCCTGTACGCCAGGGGCGACTCCTTTGCACCCCGCTGGCGATCGTAAAACTGCTGCCTGCATTCCGCTGAAGGTCCGTAGACCCCGGCCAGCAACTGCAGCGCCATCTGTAGCGTGGAGCGCTTCTCCCTCGGCGCCGATGTAAGGGCGGCGAGTGCGTCGCTGTCGAGGAGCGCCGGCAGCGCGCAGAGAGCCTCAGCATCCGACCACCGTGCCATTTCTTGGTGGGCGAGGAAGCGTCGCTGGAAGCCGCCCCAGTCGCCCTCCGCGCCAACAAACTCTTTGAGCGGAGGCAGCCGTTGGTGCAGCGCAGCGGTCGCCATGGAAGCTCGCAGGCTGCTGTCCCCGTAACTCGGCTGCGCTTCGGCGCGAACGGCAGATGGTATCGCCTGTCGCAGCCGTGATGACGCTCCCTCCACTGGCGGTGACGCGGCAGCCCCAGCGAGAGCGATGTTGGACCCGAGGTTCAGGCCGGCCACGCCCTCAGCAGCTGCTGCGGCGATGGCGGGAGATTCAAAGTTTGAATCCGTTGAGATGGCGGGAAGGCGCATCGGACGTCGGTTCTCCTCGCCCCGTGGTGGTCCACCAGCCCCCAGCCGCGTGATGTGTTCGAGTGTGGCGGCAGCGGCGTAAAGCAGCTCCGCCAGCCTCGCGTGAGCCAGCCTCAGCCCTTCTGATGGCGGCTCCCCTTCATCCTGATGCCCCGGTAAGAATGCGTCCGGCCCCGGCTGCACGATGTCTTGTTGAGCCGTCTCGGGCTCGACAATTTCAGCGGTGTCCTCCACCTGCGGTACTCCGGCTCGAGCTGTCCGGCGCGTGTCCATGTTCGTAGTTGTTCTGACACCAGATGAAGTACCGTTGATGACTCTTGGACACCGTTGGTGAGGCACACGTATTTATTCCGTACAAGTAGTCACAACTGTGGACATACAATACTAGAGGGGGTATTGGCCCCCTCACCCGGCTAGCTGGGAATACACTGCTAGATATCTCTGACCTACCTCCTAGTCCTCCACTAACGGGCTAGGGGAGGCTGTCTGGCCCGACACTGGTAAGTCGGGCTACGGTACCCGGAGTCCCAGAGCACTAGCTCTGGTTCTCGGGACCACGCCGCTGGCTCGGTCCTGCGTGGCCCTGACAAGGGCGGCGTCCCAGGGGAGTCCAGGGCTCTAGCTAGACGATTTTCGGTCTTCACTGGTTTAGCTTTAACATTCTGCCCCGAGCCCTCTGACACATCCCCCTTTATACTCCACCCCCGCTGAGGGGTGGGGCCACGGGCTGCCTGGTGCGGACGTCGTTGAGAGCACCCCCCCCGTGCACTCACGTAGCCCCGCCCACTGTGTTTGTTTCCCATAAGATGCCATGCATAACGGCTCTCTCTCTAACACCCCTACACAGAGACTCACACAGAGACTCACCCAGAGACTCACACAGAGACACACACAGAGACACACGCAGAGACTCACACAGAGACTCACACAGAGACTCACACAGAGACCTACACCACCGCCAATGCACGCAAACTCGTCGACGAGGTGTGGAGGGGGGAGACTCACACAGAGACTCATACAGAGACTCACACAGAGACCCACAGATGCACACAGACTCACACAGACTCACACAGACTCACACAGAGACTCACACAGAGACTCACACAGAGACACACAGACACACACAGAGACTCACACAGAGACCCACAGACTCACACAGAGACACACACAGAGACCCTACGCCACCGCCAACGCACGCAAACTCGTCGACGAGGTGTGGAGGGGGGGAGACTCACACAGAGATCCACAGACTCACCACACAGAGACCCACAGACTCATCACGCAGACACCCCCAGACTCACCACACAGAGACCCACAGACTCACCACCGCGCTGCGTGCCACAGACTCACCACACAGAGACCCACAGACTCACCACAGACACCCACAGACTCACCACACAGAGACCCACAGACTCACCACACAGACCCACAGACTCACCACAGACACCCACAGACTCACCACACAGAGACCCACAGTCTCACCACCGCGCTGCGTGCCACAGACTCACCACACAGAGACCCACAGACTCACCACAGACACCCACAGACTCACCACACAGAGACCCACAGTCTCACCACCGCGCTGCGTGCCACAGATGGTGTCTCGGGGCTTGGTGCTGGTGCAGACGAAGGAGGTGGCGATGAAAAGCGACGACGCTGAACGCGTGTTCAGGGAGCACGCCGCTCACCTCACCACTCACCTACAGAAGGGTGAGCTCACCACACCACTCACCCACACACCACTCACCCACACACCACTCACCCACACACCACACCACTCACCCACACACCACTCACCCACACACCACTCACCACACACCACTCACCCACACACCACTCACTCACCACCACACCACTCACCCACACACCACTCACCCACACACCACTCACCACACACACACCACTCACTCACCACCACACCACTCACCCACACACCACTCACCACACACCACTCACTTACACACCACTCACCCACACACCATGGTGATGATGATGGTGATGATGGTGGTGATGGTGATGATGGTGATGATGGTGACGATGATGATGGTGACGATGATGCTGGTGGTGGTGGTGATGGTGGTGATGATGATGGTGATGATGGTGGTGATGGTGATGATGATGACAATGGTGATGATGGTGGTGATGGTGGTGATGGTGATGATGGTGATGATGATGACGATGATGGCGATGATGACGGTGATTACGCTGATGGTGGTGATGGTGATGACAATGGTGATGATGGTGATGATGGTGACGATGGTGATGATGATGGTGATGATGGTGGTGATGGTGATGATGGTGGTGATGATGACGATGGTGATGATGGTGATGATGATGACGATGGTGATGATGATGGTGATGATGGTGGTGATGGTGATGATGGTGATGATGATGACGATGGTGATGGTGGTGATGACGATGATGGTGATGATGATGATGGTGGTAATGGTGACGATGTCCCGCCAGGCCCTGTGATTGGCCTGGAGCTGAATGGTGATGATGGTGATGGTGATGATGGTGATGGTGGTGGTGATGGTGGTGATGGTGATGATGATGGTGGTGATGGTGGTGATGGTGATGGTGATGATGATGATGGTGATTATGGTGATGGTGATGATGATGGTGACGATGGTGACGATGGTGATGGTGATGATGGTGATGATGATGATGATGACGATGGTGACGATGTCCCGCCAGGCCCTGTGATTGGCCTGGAGCTGAATGGGGACGGAGCTGTGGAGAGCACCAACAGCGTCGTGAAAACTCTCTTCACTCCCACCACGCCGGTGACACGCACACACACACACCCCTACATACACACACACAGTGACACACACACTTCTACATACACACACACACACACACTTCTACATACACACACACAGTGACACACACACACTTCTACACACACACACACACACTTCTACATACACACACACACACTTCTACATACACATACACACACCCCTACATACACACACACACACCCCTACATACACACAGTGACACACACCCCTACATACACACACACCTACATACACACAGTGACACACACACACAGTGACACACACCCCTACATACACACACACCCACAGTGACACACACACATCTACATACACACACACACTTCTACATACACACACAGTGACACACACACACACATCTACATACACACACAGTGACACACACACACATCTACATACACACACACTTCTACATACACACACACACACAGTGACACACACATCTACATGCACACAGTGACACACACACACCTATACATACACACAGTGACACACACATCTACCTACACACAGTGACACACACACACTTCTACATACACACACACACCCCTACATACACACACACACACACACATCTACATACACACACAGTGACACACACCCCTACATACACAGTGACACACACCCCTACATACACACACACACACAGCTCTACACACACACACAGCTCTACACACACACACACTTCTACACACACACATCTACATACACACAGTGTGACACACACCCCTACACTCACACAGTGACACACACATCTACATACACTCACACAGCTCTACACACACACAGCTCTACACACACACAGTGACACACACATCTACATACACAACAACAACAACAACCGCCATTCGCCACTAAGTGGCGGTGACGTCACCACGACGCTTGTGCCAGGCCATGTGCACCTTGAGGCCACGTGAAGTGTCGAACGCCCGCTGGCAGGAGGTCACGGGACAGACCCAGGTGCCACGGGTCGACTGACCGAGATGACCGAGATGACTGGCTGATGCACCACCTGTGCCCCCTACTGTACCAACTTGCTGTGCTTTAGCCACCCGTCGCTCCGCTCGTTGTTGTGAGCGTCGCTCCTCCGCCCTCCGTTGTTGTTGGAGGGCGACTGCCTCCAACTGCCCAGTAGCGTCCTTCACGAGCCTCTTCCACTGAGGCCGATCTTAACACCGCTGGTACCAGTCATCGGCAAGTCCACTCAGCTCCACGTCCTCCTGTACCACATCACTCCATCTCTTCTCTAGCCCGTGCCGCGCCCGTTTAGCCCCCTCGATCCGGCCGAACAAAAGCTGTTTAGGCATGCGGTGGCTGGGCATGCGGGCTACATGACCCAGCCAACGCAGCCTTGCCTGCCGGAGGAGCTCACTGATGGGACTTTGCCCAGATCTTTCAAGGACTTGTGAGCTCCTCACACAATCCAGCCTGGTTAAACCCAGGATGGATCGTAGGCAGGCCAGCCTAAATGTTTCCAACCGGCGAAGATGCTCCACTAGGGGGGTCCACGTTTCGCAAGCGTAGAGAAGGGAGGGAATGACCGTGGCCGAGAAGACCTGAAGCTTCGTGCGGAGTGACAGACCAGGTAGCTTCTACACAGCGTTACGCTACCGATGAAAAGATATTGCCGCTCGACTGATTCGGAGTGAGACCTCTGCTGATAAACTGCAGCCGGTCATAAGCACACTGCCCAGGTATGGGAAACTCTCCACTCTCTCCACTACTGACACACACACTGACACACACACACTGACACTGACAAACACACTGACACACACACTGACACACACACTGACACCCCGTGTCTCCCTGTCTGCCCCCAGGTGTTTGTCTCAGCGAGTGTGGACACGGCCTCCCAGGATGTCGACTCATTCTACAACTTTGCCGACATGCAGATGTCAGGCTGAGACGGAGCAGGCACAGACAGAGGCAGCCCCTCTCAGACAGATGTCAGGCTGAGACGGAGCAGGCTCAGACAGAGGCCAGCCCCTCTCAGACAGATGTCAGGCTGATACGGAGCAGGCACAGACAGAGGCAGCCCCTCTCAGACAGATGTCAGGCTGAGACGGAGCAGGCACAGACAGAGGCCAGCCCCTCTCAGACAGATGTCAGGCTGAGACGGAGCAGGCACAGACAGAGGCAGCCCCTCTCAGACAGATGTCAGGCTGAAACAGAGCAGGCTCAGACAGAGGCCAGCCCCTCTCAGACAGATGTCAGGCTGAGACGGAGCAGGCTCAGACAGAGGCAGCCAGACAGATGTGAGGCTGAGACAGAGCAGGCTCAGACAGAGGCAGCCCCTCTCAGACAGATGTCAGGCTGAGACGGAGCAGGCTCAGACAGAGGCAGCCAGACAGATGTGAGGCTGAGACAGAGCAGGCTCAGACAGAGGCCGCCCCTCTCAGACAGATGTCAGGCTGAGACGGAGCAGGCTCAGACAGAGGCCGCCCCTCTCAGACAGACGCACACGACGAGAGAGAAGACGACTCTAAATCTGTCTCTCTGTCTTTCTCTCTGTTTCTGTCTCTCTGTGTCTCTCTCTGTGTCTCTCTGTGTCACTCTCTGTCTCTCTCTGTCTCTCTCTCTCTGTGTCTCTCTGTCTCTCTGTGTGTCTCTCTCTGTCTCTCTCTCTCTGTGTCTCTCTCTGTCTCTGTCTCTCTCTCTCTGTGTCTCTCTCTCTGTGTCTCTCTCTGTGTCTCTCTGTCTCTCTCTCTCTCTGTGTCTCTGTCTCTCTCTCTCTGTCTCTCTCTCTCTGTCTCTGTCTCTCTGTGTCTGTCCCGCCCACTAGGGGGTGGTGGGTGTCCTTCGGCACGACGAGTTTTGTGTCTCGCCAAAGTTTTTATCGTCGCCCCCCCCCCCCCCAAAAGAAGGGACCAATTTCTGGATGTGCCCCCTCCCGCCACGTTTAGATATTTGACCGAATATCTGATTGGAATCGGCCGTGGTTTGTCATAGTCGTCGTAGTGGTAGTGTCGTCGTCGTCGTTGTTGTTAATATTTTTTAAAGATGTTTGCTTGAAACACGCACACAGCTGTGAGTGTGTTTGTGCCAGGCCTCGCGTGGAGAGGCGGAGTTGGTGAGGCCCCTCTCCCCGCTGCGGTGAGCGACGCGTGGCACTCAGTTAGCCAGCAGCGTCAGCTGCAGCGTCATCGGCAGCAGCGTCAGCAGCAGCAGCGTCTCGATTTAAAGCTTTCGTGACTGCAGGGATTCATCTTCTTGGTTCTTTCGGTAAAGTCACGTAGAATGGAAATAATTAAATAACAAAAATATTAATAATACAATAATTCTCACGTCGTTTCGGCCACAATGCAAGCAGCAGTCCTCAGGTGGAGAACAGGTCTGTTGGGAAGACAGAGTCTGAATGACAACCCCAGGCTTGGAGCGTCTTTTTTAAGCAGGGTTGGAGGGGGGGAGAGCGTCTTGACAAAAGAATTTGCATATCAAGAGGAATTTAGCATATTTATGGGAAATGCAGATATACGATTAGTACTACTTGTGAAATGCGTAGGAGGTTTGGCGAGGGGTTTAAAGTCATTATGCCCGTGCATTATGCAGGATTAGCAGCATCAAAGGGAGGGGGTAGGGGTAGCATTAATAAAGAGATGCCGCGACTCTAAGGTAATACCAATCGCATTTACACTAACCTCTGTTGCTGTAACTTCTTCTAATGCTAATCGAATTCTGTCTAGAACTAGCTTAGCTCTTATCTCAGAGAAAATCAGACTTACGCGCACCGATCTAGATCAGTTAGACAAGACACTCTACAAATCACACTTATCTTTGACTGCAACAATGTCTACATCGGATTGGGAACATGTAGACAAAATGACTGCCTCTTCAGCTGCCGCTATGTCGACCAAATGTAAGGACAACTTGATTTCCAAATTCAACCGCCTCTCAAACAAGAGACCGCACCCACACACTGAAAAGCTAGACGTTAACAAAGTCGTAATTAATCGCAGTAACAGTTCTATTTCGGATGGTCTGAAATCCGTTTTAGCTAAAGGACTAAACTTTGCAGTCACACCTAGACACATAGCAGTTAATGATATCATTGCCCGAGTAGATGTGGCTCTCAAGGGCCTGAGTCACATCGCTGCAGATGTAGCAAGATCTGAAATCGCTGCAACCCTCAAAAACGCTAAGATGCCAGCTAGCAATATCAGCAAAGATGAGCGTTTTGAATTAGCTCAATTAAAAAAGAGGGATGACATTGTCATCCTCTCAGCCGACAAAGGCAATGCCACTGTCATCATGGACAAAATAGAATACAACAACAAAATTCAAGAACTACTCAACGATAGCAGCTATACAAAAATAAAAAGAGACCCCACCAACAGCCTCGTCATTAAAACCAACAAAATAATTTCTGATTCAACCGCATTAATTGATCAAACCAAACAGTTCTCGTTGAAACCTTCTGCAGCCAGGCCACCAAGATTATATGGCTTGCCAAAGATACATAAAGAAGATACACCTCTTCGTCCCATTGTTTTTTGTCTGAAATCCTACGGCCTTTCACTGGAAAAACCACCTCTGCGGTACTAAACTCTACTGACCTGGTATCGACAATCAAGGGAATTTCCCTGTCCCCAGACGACCTGCTTGTCAGTTTTGATGTGGTTTCCTTATTCACCAAAGTTCCTGTACCTGACACCATCGCAATCATTGAAGACTTGGTTCATCAAGGACTGGATATTGGGGTACCCCCCCCCCCCCCCCCCTGGTGAGACACTGCTTAACCAATACATACTTCACCTGGAATGGAACTTTCTACAAACAAACTGAGGGCACCCCAATGGGCTCCCCCCTATCTCCGGTTGTAGCCAACGTTTTCATGGAGAAATTTGAGACTGACGCCATCCAGACTGCCACTCTACACCCGACCTTATGGAAGAGGTACGTAGATGACACTTTTGTCATCTGACCACATGGCCGGCCTGCTCTAGACCAATTCCTCGACCACATCAATTCCATACACCCAGCCATCAGATTCACCATGGAAGTCGAAAAAGATGGCAAGCTACCCTTTTTGGATGTCCTAATTTAAAGGAGACCTGATTGTTCAATGAGCCACTCTGTCTACAGGAAAGCCACCCATATGGATGCTTACCTAAAACCAGATTCCCACCACCATCCATCCCAGAAGAATTGCCTCATCAAGACTCTATACCAGGGGTCGGCAACCTGCGGCTCCGGAGCCGCATGCGGCTCTTTTGAACCTTGACCGCGGCTCCGGGGCGGATGCTAGCGAGGGGAGGAGGCGCACTGTGACACCTGCTCTGGCGTTGCCGCTGCTGACAGGTCGCCGCTCCGCTCCACACTGCCCGCCCGGTGACAGGCAATAACGTTGCCGTTGCTTTGTCACATGTTTGGAAGAAGTAAAAACCTTCCTGGGCAGCAAAGAGCTCACCTTTGCTGAGCTGGAACAGCCAGAGTGGCTGGAAAAATTACATTTTATGGTAGACATGACAGCACATCTAAACACGCTAAATACAACCCTTCAGGGGAAAGGAGGCACAGCCCTGCACATGCTGGAGGAGGTTTTGGCATTCGAGCGCAAGTTGACAGTGTTTGTCAAAGATTTACAGAGAGGTACACTGTCTCACTTTCCCTCTTTGAGAGAGTTCAAACAAAGTCATGATACGATAAATTTGGAATATTTCAAGTCTGCAATCACCACAATGCAAAGTTCGTTTGGGAAACGATTCTGTGAGTTCAGAGAGGAAAAAACGACATTATCCTTCCCTGTCACTCCCCTGGCGATCGATCCATCCCTATTGAATATGACTGCATTTGCAGGTGTAAGTCAACCTGATCTTGAGATGGAACTGGCCGATATAGCCGACAAAGATATATGGGTGTCCAAGTTCAAATGCTTGACCGCTACTCTTGAGGATGTTGCCCGTCAGAAGGCCATTCTGGCTCAGAATCATAAATGGAGTGATATTGAAAACCTTCCCAAACAGGACAAACTTGTATTCGAAACATGGAATGCCATCCCCAACACTTATATAAACATGAAAAAGTATGCATTTGGAGTCCTGTCGATCTTCGGCTCCACATATGTATGTGAGCAGGTCTTCTCCAACATGAACTATATTAAAAACAAACATCGATCACGCCTCACAGATGACAGCTTGCAAGCCTGTGTGAAAATGAAGGTGACGTCTTACAGCCCTGATGTGCAGACACTGTGCACTGAGGTTCAGGAGCAAAAATCCCATTAACCAGGTAATTTAGCTATTAATTTGCAAAAATATATTTTACATTGTTAAGTGAAAAAGTCCTTTTTTTATTCAGATTGACAGCTGACTGCACGATCCTGTATATAGCAATAAGGTAAGAAACAATATATGCAGTGTTATATTTGTTTTAATAGTTGCAATGGTTTTGCGGCTCCCAGTTTATTTTTTCCTTCGGAAACGGGTCCAAGTGGCTCTTTATGTCTTAAAGGTTGCAGACCCCTGCTCTATACCATAGAGCCCAATGCATCTCCAAACAGAAACACATTGCCAGTGAACTCAAACACGTACGCCAAGCTCTTAAGGCTAATGGTTACTCCGACTATACAATCCGCAAAGCCATCACTCCAACCATCAAGAAGGATCCTGTTGAGGAGCCTTTCAAGACCATCACCTTACCCTACATTGCTGGGGTCACAAAAAAGATCTCCAAAATCCTGATAAAACACAAGATCCAGGTCCGATTCAACACAGTACATAAAATCCGTGATCTGGTCCCGTCTGTAAAAGATGTGGTTCCAGACATACAGTACCCTGGCGTCTACAAACTAAGTTGCCTCTGTGGTAGCAGTTACATTGGAGAAACCAAACGACATGTCTCGGACCGCATCCGTGAACATAAAGCAGACTTGAAACATGGTAGGACAAACACCTCAGCCGTGGCAGATCACTGTTACAATTCAGTGGGCTCACATGATATTGACTTCTCCAAGACAGAGGTTCTCTGCAAGCCATCTGGCTACCATGAGAGATTCGTTCATGAGGCGATCCACATATACAAACACAGAGACAATTTCAACCGAGAAGATGGATTCTGGCTCAGCAATCATTGGAAGGACGTAATAAACCATTTCGGATCTTAACTTATTGTGTTCACGTTTACGGTGACTTTCAGACCACAGTCCACTCACTGGCATTGACTATATATCTTGTATTCTCCGCAGGGAATGGATTCTTTGCTCCGCTGCAAGTTTCCTATCACCACTCTCCCATTGCCATATTTCGTTGCTTCCTCTTAGTATATTTCACGCGACGGTCAATGGTATAGTGTATAGCAGATTGTATAATAATAATAAATAGTATACAATTGTAATGTTTAATACAATGTAAAAAGTAATATATAGTATCGTAATTGTATAGTGAATATACAGCAGTGTGATATACAGTAGGGTAGGTAGAATAATACATAGTGTAATATTACAATGTATAAGGTATAGAGTGGTGTATTATAATGATACAGTATATAATTTAATGTTGGGTTTATCTATGGCAGTATATAGTACGGGGTATACCCGTGTGATGTAAGAGAATAAAGTTTAGCTGGAAGCATATTATATTTTTTGCGACGTAGAATTGTAATGTATTACTTACTGTTAGTAGCTCAGCTTATTGAAGAGTATATTTAGTATACTGATGATACTATGTAGTTTATACTTTAGTTGTTTACGTGGTGGTTTAGTTACTGCAGATACATACTATTAACATTCCTTCTCTTTATTAATGCTACCCCTCCCCCCTCCCTTTGATGCTGCTAATCCTGCATAATGCACGGGCATAATGACTTTAAACCCCTCGCCAAACCTCCTACGCATTTCACAAGTAGTACTAATCGCATATCTGCATTTCCCATAAATATGCTAAATTCCTCTTGATATGCAAATTATTTTGTCAAGGCGCTCTTCCCCCCTCCAACCCGGCAGCTTAAAAAAGACGCTCCAAGCCTGAGGTTGTCATTCAGACTCTGTCTTCTCGACAGACCTGTTCTTCACCTGAGGACGGCTGCTTGCGTTGTGGCCGAAACGTCGTGAGAATTATTTTATTATGTTTTATTTTTATTATTTCCATTCTACGTGACTTCACCGAAAGAATCAAGAAGATCATCAGCGTCATCATCAGCGTCATCATCAGCAGCAGCGTCGTCATCGGCAGCGTCATCATCAGCGTCGTCATCATCAGCGTCATCAGCAGCGTCGTCATCATCATCGGCGTCATCATCGGCAGCTTCATCATCGGCAGCGTCGTCATCATCAGCGTCGTCATCAGAAGCGTCATCATCAGCAGCATCATCAGCAGCAGCATCATCAGCAGCGTGATCATCAGCAGCGTGATCATCAGCAGCGTCGTCATCAGCAGCGTCATCATCAGCAGCAGTGTCATCAGCAGCGTCATCATCAGCAGCGTCATCATCATCAGCAGCGTCATCATCATCAGCGTCGTCATCATCATCAGCGTCGTCATCGTCAGCAGCGTCATCATCAGCGTCGTCATCAGCAGCGTCATCAGCAGCGTCATCATCATCAGCAGCGTCGTCATCAGCAGCGTCGTCATCATCAGCGTCGTCATCATCAGCAGCGTCATCAGCAGCGTCATCATCATCAGCGTCATCATCAGCAGCGTCATCATCAGCAGCGTCATCATCAGCAGCGTCATCAACAGCGTCGCCATCATCAGCGTCGTCATCAGCAGCGTCATCATCATCGGCGTCATCGTCATCGGCAGCTTCGTCATCGGCAGCGTCGTCATCAGCAGCGTCATCAGCAGCATCAGCAGCAGCATCATCAGCAGCGTGATCATCAGCAGCGTCGTCATCATCAGCGTCGTCATCATCAGCAGCGTCATCTTCATCGGCAGCGTCATCATCAGCAGCGTCATCATCAGCAGCATCATCAACAGCGTCGCCATCATCAGCGTCGTCATCAGCAGCGTCATCAACAGCGTCGCCATCATCAGCAGCGTCATCAGCAGTGTCATCATCAGCAGCGTCATCAGCAGTGTCATCATCAACAGCGTCATCAGCAGCGTTATCATCAGCGTCATCATCAGCAGCGTCGTGAGTGTCAACCACCATCTCCTGCTGGAGGCCGCTGGGTTCAATCCCTGGGTCTGGCCGCGTCTCTCAGGAGGCTCACGACGGCCGCGTCGGAGACCCCGAAACTCCCTCGTGCGTGACGCTCTTCACGTTCTGATCAGTGCACGTCGCACCGCTGTTGTAGGCCCGACGAACTTCGGCAAACGCCCGGCACCCCCCAACTCGCCACCACCACCACTGTGAGGGGCCAACTCCACCCCCGTCACGTGTCAACCGACCAGCCGGGGTGGAGCATGGCCACACCGACACGCACACAACAACAACAACCGCCATTCGCCACTAAGTGGCGGTGACGTCACCACGACGCTTGTGCCAGGCCATGTGCACGTTGAGGCTACCACGTGAAGTGTCGAACCCGCCGGCAGGACACACGCAGACACACTGACACACACTGACACACACACACTGACATGCACACACACTGACACACACAACAACAACCGCCATTCGCCACTAAGTGGCGGTGACGTCACCACGACGCTTGTGCCAGGCCAAGTGCACCTTGAGGCCACGGGAAGTGTTAAACGCCCGCTGGCAGGAGGTCACGGGGCAGACCCAGGTGCCACGGGTCGACTGACCGAGATGACCGAGATGACTGGCTGATGCACCACCTGTGCCCCCTACTGTACCAACTTGCGGTGCTTTAGCCACCCGGCGCTCCGCTCGTTGTGAGCGTCGCTCCTCCGCCCTCCGTTGTTGTTGGAGGGCGACTGCCTCCAACTGCCCAGTAGCGTCCTTCACGAGCCTCCTCCACTGAGGCCGATCTTGACACCGCTGGTACCAGTCATCGGCAAGTCCACTCAGCTCCACGTCCTCCTGTACCACATCACTCCATCTCTTCTCTAGCCCGTGCCGCGCTCGTTTAGCCCCCTCGATCTGGCCGAACAAAAGCTGTTTAGGCATGCGGTGGCTGGGCATGCGGGCTACATGACCCAGCCAACGCAGCCTTGCCTGCCGGAGGAGCTCACTGATGGGACTTTGCCCAGATCTTTCAAGGACTTGTGAGCTCCTCACACAATCCAGCCTGGTTAAACCCAGGATGGATCGTAGGCAGGCCAGCCTAAATGTTTCCAACCGGCGAAGATGCTCCACTAGGGGGGTCCACGTTTCGCAAGCGTAGAGAAGGGAGGGAATGACCGTGGCCGAGAAGACCTGAAGCTTCGTGCGGAGCGACAGACCAGGTAGCTTCCACACAGCGTTACGCAACCGATGAAAAGGTATTGCCGCTCGACTGATTCGGAGTGAGACCTCTGCTGATAAACTGAGACACTGAGACACACACACTGACACACACACTGACACACACACTGACACACACTGACATGCACACACACTGACACAACAACAACAACAACTGCCATTCGCCACTAAGTGGCGGTGACGTCACCACGATGCTTGTGCCAGGCCATGTGCACCCTGAGGCCACGTGAAGTGTCGAACGCCCGCTGGCAGGAGGTCACGGGGCAGACCCAGGTGCCACGGGTCGACTGACCGAGATGACCGAGATGACTGGCTGATGCACCACCTGTGCCCCCTACTGTGCCAACTTGCTGTGCTTTAGCCACCCGGCGCTCCGCTCGTTGTTGTGAGCGTCGCTCCTCCGCCCTCCGTTGTTGTTGGAGGGCGACTGCCTCCAACTGCCCAGTAGCGTCCTTCACGAGCCTCCTCCACTGAGGCCGATCTTGACACCGCTGGTACTAGTCATCGGCAAGTCCACTCAGCTCCACATCCTCCTGTACCACATCACTCCATCTCTTCTCTAGCCCGTGCCGCGCCCGTTTAGCCCCCTCGATCCGGCCGAACAAAAGCTGTTTAGGCATGCGGTGGCTGGGCATGCGGGCTACATGACCCAGCCAACGCAGCCTTGCCTGCTGGAGGAGCTCACTGATGGGACTTTGCCCAGATCTTTCAAGGACTTGTGAGCTCCTCACACAATCCAGCCTCGTTAAACCCAGGATGGATCGTAGGCAGGCCAGCCTAAATGTTTCCAACCGGCGAAGATGCTCCACTAGGGGGGTCCACGTTTCGCAAGCGTAGAGAAGGGAGGGAATGACCGTGGCCGAGAAGACCTGAAGCTTCGTGCGGAGCGACAGACCAGGTAGCTTCCACACAGCGTTACGCAACCGATGAAAAGATATTGCCGCTCGACTGATTCGGAGTGAGACCTCTGCTGATAAACTGGAGCCGGTCATAAGCACACTGCCCAGGTATGGGAAACTCTCCACTCTCTCCACAACTGCCCCATCACCGATTGGGAGTTGTGGGGGTGGAGTGCCCGATGGTACAAAATACCCAGGCAGGTGCTTAGTTTTGGTGGGGCTGATGGTAAGGCCCCACCTCTTAGTGGCACACTCCAGTCTCAGCAGCAGCGTCTCCAACTCCTCTTCTGAATGAGCAGCTATTACCAAATCATCGGCATACATAACGTGGTTGATCAATAGGGAGCCATCCCTTGATCGCACCCGGGCGTCGATCAGCCTCCCATTATATCTGTACCAAATGGTAATTCCCCCGGTACAGCTATTGAAGGCTTCACGAACTACGCAGTCGAAATAGATGTTAAATAATGTGGGAGCCAGAGGACATCCCTGTCGCACCCCAAGGTGTACAGGGAAAGGCTCCGACTCCCGGCCACGTAGTTTTACCCGGGCCCGCTCACCATCATGAAGGTCCTTAATGATCGTGAGCAGAGGGTCAGGGACTCCGAAAGCACGAAGAACAACCCAGAGCCCAGTCCTACTGATGGTATCATAGGCCTTGACCAGGTCAATAAAGCAGAGACTGACACACACACTGAGACACACACACTGACACACACACACTGACATGCACACACACTGACACACACACTGACACACACACACTGACACACACACACACTGACACACACACGCTGACACACACACTGACGCACTCGGTTCAATGTATCAGGTGCTAGTGTGGGGGCTGCCGCCCATCGGGTGATCGTCCTCCCCGCGCCAGCAGCCTCCTCACTGCCTCGCGTTACCCCCCCACACACCCCGCCCCGCGTACACCACCACTCGCGCTGCGGGGGCTGCGGGCACGCGCGGCCACCCGTACTTGTTGCCCACCACGTGCCGCGCGCTAAGAATGGCGCCGCTGCTGCTGCTCGAGCGCTGACGCAGGTCATGAGGTTACTGCAGCAGCAGCTCCCTCGCAGTCTCCCCCTCTCGGCCCCCTCGCCCCCAATCACGCAGCACGCCGACCCCTTAATGCGATCGCCGCCACGTCAACCCCCCTATGGCGTAAAACACGCCAAGTAAATACGCACGCGACCGCGAGCACCGGGCGCAGCGGCGAACTAACGATGACAAGATTCGCGCAACGCGCACGGGCGAGCGCAAACACGTCGGTACAGTTGTAACGGCGTAAGTAGCGCAGGAGACGTTGACAGAGGCAACACGTATTTATTAACGGATGGGTACTATACAGTACGTAGCGCACCCTAGGCCTCGCCAAGGTAAGGTAAAAGTTAAAAGGTAAAAACAACGAGCCTACCTTTACTCTACCTTTTACCTTACCACAATACAATCACTCTACCCTTACATTTTACCCTTTCACAGGTAAGGTAAAGGAAAAAGCAACGAGCCTACCTTTACCCTTACCCCATAAAAATTACCCGATTACAGGGTAATTACTGGGGAACTACACATGAACAAGGTTTATAGCGGTAAATGCTGGGTAGAGCGCTTTATTCATATAGAATACTCTCGATGATTCCAATTTTACACGCTTGTTGTCGTTGTTGTCGTTGTTGTTGTCGTCATCGTATTTTCAAATCTTGTAACTCAATTTTTACCCACTTCCTAATGTGGTATCGACTGCAAACTTGGTATACTTATGTCATACTGATGACAATACTATATTCTATCATTTAAAAAAAATAATTTTAACATTATTTTTACATGTTATGTTTCGGCTTGGCTCTAATTCTCCACGCTCAACTGACATTGGCTGTAAACCACCACGGCCCCTTACGATATGGCAAGCTTCGGGGCCACTTCCTGGAGTCCTGGAGCTTTGCCATTACTAGTACATTTAATAAAAGCGTGTTTTTTTTCAAGTTTGTTTTAAATATTACTTATTAAATGGAAGCCAAGTTTTTAGCGGTAAACAAGGTACCGTATTTACCGGGTAATACTTCGTGCTACCTTTACCCTACCGGGTAATTCTTCCGAGCTACCTTTACCCTACCCTTTACCTTACCCCTTGGCATGTCGACACCTTTACCTTTTACCTTTACCCTTTTACCCGGTAAAAAGGGTAAATTACCTTACCTTGCCGAGGCCTAGCGCACCCTAAAACTGGAAGGGGTTACGGCCCCTTCACCCGGTCTATCCGAGGCAGTGTCCCTCGGCTAACGTTTCCCCGTTAGCTCCTACTACACCCCTCTAACCCAGACCATGCTATAGAGGTTAACTTACCTGGCCCAGCTTCGGCTCAGGTCCGACCCTCAGCCACACGAGCCTGGCCCTCACAAGGACACAGACCTCGCTGCTCTGAGGTCGCCCCTGGCTTGCCCTGCTCGGCTCTTACAAGAGCAGCAAGTCAGGGTAGTAGTCCCAGGGCTAGCTAGCTGGTACTCTTAGTAGGTGAGTGGGTGAGTGAGTGTTGAGTAACTGAGTAAGTGAGTGAGTAGTGAGTGACTGAGTGAGTGAGTGGCTGAGTGAGTGGTGAGCTAGCTGGTTTTCAGTCTTCAACGGCTCTTCTGCTCCAACAACTGCTTCGAACTCTCTCGCGCACCGCCTTATATACCCAACTGCCCCCCCCCCCCGAGGGGCGGGGCTGTATGCGGACGTTGATGTAGACACCCCACGCACGGACCGTGATGTAGACACCGCAACATAATGGCTTGTTACACCCCGGTACGTAACACCTCTACATCACCCCCCCCCCCCCCCCCCCGCATAGCTCGCAGCCGACCCGGCTGCAAAAACCCCCCTATTCAATTAAGAATACATCAAAAAGCAGAACCGTGTGTGTGCCCCGTAACAACAATAACAACAATTAACAACAACCGAATGCCCCAATAGATAACCCAACCCTCCAACACTCAACACCATGAACATATGTACAATGTCGAAAAAAAAGAAAAAACGACATCACACCGTCCAGTGACCCGTGCCCGCGACCCCACACGTCCAGGAGAAGCGGGACATCCGGACAGTCAAAGGGGGCTGCTCAAACACGGGCAACCTGGGGGATCCGGCCGCACGTCACGAGAAGTGGCGCAATTTAGCGCGAGTCCGCTTTGCCGGTCCGTCGTACGAGACAGGGCATGCTTGTCCGACAGGCGGCCCAGGTAGTCCTGGAAGGCTCGGACCGAGTTCCCCAGATCTGCACGTGCTCCGGGGATCTGACTGCTGGCGTTCGGAGGCCGTCAATTCCGAGGCACCTGGGAGCGGGTCAGTCAGAGGCATGTGAGGATCAGGCGGAGGCATCCCATTCCCCGAGTCAACGGACACATCACATGCTCGGCCATTTGGACATGAAGGGAAGGTATGTGGCGCCGTGAAAGGTTTCAGTCGGGAGGGGTGAACATACCAACAACGCTTCCCCCACTTAATCCGAACACATTGTGGTCGCGCAACCTGCACAATCTCGACCGGTCCCCGCCATGGCCTCAGTAGTTTCGGGGACGTTGCCAATGGTGCCTGCGGGCAGTGCAACCAGGCCTTATCGCCCGGCTTCCACTCGTGCGTGTGCGTCCGCTGTGCACGCAACCGCTCGTTCGCCATCTGGCGAGTTCTCGAGTTCAGTGTCGCTGCTTCCCGTACCTCGGCCAATTTAGAAATGTTAAATTTGATGTGATCAGCCAATTTAGACTTAGCACGGGATTCGGAAATCCCCAACTGGGCATCCACGGGCGGATCAGCGTCCCGGCCATACATAAGATAGAAGGGAGAAAACCCTGTCGCCACGTGGGGAGCTATCCTGTAGGCGGCGAGGACACTTGGAATCTGTAAGTCCCAATCCACCTGAGCCTCGCACACCTGATGGCACAACATGGACGTAATCGTCCTGTGGAGCCGCTCCACCATCCCATCAGTCTGTGGGTGGTAATAAAATGCCCGAAAATATTTTCCCCTGGTCAGTCAGCAACCGCTCCGGTGCACCGTTGTCCAGGACATAGCCCTGGACAAAGGCCTCGGTAATGGCTGCTGCCGACTGGTTGGCAAGTGGCCAAGCCATGGGCCATCGAGTGAAATATTCCACGCCAACCAGCAGGTACTTGTTACCCCTAGGTGTCGCCGGGAAGGGCCCCAAAATATCAAGCGCAACAAGTTCTTTGATGCGCGAGACCTGAATGGATTGCAACGGCGGGTTAGCCGCATTGGAAGGCGGTTTCGGTTGGGCGCACTGCACACACCCTTTGAGAATGATGGACACATCCCTTGCCATGCCCGGCCAATAGTAATCACGCTGGAGCATGGCAAGGGTTTTGTGAAACCCCAAATGTAACAGCCGTTCATGAGCGGCCAGAACAACTCTACCCCGCACGACAGACGGCACAACGAGTCTATGGCGAAGGGACCTACCGTCCCGATTCATAAGGAGCCCCTGTTTCAATATCCATGAATCGACGCCAACCACGCCTTCTGCGGAACCATTGGCCTTGTGACGCAGAGCGAGCAGGGACGCGTCTCCCATTTGGAGCCGGCCCCAGTCAACGAGGGACAATTGGAGCAATGAGTCCCCACCCGTGGGAGAGAAAGGAATCTCGGGTTGTGGTGCATCAGCCGCGGCGGCCAAGGCCGCAGGAGGGACGACAGTCTGGGGTTTGCAACGTCCCGATCCCAAAAAACATGCACATTCCGTGCCCGGTGACAACCGTGACAGGGCATCCGCGTTTGTATGGCGAACACCCTTACGGTAAGTAGTTGTGAATTGGTAGTCCTGAAGGACCTCCAACCATCGGGACAACTGCGTATTGAAGCGCCGCGTGGTCCGTACGGACAGTGAAGTGTCGGCCGTAGAGATACGGTCGATACTGTTGGATAAAAAAAACAATAGCCAGTAACTCGCAATGGGTTACGCAGTACCTCTGTAAGCGACGACGCGTTCGACACCCCCGATCACCTGTGAGAGTACTCCGCCAATGCCTGTGTTACTGGCATCCGTGTCGAGAAAAAACGGCTCGGTGAAATCAGGATAACACAAGGGCGGAGCACTCACCAAGGCGTCACGAAGGCAGCGAAAAGCAGCCTCCTCCTCCGGGCCCCAGCGAAATTTCACACCTTTTGCTGTCAAAGTGTGCAGGGGTTTGGCTATGGTGGCAAATTGTTAGACGAATCGCCGGTAATAGGAGGCAAATCCGATAAAACTGCGGACCTCGCTGACCGAAGTGGCCGTAGGCCAAGAACTGACACAATGTGTCTTAGCGGGATCAGTGGAGATACCCGAACGGCCGACGATGTGCCCCAAGTACCGCACCGATTCCCGGAGTAGATGGCACTTTTGTGGCTTAAACTTCAAATTGGTGGGCCTCATCCTGAGGAACACCTCCCTCAAACGTTGGAGGTGCTCCTTGAACGTTCTACTGAAGACGATGATGTCATCCAGGTAAATTAAACAGGTATCCCATTGAAGGCCGGACAAAACCAAATCCATGAGCCGCTGGAATGTTGCGGGAGCTGATTGAACTACAATAGGCCCACAGGTGTCCGAAACGCAGTCTTAGGTTTTGACTCCTCATCAAGGGGGAGTTGCCAAAATCCCGATAGCAGGTCTAACGTGGAAAAATACCGTGCCCTTGCTAAAGCACCCAAAGATTCGTCCATCCTGAGGAGCGGATATGCGTCAGCCACAGAGATCTTATTAAGGCGACGAAAATCAACGCAAAACCTCAGGGACCCATCGTGCTTTTTCACGAGCACGATGGGAGCCCCCCATGGAATGGTAGAGGGAGAAATGATGTCGGTAGACAGACTGTCATTAACAGACGATTTGACATGTTCCTTCTCGGCTGGGCTCAGCCGGAAGGGATTTTGACGAATGGGGACAGCGTCACCCGTGTCAATATGGTGGCGTAACAGCTTAGTGCAACCAATATCATATTTGTGTTTACTGAAAACGTCAGAAAATTCGATCAACAGGGCGTGTAATGAAGCAAGCTGTGAACTGGACAGGTCACTGGATCCAGAACACAGTGAATCCAGCCACCCTTGATCACAGCCCGATTTTGGATGCGGAGCCGGACCAGCATTTACATGTGCTATCACCAGCTCCCCCACGGGTACCGGCGCTGCATGAGCGAGCACGGTACCCTGTGGAATCACAGCTGTCCGTGACCCCACATTTTAAACCACAACGAACCATCGTCTGAGCCACCGCCAAATCCAAACCCCTCACCGCTGCGTTAGACGGGCCCAACAGTACACCATGCTCTGTCGTACCCACACCGAAACATCCTCCGTTTGCCGCATAACATGGAACGTCTACTGGGAGTAAGGGTCGACATTGAAATGTCGATTGAAAGCTTTCGTGACTGCAGGGATTCATCTTCTTGGTTCTTTCGGTAAAGTCACGTAGAAGGGAAAATAAAATAATTCTCACGACGGTTTGGCTACAACGCAAGCAGCCGTCTTCAGGTGAAGAATGAGACACTACCAAGCTAGGAGCTTATATATAAGCTGGGTTGGAGGTGGAAGAAGAGCGCCTTAACAAAAAGAATGTGCATATCAAGAGGAATTTAGAATATGCATGGGTTGGTATTACCTTAGAGTCGCGGCATCTCTTCAGAAAGGTGAGAGACTCGATTAGCTGAGCCTTCTTATCCCGGAGCTTGTTGAAGGATCTCAAAGTTATGTGGAAACCCTCCCCGTACAGGCGGTTAAATTTCGATTTAAAGCTTTCGTGACTGCAGGGATTCATCTTCTTGGTTCTTTCGGTAAAGTCACGTAAAAGGGAAAATAAAATAATTCTCACGACGGTTTGGCTACAACGCAAGCAGCCGTCTTCAGGTGAAGAATGAGACACTACCAAGCTAGGAGCTTATATATAAGCTGGGTTGGAGGTGGAAGAAGAGCGCCTTAACAAAAATAATGTGCATATCAAGAGAAATTTAGCATATTCATGGGTTGGTATTACCTTAGAGTCGCGGCATCTCTTGAGAAAGGTGAGAGACTCGATTAGCTGAGCCTTCTTATCCCGGAGCTTGTTGAAGGATCTCAAAGTTATGTGGAAACCCTCCCCGTAGAGGCGGTTAAATTTCGATTTAAAGCTTTCGTGACTGCAGGGATTCATCTTCTTGGTTCTTTCGGTAAAGTCACGCAGAAGGTAAAATAAAATAATTCTCACGACGTTTCGGCTACAACGCAAGCAGCCGTCTTCAGGTGAAGAATGAGACACTGCCAAGCTAGGAGCTTATATATAAGCTGGGTTGGAGGTGGAAGAAGAGCGCCTTAACAAAAAGAACGTGCATATCAAGAGGAATTTAGCATATTCATGGGTTGGTATTACCTTAGAGTCGCGGCATCTCTTCAGAAAGGTGAGAGACTCGATTAGCTGAGCCTTCTTATCCCGGAGCTTGTTGAAGGATCTCAAAGTTATGTGGAAACCCTCCCCGTAGAGGCGGTTAAATTTCGATTTAAAGCTTTCGTGACTGCAGGGATTCATCTTCTTGGTTCTTTCGGTAAAGTCACGTAGAAGGGAAAATAAAATAATTCTCACGACGTTTCGGCTACAACGCAAGCAGCCGTCTTCAGGTGAAGAATGAGACACTGCCAAGCTAGGAGCTTATATAAGCTGGGTTGGAGGTGGAAGAAGAGCGCCTTAACAAAAAGAAAGTGCATATCAAGAGGAATTTAGCATATGCATGGGTTGGTATTACCTTAGAGTCGCGGCATCTCTTCAGAAAGGTGAGAGACTCGATTAGCTGAGCCTTCTTATCCCGGAGCTTGTTGAAGGATCTCAAAGTTATGTGGAAACCCTTCCCGTAGAGGCGGTTAGATTTCGATATTACAGCTTTCGTGACTGCAGGGATTCATCTTCTTGGTTCTTTCTGTAAAGTCACGTAGAAGGGAAAATAAAATAATTCTCACGACGTTTCGGCTACAACGCAAGCAGCCGTCTTCAGGTGAAGAATGAGACACTGCCAAGCTAGGAGCTTATATATAAGCTGGGTTGGAGGTGGAAGAAGAGCCCCTTAACAAAAAGAATCAGCGACATCGCTTGCCATGTCCGGCCAGAAGTCATCCAATTGTAGCATGGCAAGTGTCTTCTGCATCCCCAGATGCAAGAGTCGCTCATGTGCCGCCCATACCGCCCTCCCCCGCAGGGAAGTTGGCACCACCAATTTGTGGGAGCACGAGCAAGCATCCCAATGCATGAGGAGCCCGTCACTTATTTCAAAGGAAGCGGGGCCCCCCCGACCCGTACCGCCGCGTGAGTCACAGGCGCGTCGACGAAATTTTAGGAGGGACCTGTCGTCCAGCTGAAGACGTCCCCACTCATCGAAGGTAAGGTCCAACAGAGCATCGCGTGGGACAGACGCCGTGGGCGCGCAATGTGGGGCAGTAATTCTAGATTTGAAGCTTTCGTGACTGCAAGGATTCATATTCTTAGGTTTTTTCGGTAAAGTCACGTAGGTAAAACATTAAAATTAAGCCATACAAATATACAAACACAGATATAATTTCAACCGTGATGATGGTTACAAACTGAGTAATCATTTGAAAGATGTGATTAACCATGCAAAAAAGATTTAACTACACTTATTTGACCAATCTTATTTGACAGACAACTATTACAGGTTTACCATGTTTAGTTGTTTTCTCCTTTTCACGCTATTGTTAGGTAGGCCAGGTTGAGTCACAAACCGTACCTCTCCATAACAAATGCTCACCCTCTTAAGCCTCACCTTACCATATGAATAAAAAGTGTGCTGTACTTGGCCCTTCACCCCTCTCCAACCATTATATAAACGGAGTGGTAGCTCCTGCAATCTCTCATTTACTTGATACAGCTGTCGTGGCTGTGACGGTTCCACCTGAAGACAAAAGCTTGTGTTGCCTCCGAAACGTCGTGATTTTTATTTTATTTTACTTTTATTAATTTTAATGTTTTACCTACGTGACTTTACCGAAAAAACCTAAGAATGTGGGGCAGCATCAACGTCAGCCATGGCAGCAAGGCTCGGAGGCGAATCGTCCGACGTCAACTTGCAACACCCAGAACCCGTGAAGCTAGCACATCGGCCAGCGGGCAGCAATCGCGATAGTGCGGCGGCGTTGGCGTATCGGACGCCCTTACAGTAGGTGATGGTAAACGTATAGTCCTGGAGGACCTCTAGCCAGCGTGACAGTTGTCCGGAAGGCTGGTCGACACGCAACACGTACTGGAGCGCCGCGTGATCGGAACACACCGTGAAATCTCGCCCGTAGAGGTATGGCCTATACTGTTGGATCAAGAAAACAATTGCTGACAGTTCTCTACGGGTGACAGAGTATTGTTGCTCCGCGGGAGTCAAGACCCAGCTGCCTTAGGCAACGGCACGCTCGACACCGGCGGCGACCTGGAACAACACCCCTCCAATCCTGGTGTTACTAGCGTCCATGTCCAGAGGAACGTCATGGGAAAACCTGGGTATCGCAGGGGAGGAGCGTTCACCAGGCCGTCATGGAGGGAGTCGAATGCAGCTTGTTCCGCCGTCCCCCACTGAAATTTCGTGCCTTTGGCCATCAGGGCATAGAGGGGCTTTGCCATTGAAGCGAAACCGGCCACGAAACGTCGGAAATAGGAGGCAAAACCAATGAAGCTCCGCACATCCCCAACAGGAGTGGGGGTTGGTTATGTGCGGACGCAACTTGTTTTCTCTGGATCCGTGGCAATGCCGGACTGACTGACGATGTGATCGAGGTAGCGGACCGAGTCCCGCAGAAGAAGACACTTCTGGGGCTTAAATTTCAAATTTGCAGCCCGCATTTTAATGAAAACGGCCCTCAGCCGCTCGAGATGGTCGTCGAAGGCATGAGTCCCACTGGAGCCCAGCGAGTACCGGCTCCATGAGGTGCTGGAACGTCGCTGGGGCCGAGTGCAGGCCCATGGGCAGCCGATTGAATTCAAAGAGGCCTTGCGGAGTGCGGAAGGCCATCTTAGGTTTAGATTCCTCGTCGAGGGGCAATTGCCAGAGTCTGAAGAGGAGGTCGAGCGTCGAAAAATAGCGGCGCCGGCCAAGGCATCGAGGTACTCATCCATGCGCGGGAGTGGGTACACGTCAGCCACCGGGACTTTGTTCAATTTCCTTGACGAGGACGATGAGGGCACCCCATGGGCTGGTGGACGGGGAGATGATGTCAGCGCCAGCATGTCATTAAGGGCCAACCGGACATGCTCCTTTTTGGCGGAGCTCAGCCGAAAA
Source organism: Lampetra fluviatilis (assembly GCF_964198595.1). Lineage (NCBI taxonomy): Eukaryota > Metazoa > Chordata > Hyperoartia > Petromyzontiformes > Petromyzontidae > Lampetra > Lampetra fluviatilis. Next base: position 783,605 of record NC_136347.1, on the reverse strand, counting down.
AGATTTTGGCGAATGGGAGCCATGTCTCTCGTATCAATGTGGTGGATAAGCAATTTAGTACACCGAATGTCGAATTTGCCGTGACTAAAAGCGTCGGAGAAACTCTCGTAACAAACCGCGCAATTTCCCTCGTTGTAAAGCGGAACAGAGCGCGTCAATCCACTGTTCATCGCGGTCCAGGCACAGGTGCGAATGAGACATGTCACTGACATGTGCCACGACCGGATCACCCGGGGGCACCGGTGCCGCGTAAGCGAGCACCGTCCCCTGTGGGATGACGGTCGTTCACGAACCTGCATTCAGGACTTGGATGAAGGGTGCCACATCCCCCGAACAAAGCGTCTGAGCCTCGGCCAGCTCCAGACCCCTTTCTGCAATGTTAGACGGTCGCAACAAAACACCGTCCGCCGCGGCGACCGATGCAAGGGGAGAGGCACCAACATTTGAGATCGCGGATGAACACGCACTGTCTGGAATGCTAACGCCGGGACCGTCGCGTAGGCCGTGCGCAAGCGAGTGGGTCAGGGTAGGCACGTCACGCGTCAGCCGGAGGGGAGCTCGATGCAGCCCTGGTCTATCAACATTTTGATCGTCATTTTACCCAGGAAGTCCGTACCCAACAGGCACGGAACGGCGAGGGGGGAGGAGACCAACATGGGACCTTGCAACCTGACATCCCCAATACAAATTTGGGCATCGATACATCCAATTATACCCAAAGAATCCCCGTTGGCGGCAAAACAGGGCACGTCAACAGGCCACAAGGGGCGACATTTATCAGGCAGAATGTTGTGTACGAGGTCCGAAATAATGGTTGCCGACCCCCTCAATCGAGCCGACAATGGCGGAAGATCCCTGTGCGGCAGCCACGACTCTATGGGCTAACTCGGTCCACTGACCAGGGCCGAGCGCCCGAACCCCATTACGACCCCCTGGCTCCCCACCCCCGGCGCATGATGTGTTGCGTGGCGGAGTGTGCGAGTGTCGTGTGGGGGCCGAGAACGTGAGGTGCCGCGACTTGCCTGAGTCCGTCGCGAAGGTGAAGGCGAGCGCGGCGAGGAGCGCGGCATCCTGAGGACACGCGTCCTCGCAGGCCGCAGTTGTAGCAAATGATGGACGCTCCCTCGCGGCGCGGAGGCGTCCGTCCCCGCTGGCGGAAATCCTGTTGGCGACGGCGATCGTTGGATCGCCAATTCTGCACCGAAGAGGACGCGAAGACCTGGTCCTGGTGACGTTCCTCCTCGGGGTTGCCGGCGTTGATCGGCGCAGTGCAGGCCGCGATGCTGGAGTCCCTCTGTAGCACCAAGTGCGCCTGAATGCACCGTGAGGCATGCAGGGAGCAAAAGTTGTCGTCGTCCACTGTTGGCATCACGATGCGCAACTCCCGTGCCAGGCTGAGGAGCTTCTCCAACACCAGCGCATCGATCCCTTCGTGATCAATGCGCGGGAACGCAGCTCTGGTCAGGGCCAGCAGCGCACTGCGGTAGGCAAGGGGAGATTCACCATTCCTTCTGTTATACTCTTAGTTCTTTCGGTAAAGTCACGTAGGTAATTTTAATTTCATTTTTTACCTACGTGACTTTACCGAAAGAACTAAGAGTATGAATCCTTGCAGTCACGACAGCTTCAAATCTAGAACTTCCTTCTGTTGTTGAAGTGATGGCGTGATTCCGACGGCGGTCCGTAGATCGCCTGCATGCGGAGGAGCGCCTGTTGCAGTGTGGAGCGGTCCCCCCGCGGTATGGTGATGAGCGCGGCGAGGGCGTCGTCGTCTAACGCCGCTGGAAGCGCCCGGAGCGCTTCCACCTCCGACCATCCGGCCATCTCGCAGTGCGAGAGGAAGCGGGGCTGGAAGGCCGTCCAATTGCGCCTTCAGCGCCGGCAGGTGCTGTTGGACGGTCGGCGATCGTCCCCCGGGCAGCGCGGAGTCTTTTGGCTTGGCGCGTACTGCAGCTCCGGCGGCCAAGATGTCGGCCTCCTGTGGCCGTCGCGCCATCAATGACGTTACGCCATCCGGTTGGTTCCCGACGGGTCTTGCATTGCGCTCCCGGCGGAAGCATCCCCCACCATGGTGGGAAATTCTAAAGTTTTGGCGGGATCCTCAACACCAGTGGCGGTGGCATCCGTTGCCCGCTGTGCTGCGATTTTCACCCCGGCCCCGGCCTCCTCGCGGTGAATGTCGCCGAGGATGGTGGCCGCAGCCTGCAAGGCGGAGGTGCGCCTCTTGCAGCGAGCTCCGCGGTGACGGGGAGACGGGAGGTGGCGGGCCGGGGCAGCTGCCCGGCCGGCAGCACTTCACAATCCCCAGCCAGGATCACCGGACCCACGGTCGCCTGGTCGTCGTCGTCTCCCTCCGGGCTCCTGGCGCGGTTCTTGCGTCTCGTGTCCATGGCCACTCCTGACACTAAATGTAGTGAGCCCAAGGACGAGAGGGGGCCGGTAGTTGAGGCGACACTTTTACTTAACAAACACTAATGTACAGGGTCCCTAACACAAAGGGGTAACGGCCCCTTACACCCGCTACCTGGGGAGGTTTGGCCTCCGGGCTGTCGTGCCTCCTCACACGGGGGACCACTCTGCACTCGGCCCTCTGGCTACAGTCCCTAGGGGGAGGGGCTATCCTGACCCGACCCAGCCAAGATCCTCGGGTCCCGGCCACTGGCCCACTCAGTGCCGGCCCTGACAAGGACAGCGGGTCTGGGGGTCTCAGGGTCTTGCTCTAAGCTCGGTCTTCAGTCTTCGGCTTGAGGAACACTGCCGAACCCGGGTCAGGGGTCCGGCTTTTATCCACCTGCCACTCCCCTGGCCACACCCTGGACACGCCCCCCTTCCAGAGAGTTCCAGAGGGACCTGGGATCTCCCCCCCCCCTCTTGGGGTCTCGGGAACCTTGGTGGCCCACACATCACCCCCTACTGCAGGTAAGTCCCCCGTTTATCACGTTACACACGTACCACGATTATAACAACAAACACGTTCATTGGCTGAAAACATAAACTAAACAACAGTAGAACCTCGGAGATCGAACGCACCAGAACTCGAACAAATCGGTGTTCGAACGATATTTACGAACATTTTTTGCCCCGGAAACTTAACGAAATTCGGAGGTCGAACGGGAACTCGCGACTTGAAATTGCCTGTACGTCTGAGACGCGTATGGCCAGCGTGCATGACGCTTGCCCAGTGAAAGGTTTTACCGTGTGAGAGGCAGAAACAAACCTCTTAGGATCAGTATTTAGCCAGAAAGAGTTCAAAAGACTCAGAGTTAGTGGCAGAAAGAGGCACACAACAGAAAGAAGCCCAGAAGGGCAGTTCATCAGTTGTTATTATGTAAACTTCGCGTAAAAATGCTTTATAATGAGAGATTTCTTGTGCCTGGAACCAATGAATGTCATTTACATGAATTATTATGGGGAAAATTAATTCGGTGTTCAAACAAATCGGTGTTCGAATGGCCTCCTGGAACGAATGAAGTTCGATCTCCGGGGTACCGCTGTCGATGCATCGTCACCAGGTGTCAGGCCACAATGAGCTGCTGCTGCTGAGTAGCTCTCGTTCAGAGGCCGCCCTGGCCTGGCCGTCAACAATGACATCAGCAACAACAAGTCGCTGATGTCGTCGTTATCGTCATCGTCACGTGGAAATGTATAGCAGCGGCAAATCCACGCAGTGACCGCGTGGAGAGAGAGACACGCACGACTCCAAATATACAGCAGGTGTCACGGTCAAACCCACGACCTCCTGCGTAGCAGACGAGGTAGTTAACATCTCCTAGTCACCGTGATTATGCTGATGGTTTACAGGAGGTCGTCGGTTCGATCCCAGACCTTGACGATGTCTGCTGCTGATGTATATTTGGAGTCTGCGTCTCTCTCATCATCATCATCACTGTGGTTAGGAGATGTTAACTACCTCGCCTGGTATACAGGAGGTCGTGGGTTCGATCCCAGACCCTGACGATGCCTGCTGCTGCTGCTGTATCTGTGGAGTCTGCGTCTCTCTCTCTCTCTGTGTGTCTCTCCCCGTGGTGGTTACCGCGTGGATTCAGAGGATTTGGCCGCTGCTTTAAATTTCCACGCGACGATCACGACGATATCAGCGACTTGCTTCAGCTGCCTCTAGTTTTCTAGTCACGTGTACACCTAAATCATTGCGAATCCTCTATCTGTGGGTTGTAAATTGGCACTAGTTGGAAGTCTCTGGGCAGTGAAACCGGTCGCAATAATCGCCATATCGCGATAAGCGCCATATCGTGGGAATTGCGATACCGTGTTATATGGTGCAGCACGATATCGCGATAATCGCCATATCGTGAGAATTGCAATATCGTGTTTTGGTTTGTGCAGCACGATATCGCGATAATCGCCATATCGTGGGAATTACGATATCGTGTTGTATGGTGCTGCACGATATCGCGATTATCGCCATATCGTGGAAATTGCAATATCGTGTTGTATGGTGCAGCAAGATATCGCGATAATCGCCATATCGTGGTAATTACGATATCCCGTTGTATGTGCAGCACGATATCGCGATAATCGCCATATCGTGGGAATTGCGATATCGTGTTGTATGGTGCGGCACGATATCGCGATAATCGCCATATCGTGGGAATTGCGATATTGTGTTGTATGGTGCGGCACGATATCGCAATAATCGCCATATCGTGGGACTTGCGATATCGTGTTGTATGGTGCGGCACGATATCGCGATAATCGCCATATCGTGGGGATTGCGATATCGTGTTGTATGGTGCAGCACGATATCGCTATAATCGCCATATCGTGGGAATTGCGATATCGTGTTGTATCGTGCGGCACGATATCGCGATAATCGCCATATCGTGGGAATTGCGATATCGTGTTGTATGGTGCGGCACGATATCGCGATAATCGCCATATTGTGGGAATTGCGATATCGTGTTGTATGGTGCGGCACGATATCGCGATAATCGCCATATCGTGGGAATTGCAATATCGTGTTGTATGGTGCAACACGATATCGCGATAATCGCCATATCGTGGTAATTACGATATCCCGTTGTATGGTGCGGCGCGATATCGCGATAATGGCCATATCGTGGGAATTGCGATATCGTGTTGTATGGTGCGGCACGATATCGCGATAATCGCCATATCGTGGGAATTGCGATATCGTGTTGTATGGTGCGGCACGATATCGCGATAATCGCCATATTGTGGGAATTGCGATATCGTGTTGTATGGTGCGGCACGATATCGCGATAATCGCCATATCGTGGGAATTGCAATATCGTGTTGTATGGTGCAACACAATATCGCGATAATCGCCATATCGTGGTAATTACGATATCCCGTTGTATGGTGCGGCGCGATATCGCGATAATCGCCATATCGTGGGAATTGCGATATCGTGCAGCAAGCCTTGGAATACCGCGGGAGCGGACTGTTCAGAGCAGCGAACCAAAAATAAATACATTTTATTATCGATCACGCCGTGCACAAAGGGAAATATCGCAGTACCTAAAATAATTGAACGCTGCTGTCAGATAAAAATTTAATAAAATTGTAAAATCTGTGAAATAATAACATTGGTCGTTGTGTACTACAGTGTAACTGCGATGGTGAAATGAGGTTACTAAGCCAGGTTTCTTAAAATTCCTCACCTTAAATTCCCCATCGTACACACCGCGGGCAAAACTAAATATCGGAATAACTAAAAAGAAGCGACAAAACACTGACACAAAATCGCGATTTAATATCAAAACTAGCGGAATAATAGTATTAACATTACGCGAGCCTGTACAGTATTAGTGTTACAACAGCAGCACCATCAGCGGCGAACTACCCGAATGTGTATCGATAGTGGAGGACTCCGATGAGCTCTAAGCTCTTTGACAGGTGTCCAGCGATATAATAGAAGAGCCAATAACAGAAGAGTCGTGAACTTGTGGGTTTGTGACAATTTTAATAAGGAAGAGCGAAGCGAGCGACGCCATCACCGCTCTCTGGAGACCCCCCCCCTCCCCACCGGGTTCACGCCCTCCCCGTATTGTGGCGATGATACAAAATAGATTAAAATTATAGAATTAATATGAATAAAATAAAAAAATGAAATAAAAATATTAAATGTAATATAAAGTGCAAATAAGTATAAAAAAAATATTGAACATCATGAAAAATATTAAATCAGATAAAACAAATTAATATAAAACGTTAAATATGAGATAAATATAGAATGAAGTGTTAAATATAAAATGTAGACTAAATTAAAATATAAACAAAAATACGATATAAAAGCATAAAATATTAAAATATACAAAAAATGTTAAATAAGAAATATAAAATGTAAATTTTAAAATAAAAATACTGTATAAGCTAATAAAATGTATATAAATTAAGAAATACAAAATATAAGATCTAAAAAAAAAACAATAAATATAAAAACGTAAATTGTAAACTAATACTGTACATGGAAATATAAAAATATAAAATATAAACTAAAAAATATGAAATCTAAACAAATAAATATAAAATGGTCAAACTGCCGATGCCCTTATATGGCGCGTGACGTCACCGCCATGGCGCCGCGCCACCGCTGAGGCGACCACTTTTTGTTGTTGGCGCGCTTTTCCCGCCACCTCCACCACCACCACCACAGCCCACCTCGTCACCCCCCTCCGTGTCACCTCCTCCTCCTCCACCTCGTCGTCAACCCGCCACCAAGCCGAGCCCCGCGCCCTCTTCGCAGGGACCAGGCGAAGACTTCTCTGGCTTCTCCCCCCACCCCCATCGGCCGAGAGCAGACGGCGCGAAGAAGCCTGCGCCGTGTAGGCCGCGCTCGACTTGCCCGCTGCGCTAGGCCACCGCCTCAGCCTCACAACATTCTCGACACTTTAGTCGATGTTGTGTGTTTTTAAAGCACCCTCTGTGTAACGACAGCAGCGAGGAGGTTAGCGAGGAGGAGAGTGCGCGAGGTGGTGACGACGATAGAAAGTCGCGGGCGTCAGCTGCGATGCTGTCAACGCCGCCGCCGCCGCCGCTGCCGCAGCGAATTCCCTGCAGTCCGTGAGGAGAGGCCTCGACCAGGTAAAGGTCTAAAACTTGTGGCTTTAACAGCGGGAGGAGGCTTTCGCGACCAATATACATTATATAGGTTGCTTCTTGGTGGGGGGAGAGATCGTGTAAATATAAATACAATTTCGCCATCACCCGACACAGACAATTCGTACGGGTTGTGTCACGTCAACAGAACGTGCAAATTCGTTACTTGTGCAGCACGATGATGTGTTGGAGAGTAAACCCACAACATTTACAATCTGTGTGTGTGTTGCAGAGTAAACCCACAACATTTACAACTTGTGTGTGTGTTGGAGTGTAAACCCACAACATTTACAATCTGTGTGTGTGTTGGAGAGTAAACCCACAACATTTACAATCTGTGTGTGTGTTGGAGAGTAAACCCACAACATTTACAATCTGTGTGTGTTGGAGAGTAAACCCACAACATTTACAATCTGTGTGTGTGTTGGAGTGTAAACCCACAACATTTACAATCTGTGTGTGTGTTGGAGAGTAAACCCACAACATTTACAATCTGTGTGTGTGTTGGAGAGTAAACCCACAACATTTACAATCTGTGTGTGTTGGAGAGTAAACCCACAACATTTACAATCTGTGTGTGTGTTGGAGAGTAAACCCACAACAATTACAACTTGTGTGTGTGTTGGAGAGTAAACCCACAACATTTACAATCTGTGTGTGTGTTGGAGTGTAAACCCACAACATTTACAATCTGTGTGTGTGTGTTGGAGTGTAAACCCACAACATTTACAATCTGTGTGTGTGTTGGAGAGTAAACCCACAACATTTACAATCTGTGTGTGTGTTGGAGAGTAAACCCACAACATTGACAATCTGTGTGTATGTTGGAGAGTAAACCCACAACAATTACAACTTGTGTGTGTGTTGGAGAGTAAACCCACAACATTTACAATCTGTGTGTGTGTTGCAGAGTAAACCCACAACATTTACAATCTGTGTGTGTGTTGCAGAGTAAACCCACAACATTTACAACTTGTGTGTGTGTTGGAGTGTAAACCCACAACATTTACAATCTGTGTGTGTATTGGAGAGTAAACCCACAACATTTACAATCTGTGTGTGTGTTGGAGAGTAAATCCACAACATTTACAATCTGTGTGTGTGTTGGAGAGTAAACCCACAACATTGACAATCTGTGTGTGTGTTGGAGAGTAAACCCACAACAATTACAACTTGTGTGTGTGTTGGAGTGTAAACCCACAACATTTACAATCTGTGTGTGTGTTGGAGTGTAAACCCACAACATTTACAATCTGTGTGTGTGTTGGAGAGTAAACCTACACCATTGACAATCTGTGTGTGTGTTGGAGAGTAAACCCACAACATTTTCAATCTGTGTGTGTGTTGCAGAGTAAACCCACAACATTTACAATCTGTGTGTGTGTTGGAGAGTAAACCCACAACATTTACAATCTGTGTGTGTTTTGGAGAGTAAACCCACAACAATTACAACTTGTGTGTGTGTTGGAGAGTAAACCCACAACATTTACAATCTGTGTGTGTGTTGCAGAGTAAACCCACAACATTTTCAATCTGTGTGTGTGTTGCAGAGTAAACCCACAACATTTACAATCTGTGTGTGTGTTGGAGAGTAAACCTACACCATTGACAATCTGTGTGTGTGTTGGAGTGTAAACCCACAACAATTACAACTTGTGTGTGTGTTGGAGAGTAAACCCACAACATTTACAATCTGTGTGTGTTGCAGAGTAAACCCACAACATTTACAATCTGTGTGTGTGTTGGAGAGTAAACCCACAACATTTACAAACTGTGTGTGTGTTGGAGAGTAAACCCACAGCATTTACAATCTGTGTGTGTTGGAGAGTAAACCCACAATATTTACAATCTGTGTGTGTGTTGGAGAGTAAACCTACAACAATAATCTGTATTTGTGTTGGAGAGTAAACCCACAACATTTACAGCATGTGTTTGTGTTGGAGAAAAAAAATCCACGTTTGAAATGTTAATGTTGTAAATGTTGTGGGTTTACTCTGCAACACATCGGTTAGTGCTGAGCTAGTAACAAAATTACACATTCTGTTTACGTGACAACCCCCTTACTAATTGGCTGTGTCCGGTGGTGGCGGGTTTAACGACACAACATTTATTTTTACGCAATCTAACCCAAAAAAAAACCTATATTATGGATTTAAGCTTTTACAAAACACCTCCCACTCACCCATCCTTAAGCTTTGCCTGCTGGAACTTTTTGCCGCTGTTAATTTGGCGGCGGCGTTGTTTCAATTGTGCAATGTGGGTGGAACGTGCCTTCCCTATGTTTGTGTGCAGGTCATGTTGTGGTGGTGGTGGTGGTGGTGATATTTTTGTTTGGCCGGATAGAGGGGGCTAAACGGGCATGGCAGGGGCTACAGAAGAGAAGGAGTGATGTGGTACAACAGAAAGTGGAGCTGAGTGGACTTGCTGATGACTGGTACCAGCGGTGTCAAGATCGGCCTCTGTGAAGGAGAGGAGGCTCGTGAAGGACGCTACTGGGAAATTGGAGGCAGTCGCCCTCCAGCAACAACGGAGGACAGAGGAGCGATGCTCACAACACCGAGCAGAGCGCCGGGCGGCTAAATCACAGCAAGTTGGCACAGTAAGGGGCATAGGGCGGTGCATCAGCCAGTCATCTCAGTCAGTGGGCATTCCACACTTCACGTGGCCTTAACGTGCACATAGCCTGGCACAGGTGCCGTGGTGATGTCACCGCCACTGAGTGGCGAATAGCGGTTGTTGGTGGTGGTGGTGGTGCTGGCCACCGACCCCCTCTGCGTGTGCCAGTGTTGGCCTTCATCGGTGCTGCTGCTACTCGCTAACGCCACCTGCCTCCCAATCTGTTCAGGCAACGGGGGGGGGGGGATCTTTGGTGGAGGAGGATTAGGAGGAGATGGAGCGAACAAACCTCGGATTGAGATTCCCTTGAGGGAGAGGAGCGAGCTGAGCACATAGAGTTGTCTTCCCGACAGGTAGGGGAGGGAAGCCTTCATCCAGCAGTGGAGAAACTTTCCCATTGGGTAATTTGAATGCTTTCCAGAGAGAAAGCAGAGCCGTGAGTGTTGTGACCAGCTCGGGGTTACGATCGTCAAAGGGAAAGCATTGTTTGGTGTTGCGTGTGCTAATGTTCGTACTTTATAATGCGAGCATGTGCTCGTGTTAACTAGTATTTAAAATGTCGTGTCTGTGGGTTGCAAACACTTCATTATTAATGCTACCCCTATCCCCTCCCTTTGATGCTGCTAATCATGCATAATGCACGGGCATAATATGACTTTGAAACCCCCTGCCCACCTCCTACGCTTTTCACAAATAGTACTAATCCCATATCTGCATTTCCCATAAATATGCTAAATTCCTCTTGATATGCAAATTCTTTTGTCAAGGTGCTCTTCCCCCTCCAACCCAGCTTAAATATACCCTCCAAGCCTGGGGTGTTTCATTCAGACGCTGTCTTCCCGACAGACCTGTTCTTCACCTGAGACGGCTGCTTGCGTTGTGGCCGAAACGTCGTGAGAATTATTTTATTATGTTTTATTTTAATTATTTTATTATTTCCCTTCTACGTGACTTTACCGAAAGAACCAAGAAGACTGCAGAGGGTTGTACAGAAGAAGCTTACTTGGTGCAGTCGATCAGTTGGACCGACAGCGATCGTTTGTATGGTGTGGATGATGCGATTGGACCTTCATACATGCCTGAGCTTATATAAACTTAATGCGAAGTAAAATCTTGACTTTAAGCTTTCGTGACTGCAGAAATTCATATTCTTTGGGTCTTTCGGTAAATTTACATAGGTAGATTCAAATAAAATAACGAAAACTACGACGTTTCAATCGCAACACAAGCGTTTGTCATCAGGGAAAAACCCGCTTGTGTTGCGATCGAAACGTCATAGTTTTTTTGTTATTTTTTGTTATTTTCTTTGAACCTATCTGCGAAAGACCCAAAGAATATTAATGCGAAGTTATTTGTATTAGATGCATCGGATAGCTTGTGTGTGTGTGTGTTTTAAATGCAGTTTGAATCTATGGTACTGATAAAAACTAATCCAGTACTATGCCAACAGAGACACCCTGAGCTGGTTTAGCTGACGTCTTGGCTTCAAACCACGTTGTGTCTGGGTGTCTCTCTCTGTAGGTTCATAATGGTCGTGTCAGAGACACATTGAGTTGGTATAGCTGACGACCCGGGTTCAAACCACGTTGTGTCTGGGTGTCTTTCTCCGTAGGTTCATAATGGCCGTGTCAGAGACACACTGAGTTGGTATAGCTGACGTCTCGCGTTCAAACCACGTTGTGTCTGGGTGTCTCTCTCCGTAGGTTCATAATGGCCGTGTCAGAGACACTGAGTTGATGTAGCTGACGTCCCGGGTTCAAGCCACGTTGTGTCTGGGTGTCTTTCTCCGTAGGTTCATAATGGTCATGTCAGAGACACACTGAGTTGGTATAGCTAACGTCTCGGGTTCAAACCACGTTGTGTCTGGGTGCCATTATCCCAGTGGGTTAAAAATAAAATAAATGAAAACAACTAAATTAAATCACGACGTTTCGGGCGCAACACAAGCGTCCTTCTTCAGGTGGGGACAACGTAGTGAAAGCACAACCAACAAGTGTGTCTAAGAGACGGCTGTGACAAGGAATTATACAGTCGGGGATGGAGGAAGTGGGGGGGCCATGGTGAGTGTGTGGGGCAGGCTGTGGACTGGGAAGCAACGATGTGAGGCACGGGGGGGGGGGGGGGCGCTGGGAGGCAACGCATGGAGTTCAAACTGAAGCTTTGTGATGCAGGGGGCCCCTCCCTCCATCCTCCACGACTATATAATTTCTTGTCACAGCCATCTCTTAGACAAGGATGCTTGTGTTGCGCCCGAAACGTCGTGATTTAATTTAGTAGTTTTAATTTACCGAAAAAACCAAAGAGTATGAATCCTTGCAGCCACGAAAGCTTAAAATCTAGAATTAACCCAATGGGCTTGACTGGGTGTCGAGTCTCAGGGCAGTGTAAGTTTAGGCGCCATATAGCGACCACTGTAGTCTCTGCGCTCCTTCAACGTAGGAATAACAAACACTCGGCAAGCTCTCCTCTGTTGAAGCCCTCTCGTCGTGAGCAGTAGCAGCAGCAGCGCTCCGCACTGGGCATCGAGCAGCCCCAGGGCATATTGCCGCTGCTATCGTTGGTGAGAACAAACTGGGACGCGGCAAATATTGAATGATCGATGCTCAGTTTAACACGTAGTGGTAGGAGGAGGCTTTCGCGACCAATCTTATCCATAGTCGAGGTTTTTTGGCTAGATCGTGCAAATGTAAACGTGTCGTTAAACCCGTCACCACCCGACACGGCCACTTGGTAAGGTTCGTCAAGTCAACAAAGCGTGTACAATGAATTACGAGGTCACCACTAACCGGTGTGTGTTTGAGAGTGAGTGGGGAGCAGTAGTTGAGTGCGGAGCGGTAGTTGAGCGGTTAGTGCACTGCACTACGAACCTGGCGACCCGGGTTCGACTCCCGCTCACGGCCTTCACCGGTGACGATTACTTGAACTGGTCCTGGGTCTCCTCTTGGTCGACTCAGCCTCAAATGAGTACCTGGTACGGTACAGAAAAACATCGCCACTGGGGGGGAGGCAAAGGCGACCGGGCGTGACGCTGGCCACCCACCCCCTTGTGTGCCACAGTGCCAGCCTTCCATAGGTTGCTACTCGCTAATAGCACTTGCCCCAACAGTTTGTTAAAGGCTACACGGGGGGTCTTTTGTCGGAGAGTGAACCCACGGCAACATTTACAATTCGAGTAGCTGGCGACATTTCACCTGAAGACGATTGCTTGTGTTGCGATCGAAACGTCGTGATGTATTATTTTGTCTACCTACGTGACTTTACCGAAAGAACCAAAGAGTATGGATTATTGCAGTCACGAAAACTTCAAATCAAGATTGACAATGACGTGCGTGTGTCTTGTGTGTGTGTCTCTCTGTGCGTGCGTGTGTGTCGTGTGTGTGTGTCTCTCTCTGTGTGCGTGTCTTGTGTGTGTGTCTCTCTCTGTGTGCATTTGCAGCACCATGAAGAAGGGCAGGAATTCCTGTTCGAGTGACGAGTCGGACGGTGAGTGAGCGCTCCTCCCCTCCGCTCGTGGGTGTCCCGCTTTGTCCGGATCGCGTGGCCCGCACGCCAACCCGCCGCACGCTGCCCGGCGCAGCTTGGGTCTTTTTTGCCGGATGGAGGGGGCTGAACGGGCGCGGTGCCGGCTGAAGGAGAGGTGGGGGGGGCCGGGCGGCAGCGAGTCGGCACAGTGAGGGGGGTAGAGTTGGTGCATCTGGGCCATTCATCTCAGCCGATGGCACCTGCCTGGGTCTGTCCCGTGACCTCCTGCCCACAAGACTTCGACACGGCGCAAGTGCACCTAGGCTGGCACAAGTGCCGTGGTGACATCACCGTCCCTTAGTGGCAAAGGGCGGCTGTGAGCGTGTTGGCGCACGTGTGTGCGTGCGTGTGTAGTGCTGTTCTAATCGCGCTGCGCTACGAACCCGGCGACCCGAGTTGGACTCCCGCTTGCCGCCGGTAACGAATATCTGAAACTAGTAGTAGGTTTTTACCCTTTCAACTGGTACAAAAACTGACACCTTTATACAAGGCATCATGTTTGCAATAACCACAACACAAGCAGTCAAAATGCAAACAAAAAAAAACAACTCTGATAATTGGTTCTTTACCCTTCTATCTGGCAACAAAACTGACACCTTTTTACAAGGAGTCATGTTTGCATAGACCGCAATACCTGCAGTCATAATACAAACAAAAGAACATAACTCTGATAATGTGCACTGTCCTTAAAGTTGATTGATCCACACCCGAGACAGCTTTCCTTAGAGCCTAGTCTCATATGGGTTGGACCAGAAGACGCCAAAAGGCGCACAACTCAAAGACAATGCACCATCAGAGTATGAGAGCTCGGGGCAAGCATCTACACTATGGGAACCTCATTTGCCAGTAAAAATATGATAATTGGTTCTTTACCCTTCTATCTGGCAACAAAACTGACACCTTTTTACAAGGAGTCATGTTTGCATAGACCGCAATACCTGCAGTCATAATACAAACAAAAGAACATAACTGATAATGTGCACTGTCCTTAAAGTTGATTGATCCACACCCGAGACAGCTTTCCTTAGAGCCTAGTCTCATATGGGTTGGACCAGAAGACGCCAAAAGGCGCACAACTCAAACTCATACTCTGATGGTGCATTGTCTTTGAGTTGTGCGCCTTTTGGCGTCTTCTGGTCCAACCCATATGAGACTAGGCTCTAAGGAAAGCTGTCTCGGGTGTGGATCAATCAACTTTAAGGACAGTGCACATTATCAGAGTTATGTTCTTTTGTTTGTATTATGACTGCAGGTATTGCGGTCTATGCAAACATGACTCCTTGTAAAAAGGTGTCAGTTTTGTTGCCAGATAGAAGGGTAAAGAACCAATTATATTTTTACTGGCAAATGAGGTTCCCATAGTGTAAAAACAACTCTGATGAGGATAATGATATGCACTGTCCTTGAAGTTGATTGGTCCACACCCGAGAGATAGCTTTTCTTAGAGCATCGGGTGTGGACCAATCAACTTCAAGGACACCCCACTCCCCCGTGCGTCGGCGCTCATCGTGCTGCTGCTGCTAACAGCGCTCGCCCAAACGGTCTGTTGAGGCTACGCGGGGGGATCTGTGTCGACTGCATCTGTCTGTCCGCGTTTGTATCCCCTGTACGCAGGTGCTGCCACTGTTCCCTCTTGGCCACCACCGCCCTCATCGTCCTCTTCCAAGCAGCAACAGCATCACCCTCACCAACATCACCCTCCTCACCCTCCTCACCACCAGCAGCAGCAGCAGCAGCCTCAACTAAAATCACGATCCCACCGATTCTCATCGGCATCGTCCGCCGCCATCGCCGCAGCAGCAGCGACGATGACGCCATCGGCGACGTCGTCATCGTCGGTGGCGACGGTGACATCGCCGCCGCCGCCACCGACGCCGTCGTCATCTTCGTCTCACCGCCCGGCGGAGGTTTACCGCAAGGACCTCATCAGCGCCATGAAGGTGCCGGACTCAGCACAGCTGGGCCCCGGCGAGTATTACGTCATGGCGGACGCCTGGAAGCCCGAGTGGGAGAAGGGGGTGCAGGTGCCTGTGTGCAGCGAGCACGACTACCCAGAGCCCAGCGTCAGGTGACAGCCCCCCCCCCCTCCTCTCCCCCTCCCTGCCCCCTCCTCTCCCCCTCCTGGCCCGTGCCTCTTCTCCGTGTCTCCCATCGCCTTCCCCGCATCTCCCCCCACCCTTCCCGTGTCTCCCCCGTGTCTCCCATCGCCTTCCCTGCATCTCCACCCACCCTTCCTGTGTCTCCCCCGTGTCTCCGCTCACCTCCCCTGCGTCTCCTTCCACGCGTCTCCCCCCCCGTCTTCGCTCTCCTTCTACGCGTCCCCCCCGTGCGTCTCCTCCCCCGTGCGTCTCTTCTCATGCTCCCCCCCCCCCGTCCCTGTTTCTTGCCCCAGGATACTGGCGGAGCGCGAGAAGGCCGTGACGTTTGCACGAACCAGGAAGTACATCCAGATGTCGGACCTGGAGTCTCCAACACCCGGCTACGCCGACCTGCGTTCGCTCATCCAGGCGACCTGCCACTACGACCTGGACGACACCGACCTCTCCTGGCTACAGATGGCCAACCGCGAGCTCCAGCGCATGGGTGTGTGGGGTCTACACACACAACAACAACTCGTACAGAGACACACACACACTCGTACATATACACAACAACAATCGCCATTTGCCACGAAGTGGCGGTGACATCATCACGACGCTTGTGCCAGACTATGTGCACGTTAAGGCCACGTGAATTGTCGAACGTCCGCTGGCAGGAGGTCACGGGGCAGACCCAGGTGCCACGGGTCGACTGACTGAGATGACCGAGATGACTGGCTGATGCACCACCCGTGCCCCCTACTGTGCCAACTTGCTGTGCTTTAGCCACCCGGCGCTCCGCTCGTTGTTGTGAGCATCGCTCCTCCGCCCTCCGTTGTTGTTGGAGGGCGACTGCCTCCAACTGGCCAGTAGCAGCGTCTTTCACGAGCCTCCTCCACAGAGGCCGATCTTGACACCGCTGGTACCAGACATCGGCAAGTCCACTCAGCTCCACGTCCTCCTGTACCACATGACTCCATCTCTTCTCTAGCCCGTGCCGCGCCCGTTTAGTTCCCTCTATCCGGCCGAACAAAAGCTGTTTAGGCATGTGGTGACTGGGCATGCGGGCTACATGACCCAGCCAACGCAGCCTTGCCTGCCAGAGGAGCTCACCGATGGGACTTTGCCCAGATCTTTCAAGGATTTGTGAGCTCCTCTCACAATCCAGCCTCGTTAAACCCAGGATGGATCGTAGGCAGGCCAGCCTGAATGTTTCCAACCGGCGAAGATGCTCCATTAGGGGGGGTCCACGTTTCGCAAGCGTAGAGGGAGGGAATGACCGTGGCCGAGAAGACTTGACGCTTCGTGCGGAGCGACAGACCAGGTAGCTTCCACACAGCGTTACGCAACCGATAAAAAGATAATGGCGCTCGACTTATTTCGAGACCTCTGCTGTCAAACCGGAGCCGGTCATGAGCACACTGCCCAGGTATGGGAAACTCTCCACTCTCTCCACAACTGCCCCATCACCGATTGGGAGTTGTGGTGGTGGGTTGCCCGATGGTACAAAATACCCAGGCAGGTGCTTAGTTTTGGTGGGGCTGATGGTAAGGCCCCACCTCTTAGAGGCACGCTCCAGTTTCAGCAGCAGCGCCTCCAACTCCTCCTCTGATTGAGCGGCAATTACCGGATCATCGGCATACATGACGTGGTTGACCAATAAGGAGCCATCCCTTGATCGCACCCGGGCATCAATCAGCCTCCCTTTGTATCTGTACCAGATGGAAATTCCTCTGGTACAGCCATCAAAGGCTTCATGAACTACGTGGTCGAAAAAGATGTTGAATGTGGGAGCCAGAGGACATCCCTGTCGCACCCCAAGGTGAACAGGAAATGGCTCCGACTCCCGGCCACGTAGTTTTACCCGGGCCCGCTCACCATCATGAAGGTCCTTAATGATTGTGAGCAGAGGGTCAGGGACTCCGAAAGCATGGAGAACAACCCAGAGCCCAGGCCTACTGATGGTATCATAGGCCTTGACCAGGTGAATAAAGCAGAGATGTAGGTCTTGTTGGAATTCTCTACACCTCTGCTGTAGCAAGTGGCGAGAAAATATGGCATCTGTGCAGGGCCGCCCTTTCCTGAAACCATATTGAGGCTCAGCAAGCCCCTCTCGTCAGCATGCCTGGCAAGGCGATGTTGAATAATCCTCGCCAGGACCTTTCCCGGCACACTGAGGAGTGAAATGCCCCTGTAGTTGTTCCAATCCTGCAGAACCCGTCCAGTGGTCCAGACTGTTATGATGTCATGTAGGGCAGTCTGTGCACAAACGCCACCCTCCCTTAGCATTTCGCTTGGGAGATCATCTCTGCTCAGTGCCTTTCCTTGTCTCAGACTCTGAATCGCCTTTAGTACTTCCTCAACAGATGGCACCTCAGCCAGCCACTCACAGGGGGTGACTTCCTCTTCCAATATTTAAGGTACCGCAGCCTCAGCAGGGTCATCCCCACTTTGTCCCACGATGTTTTCCATGTCGAGGGATTTACCCTCCCCTAGGACTTCACAGAAATGCTCAGCAAATCTGCAAACCTGTTCCTGGGGGTCGGAGATTGGATCACCTTTTTTTCCCCTCATGATGGTAATCGGTGTGGCGCTGCAGGTAACTTTTTTGATGGAGTTAAATAGGGATTTGTGATCGCGGGCCATTGAGGCAGATTCCATCGCCTCAGCAACCCGCGACCACCACCAATCCTTGCAGCGCCTCACAGCTCTCCGAACCTCCGAGCGAAGGCTACGGTAAGCCTCCTCGTTCTCTGACGTGGGATGCTGTAGACAATTCGAGTGGGCCTGTCGCTTTTTTTCAGCCATCCTGAACACCTCCTGTCAGCCAGGGTAACTGGGGAGGTCTGGAACGCGTACCCAAAGCAGCCATTGCAGCTGCCTGAGTTACACTCCTAAACCTCGCCCATTTACCCTCGACATCTGGAGGAGTGGGGGACGATGCCAACCCCAGCCGTAAGCGATGATGAAATTCTCGCCTGCAACTTTCATCAGCTAACTGAGACCAGACCACCTTAAGTTGGAATGGGGTCCTGCGTGTGCACCCACCACTGGAGTGGAAGAATGGCAAGCGCATCTTACAGATAACAAGTCGATGGTCAGAGGGCAGATCAGCTCCACGGTAGGTCTTGGTGTCAAGGACATGGGCCCGCATCCGCTGTTCCGTCATTACGTAGTCCAGCAGATGTTCTTGCTTGGACCCGGCATGCATCCATGATGTTGTGTGGATGTGCCGATGCCGGAAGAGCATGTTGGTAATTACAAGCCCATGGGCTGCACAAAAATCTAGCAGCCTCCTACCGTTGTTATTGATCTGATCTGGCCCATACCTTCCAATCACTCCAGACCAGGTGCCAGCGTCATGACCAACTCGGGCATTGAAGTCACCCAACAAGATGACTATCCCGAGGGGCCGCTTTAGCCAGCACCTGTGACAGGAGGTCATAGAAGGCATCTGACTCATCGGCCTTGCCTGCATTCCTCCACGGATGTTCGTCTTCGGTGGGGGCATAAGTAACCACGACCACCACTCCTCGCCTCCGGTTGAATGGAAGGCGAGCCCAAAGTATCCTGGGGCTTACAACTTCCCACACCTCACCACCACACTCCCACGCCCCCTTCATTCTTTTGTTCAGAAGAAGAGCCACTCCCTGTTGTTTGGCAGTCTCCTGCCCTGGGTAGAGGACTGTCCACCCCTCATGGTGGCAGGAGCCAGAGCCGGTCCACCGGACCTCCTGAATGCCACAAAGATCCAGGCGGTACCGGTCCAGCTCCCGATAGATGAGTGGCATCCTCTCCTCCGCAGTGAGTGTTCGAACATTCCACGTGGCCACCCGCAGTGGCTTTTTGTTGTTTCTGGAGGAGCCCCGAGGGTAAAGATTAAATCTCCTGGCTCCGCCAAATGGGGTTTGGCCAGGAGACGAAGTTTCACCGTACCTGTGCCGGCCGACCGGTGCGGTAGCGTACTCAACATCTCCTCCGCGAAGATCAGGGCGGCCGGGGCGCGGTGGTGGCGGTGCCCCCCCCCCCCCCCCCCCTCACAACCGGCGGTTGCATGACGGCTACGCGGGCGGGGGGGGTGACCTTTGACCCGGCAGGGGAGGCGCGCGTGGACGAGGCCGCGGCGGAGCGCGTGATGGAGCGTCTGGAGCGGCGCTGCGAGGACCGCATGGCGGTGGCCATGGACACGGTGGAGGGCCTGGGCATCGAGTACGACGAGGACGTGGTGTGCGACGTGTGCCGCTCGCCCGACTGCGAGGAGGCCAACGAGATGGTGTTCTGCGACCGCTGCAACGTGTGTGTCCACCAGGTGAGCGTGGGTGGGTGGTTGGGCGGGCGGGCAGGCGGGCGGGCGGGCGAGTGGGCGGGTGGGTGAGTGGGTGGGTGGGTAAGTGAGTGGGTGAGGGAAATGGTGTCCACCAGATGAGGGTGGGTGAGGGGATCAGAGGGTGGGTGGATGAGTGAGTGGGTTAGATGGTGGGTGGGTGAGTGAGTGAATGAGTGGCTGGTTGCGTGAGTGGTTGGGTGGGTTAGAGGGTGGGTGTGTGGGAGGATGAGTGGGTGGGTGAGTGGATTATAGGGTGGGTGGATGAGGGAGTGGGTTAGATGGTTGGTGGTTGAGTGAGTGAATGAGTGGCTGGTTGAGTGAGTGGGTGGGTTAGAGGGTGGGTGAGTGAGTGAGTGAGTGGGTGGTTGAGTGGGTGGGTGGATGAGTGGGTGGGTGAGTGGGTCAGAGGGTGGGTGGATAAGTGAGTGGGTTAGATGGTGGGTGGGTGAGTGAGTGAATGAGTTACTGGTTGAGTGAGTGGGTGGGTGAGTAGGTGAGTGAGATGGTGTTCTGTGACCGCTGCAGTGTGTGCGTCTACCAGGTGAGGGTGGGTGGGTTTAGAGGGTTAGTCGATGAGCTCGTGAGTGAATGCTTGAGTGAGTGACTTTGGAGCAGGCTCACGAAGGACGCTCACAACAACGAGCGGAGCGCCGGGTGGCTAAAATGCAGCAAGCTGGCATAGTGGGGGGGTACAGGTGGTGCATCGGCCAGTAATCATCTCAGTGGGTCAACCCGTGGTACCTGCTGGGTCTCCCGTGGCCTCCTGCCAGCAGCGAGCCTTTGACACTTCACGCGATGGCCTCGAAGTGCACCTGGCCAGGCAACGGCGCTGTGGTGACGTCACCGAATGGCGCCTATTGTTGTTGTTGTTGTCGAGTGGCTAAGGGATGAGTGAGCGAGTGCAACATCCCTCTCATTCCGGTCTCACGCCCCCCGTGCCCTTCCGTGTGCACCACGTGTACCCCTCGTGTGTCCCCCGGCTGGTGAGTGCAGGCTTGCTACGGCATCCTCAAGGTGCCGGAGGGTAGCTGGCTGTGCCGCTCGTGCGCGCTGGGCGTGCGCCCCGCCTGCCTGCTGTGCCCCAAGACGGGCGGCGCCATGAAGCCCACGCGCAGCGGCAGCAAGTGGGCACACGTCAGCTGTGCCCTCTGGATACCCGAGGTGGGAGTCTGTGCACAACCGCACTAGCACACACCACCACTCAACTAATCACACTACCACACTACTACCACTTAACTAATCACACTACCACCACTCAACTAATCACACTACCACACTACTACCACACTACCACCACTTAACTAATCACACTACCACACAACCAACCACACTACCACTTTACTACCACACTACCACTCTACTACCACACTACCACTCTACTACACTACCACTCTACTACCACACTACCACACACCACCACTTAACTAATAACACTACCACACTACCACCACTTAACTTATCACACTATCACACTACTACCACACACCACCATTGAACTAATCACACTACCACACTACTACCACACTACCACACACCACCACTTAACTAATCACACTATAACACTACCACACAACCACACTAACAACCACACTACTACACTACCACTCTACCACACTACCAACCACACTACCACTCTACTACCACACACCACCACTTAACTAATCACACTGCCACACTACTACCACACTACCACACACCACCACTTAACTAATCACACTACCACACTACTACCACACTACCACACTACCTACCACACTACCACACAACCACACTACCACACTACCTACCACACTACCAACCACACTACCACACAACCACACTACCACCACACTACCACCACACTACCACACTACCAACCACACTACCACTCAACCACACTACCAACCACACTACCTACCACACTACCACACTACCAACCACACTACCTACCACACTACCTACCACTCTACCACACTACCACACTACCACCACTTAACTAATCACACTACCACACTACCACCACTCAACCAACCACACTACCACCACACTACCACACAACCACACAACCACACTACCACCACACTACCACACTACCAACCACACTACCACCACACTACCACACTACCACACTACCACCACACTACCACACTACCAACCACACTACCACCACACTACCACACTACCACCACACTACCAACCACACTACCAACCACACTACCACACTACTACACTACCACACTACCACCACACTACCACACTACCAACCACACTACCACACTACCACACTACCAACCACACTACCACCACACTACCACACTACCACCACACTACCACCACACTACCACACTAACACTACCACACTACCACACCACCACACAACCACACTACCACCACACTACCACACTACCAACCACACTACCACCACACTACCACACTACCACACTACCACCACACTACCACACTACCAACCACACTACCACCACACTACCACACTACCACCACACTACCACCACACTACCAACCACACTACCACACTACCACACTACTACACTACCACACTACCACCACACTACCACACTACCAACCACACTACCACACTACCACACTACCAACCACACTACCACCACACTACCACACTACCACACTACCACCACACTACCACCACACTACCACTACCACACTACCACACTAACACTACCACACCACCACACTACCAAACACACTACCACTCAAGCAACCACACAACTCAACCAAACACACAACCAACCACACTACCACTGGAACAGATGGAGATTAGTCCACCCGCACGTCGAAGGGAGTTCCGCAGCCCATCTGCGCGTGATCCGCCAACCCCCCGCGTGCCGTTGCTTTGTGCAGGTGAGCATCGGTTGCCCCGAGCGGATGGAGCCGGTGACGAAGATTTCCCAAGTGCCGCCCAGCCGCTGGGCTCTCGTCTGCTCTCTGTGCCGCGTCAAGACCGGAGCCTGCATCCAGGTGGGGGCGGGGAGGGCGGGGGGGGCGGGGGGGGGCGGGTGGGGCAGCATCTCTGTGAATGCAACGACCCTCTGCGTGGATGCATCGGCCGTGCGTTTTACGTTGATGTTCATGCGGCACCAGTGAGTGAGTGCCTGCCTGCGCGTTAACGTGCGTGTCTGTGTGAGTGTTAACGCTGCTAAGTGTTAACGTGGGTGAGCGTTCACCCCGTTGGGTGTTCACGTGAGTGAGCGTGAACCCCGTTGGGTGTTCACGTGAGTGAGCGTTCACCCCGTTGGGTGTTCACGTGAGGCTGAGTCTCTCCGCGTGTCTCCGTTGGGTCCCAGTGCTCGGTGAAGAGTTGCATCACGGCGTTCCACGTCACCTGTGCCTTCGAGCACGCCCTCGAGATGCGCACCACCCTGGAGGAGGGGGAGGAGGTTCGATTCCGCTCCATCTGCTCCAAGCACAGCAAGCGCCGGCCACAGCAGCAGCAGCAGCATCGGAGCAGCCATGCGGGAGGAGGTGGTGGTGGTGGAGGAGGTGGTCCCACTGAGGATGAGAAGACCAGCCTTCGCAAGCAGAAGCTGCAGGAGCTGCAGGTAGGAGGTCATTGCCGCCTGTCATTGTTTTGTGTATCTGTGTGTGTGTTTCTGTGTGTGTATCTATGTGTGTGTGTATATATATGTGTGTGTGTATCTGTGTGTGTGTATCTGTGTGTGTGTGTGTATATCTCTGTGTGTGTTTCTGTGTGTGTATATGTATCTGTGTGTGTGTATATATATGTGTGTATGTATACATGTGTGTACAGTGAGGGAAAAAAGTATTTGGTCCCCTGCTGATTTTGTACGTTTGCCCACTGACAAAGAAATGATCAGTCTATAGTTTTAATGGTAGGTTTATTTGAACAGTGAGAGACAGAATAACAACAACAAAATCCAGAAAAGTGCATGTCAAAAATGTTATAAATTGATTTGCATTTTAATGAGGGAAATAAGTATTTGACCCCTCTGCAAAACATGACTTAGTACTTGGTGGCAAAACCCTTGTTGGCAATCACAGAGGTCAGACGTTTCTTGTAGTTGGCCACCAGGTTTGCACACATCTCAGGAGGGATTTTGTCCCACTGCTCTTTGCAGATCTTCTCCAAGTCATCAAGGTTTCGAGGCTGACGTTTGACAACTCGAATCTTCAGCTCCCTCCACAGATTTTCTATGGGATTAAGGTCTGGAGACTGGCTAGGCCACTCCAGGACCTTAATGTGCTTCTTCTTGAGCCACTCCTTTGTTACCTTGGCCGTGTGTTTTGGGTCATTGTCATGCTGGAATACCCATCCACGACCCATTGTCAATGCCCTGGCTGAGGGAAGGAGGTTCTTACCCAAGATTTGACGGTACATGGCCCCATCCATCGTCCCTTTGATGCGGTGAAGTTGTCCTGTCCCCTTAGCAGAAACACACCCCCAAAGCATAATGTTTCCACCTCCATGTTTGACGGTGGGGATGGTGTTCTTGGGGTCATAGGCAGCATTCCTCCTCCAAACACGGCGAGTTGAGTTGATGCCAAAGAGCTCCATTTTGGTCTCATCTGGCCACAACACTTTCACCCAGTTGTCCTCTGAATCATTCAGATGTTCATTGGCAAACTTCAGACGGGCATGTATATGTGCTTTCTTGAGCAGGGGGACCTTGCGGGCGCTGCAGGATTTCAGTCCTTCACGGCGTAGTGTGTTACCAACTGTTTTCTTGGTGACTATGGTCCCAGCTGCCTTGAGATCATTGACAAGATCCTCCCGTGTAGTTCTGGGCTGATTCCTCACCGTTATCATGATCATTGCAACTCCACGAGGTGAGATCTTGCATGGAGCCCCAGGCCGAGGGAGATTGACAGTTCTTTTGTGTTTCTTCCATTTGAGAATAATCGCACCAACTGTTGTCACCTTCTCACCAAGCTGCTTGGCGTTCGTCATTTAGTGACGAATGGCGGTTGTTGTGTGTGTTTGTGTCACTGTGTGTGTTTGTGTCTGTGTATATATGTACATGTGTCTGTGTGTGTCTCTGTGTACATGTGTCCATGTGTGTCTCTGTGTACATGTGTCTGTGTGTGTGTGTCTCTGTGTACATGTGTCTGTCCGTGTGTGCCTCTGTGTACATGTGTCTGTCCCTGTGTGTCTCTGTGTACATGTGTCTGTCTGTGTGTCTCTGTGTACATGTGTCTGTCTGTCTGTCTCTGTGTACATGTGTCTGTCCGTGTGTGTGTCTCTGTGTACATGTGTCTGTGTGCGTGTGTGTCTCTGTGTACATGTGTCTGTGTGTGTATGTGTATATATGTACATGTGTCTGTCTGTGTGTGTGTCTGTGTACATGTGTGTGTCTCTGTGTACATGTGTCTGTCCGTGTACATGTGTCTGTGCGTGTTTGCCTCTGTATCTCCGTATCGTCAGGAGGAGTTCTTCTCGCTGGCGGGTCCCGGTGAGGAGCTGGCCCAGTCTCTGTGTCTCCCCGACGCTCCGGTCGACCTCCTCTTCCAGTACTGGAAGCTCAAGCGACGCTCCTCCTTCTCTCGCCCGCTCATGGACCCCCCCCCGGACTCCCTCGCCACGGCGGGGCCCGGGGGGGCCGCCGGCGGCTCGGGGGCCGGCGGCGGCGCGGGGGGCACCGAGGCGTCGGAGGACAGCCTCTACCGCCGCATGCGCATGTTCATGTACCTGCGACAGGACCTGGAGCGGGTGAGTGGGTGTGTGTCAGTGTCTGTGTCAGTGTGTGTGTCAGTGTGTGTGTCAGTGTGTGTGTGTGGGTCGGTGTGTGTGTGTGTATGTGTCGGTGTCTGTGTCAGTGTGTGTGTGTGGGTCGGTGTGTGTGTGTGTGTGTGTCAGTGTGTGCGTGTATGTGGGTCGGTGTGTGTGTGTCTGTGTCAGTGTGTCAGTGTGTGTCGGTATGTGTGTGTGGGTCGGTGTGTGTGTGTGGGTCGGTGTGTGTGTCTGTGTGTCTGTGTCAGTGTGTCAGTGTGTGTGTCTGTGTCAGTGTGTCAGTGTGTGTGTCTGTGTCAGTGTGTGTGTGTCTGTGTCGGTGTGTGTGTCGGTGTGTGTGTGTCTGTGTCAGTGTGTGTGTCTATGTATGTGGGTTGGTGTGTGTGTCGGTGTGTGTGTCTGTGTCAGTGTGTGTGTGTCTACGTATGTGGGTTGGTGTGTGTGTGTATGTGGGTCACCCGACGCTCTGGGTGGCTAAAGCACAGCAAGTTGGTACAGTAGGGGGCACAGGTTGTGCATCAGCCAGTCATCTCTGTCATCTCAGTCAGTCCACCCGTGGCACCTGGGTCTGCCCCGTGACCTCCTGCCAGCGGGCGTTCGACACTTCACGTGGCCTCAAGGTGCACATGGCCTGGCACAAGCGTCGTGGAGACGTCACCGCCACTTAGTGGCGAATGGCAGATGTTCTTGTTGTATGTGGATCGGTGTGTCTGTGTGTCGGTGTATCGTTCCGGCCTTCATAGATTTCTCGCTACACGGGGGATCTTTGTCTTTGTAGGTGCTACTCACTAACAGCACTTGCCCCTGCAGTCTGTTAGAGCTACACGGGGGATCTTTGTCTTTGTAGGTGCTGCTCGCTAACAGCACTTGCCCCAACAGTGTGTTCGAGGCTACAGGGGGGATCTTTGTCTTTGTGTGCGTGCGTGTAGGTGCGTAACCTGTGCTACATGGTCTCCCGGAGAGAGAAACTCAAGAACTCGTTGACGCGCCTCCTGGAGCAGGTCTTCCACACTCAGCTGCGCCTGCTGGAGACCGGCACCGCCACAGGTTCGGCGACTTCCACCCCCCGCCCCCTCCCCCCCCCGCCCCCACCGGGGGATACAAAAACGACCGGGCGTGGTGCTGGCAACCCACCCCCTCGTGCACCACGGTGCCGGCAGCCTTCGTCGGCGCTGTTGCTACTCGCTGCTTTTACTCGGCTGTTTTATCTTGCCAGGAAAGGCCCCCATAGTAGAGGTTTGTGGGTCAGATCGCGTGAATATATAAATGTTGTGTCGTTAAAACCCTCCAGCACCCGACACGGCCAACCAGTAAGTGTTGTCACGTAAACAGAACGTGGCCAATTCGTCACTAGTACAGCACTTCGATTTAAAGCTTTCGTGACTGCAGGGATTCATCGTCTTGGTTCTTTCGGTACAGTCACATAGAATGGGAATAATAAAAGAAAAAATATACAAATAAAACATAACATATATTATCATGTTTTATTTATTATTATTTTATAATGTTTTATTAATATTTTTTTTATTATTTTATTATTTCCATTCTACGTGACTTTACCAAAAGAACCAAGAAGATAGTACACTGTGTAGTGTAGTATATAGTGTAGTGTGTAGTGTATAGTGTAGTGTATCGTGTAGTATATAGTGTAGTGTATAGTAGTGTAGTGTATAGTGTAGTGTATAGTAGTGTAGTGTATAGTGTAGTGTATAGTAGTGTGTAGTGTAGTGTGTAGTAGTGTATAATGTGGTGCATAGTGTAGTGTAGAGTGTAGTAGTGTATAGTGTAGTGTAGAGTGTAGTAGTGTAGAGTGTAGTAGTGTAGTAGTGTATAGTGTAGTGTATAGTGTAGTATAATAGTACAGCACACCGGTGTGTTGGAGAGCCAAGCCACAACATTTACAATCTGAGTACCGTGACGTTTTGCTGGTAATTACAACCAGCTTCATCAGGCGACAGCCAGATTTATGGAGAAGTCCACCTGCGTCGTTCCTTCTCGACGCGTTGATGTGTTGACCACCCTTCTGCGCTCTTGCACAATGTGGGGGGGGGGGTGACTGAGGCAACGTACATGATGCATGTGCATTATGCGAGCCCTTTGAACTTGTCCTTTCTGTCTATTGTGTTTATTAAAATAGCCCTACCAATGGTAAGACAAAGATCCCCCGTATAGACTCACAAAGAGACCCATAGACTCACAAAGAGGACCCATAGACTCGGAGACCCATAGACTCACAGAGACCCATAGACTCACGGAAACCAATAGAGTCACACAGAGACCCATAGACTCACACAGAGACCCATAGACTCACACAGAGACCCGTAGACTCGCACGGAGACCCGTAGACTCGCACAGAGACCCGTAGACTCACAAAGAGGACCCATAGACTCGGAGACCCGTAGACTCGCACAGAGACCCGTAGACTTATCTGGAGACCCGTAGACTCGCACAGAGACCCGTAGACTCGCACAGAGACCCGTAGACTCACACAGAGACCCGTAGACTCACACAGACCCGTAGACTCACACAGACCCGTAGACTCACACAGAGACCCGTAGACTCACACAGAGACCCGTAGACTCCCCATACCGAGACTTATCTGGAGACCCCATAGGCCCACGCCCACCGATAGTCGCAACGGGTCGCAAACCCAAACTCCAAATCTACAACAGGTGTCAGGGCCGGGGCTGACCCCACGACCTCCTGCATACCAGGTGACGTAGTTCAGATCTCCCAGCCAATCGCGGCGCACAGCACGGCGACCCGGGTTCGATTTCCGCTCACGGCCAACACGCCAGCGGGCGTTCGACACTTCACGTGGCCTCAAGGTGCACATGGCCTGGCACAAGCGTTGTGGTGACGTCACCGCCTCTTAGTGGCGAATGGCGGTTGTTGTTGTTGTATGTGGATCGGTGTGTGTGTCAGTGTGCGTGTCGGTGTGTGTTTGTGTGTCTGTGTGTGTCTGTGTGTGTGTCGGTGTGTGTCGGTGTGTGTTTGTGTGTCTGTGTGTCTGTGTGTCGGTGTGTGTGTGTGTCTGACCTCCTACCTCCTCGCGGTGCCGGACGGGCAACACTGTCGTGGGCAGTGCTGTGGGGGGAGGGCCAATGCCCATTGGCCTCTCCCCTCATGGCGTCTGTGACCACCACAGTGGCTAAACGGGGGCTCTGGACGGGTGCGAGGGGCTGGTAACCCCTCCACCTTCAATTAACCACCACTAAACTACGAATTAAACATAAACCTGTAATTAATAAGCTTGTGCCGGAGGCCCCGGGGGGTCAGGCTTTTATGACGTCTCCTGGCCAAACCCCATTTGGCGGAGCCAGGAGATTGAATTTTCACCCTCGGGGCTCCTCCAGAAACAACGAAAAACCATTGCGGATGGCCACGTGGAATGTTCGAACGCTCACTGCGGAGGAGAGGCTGCCACTCCTCTGTCGGGAGCTGGACCGGTACCGCCTGGATCTCTGTGGCATTCAGGAGGTCCGGTGGACCGGTTCTGGCTCCTGCCACCATGAGGGGTGGACAGTCCTCTACTCGGGGCAGGAGACTGCCAAAAAACAGGGTGTGGCTCTTCTTCTGAACAAAAGAATGAAGGGGGCGTGGGAGCGTGGCGGTGAGGTGTGGGAAGCTGTAAGCCCCAGGATACTTTGGGCTCGCCTTCCCATCAACCAGAGGCGAGGAGTGGTGCTCGTGGTTACTTATGCCCCCACCGAAGACGAACATCCGTGGAGGGATGCAGGCAAAGCCGATGAGTCAGACGCTTTCTATGACCTCCTGTCACAGGTGCTGGCTAAAGTGGCCACTCGGGACAGAGTCATCTTGTTGGGTGACTTCAATGCCCGAGTTGGTCATGATGCTGGCACCTGGTCTGGAGTGATTGGAAGGCATGGGCCAGATCAGCTCAATAATAACGGTAGAAGGCTGCTAGATTTTTGTGCAGCCCATGGGCTTGTAATTACCAACACGCTCTTCCGGCATCGGCGCATCCACACAACATCATGGATGCATGCCGGGTGCAAGCAAGAACATCTGCTGGACTACATAGTGACGGACCAGCGGATGCGAGCCCATGTCCTTGACACCAGGACCTACCGTGGAGCTGATCTGACCTCTGACCATCGACTAGTCATCTGTAAGATGCGCCTGCCATTCTTCCACTCCGGTGGTGGGTGTACACCCAGGACCCCATTCCAACCAAAAGTGGCCTGGTCTCAGCTAGCTGATGAAAGTTGCAAGCGAGAATTTCATCATTGCTTGCAGCTGGGGTTGGCATCGTCCCCCACTCCACCTGATGTCGAGGGTAAATGGGCGAGGTTTAAGACTGTGACTCATGCAGCTGCAATGGCTGCTTTGGGTACGCGGTCCAGACCTCCCCAGAAACCCTGGCTGACAGAGGAGGTGTTCAGGTTAATTGAGAAAAAGCGACAGGCCCACTCTCATCGCCTACAGCATCCCACGTCGGAGAATGAGGAGGTTTACCGCAGCCTTCGCTCGGAGGTTCGGAGAGCCGTAAGGCGCTGTAAGGATAGGTGGTGGTCGCAGGTTGCTGAGGAGATGGAGTCTGCCTCAGTGGCCCGCGATCACAAATCACTATTTAATTCCATCAAAAAAGTAACCTGCAGCGCCACACCTATTACCATCATTAGAGGAAAAAACGGTGATCCAATCTCCGACCCCCAGGAACAGGTTTGCAGATTTGCTGAGCATTTCTGCGAGGTCCTGGGGGAGGGAAAATCTCTCAGCCAGGAAAACATCATGGCACAAAGTGGGGATAACCCTGCTGAGGCTGCGGTGCCTCAAATATTGGAAGAGGTCACCCCCTGTGAGTGGCTGGCTGAGGTGCCAGCTGTTGAGGAAGTACTGAGGGCGATCCGGAGTCTGAGACCAGGGAAGGCACCGGGCAGAGATGATCTCCCAAGCGAAATGCTGAGGGAGGGTGGCGTTTGTGCACAGACTGCCCTATATGACATCATAACAACAGTCTGGACCACTGGACGGGTTCCGCAGGACTGGAAGGATGCCCTGGTGGTCCCCCTCTTTAAGAAGGGGGACCGTACCGACTGTAACAACTACAGGGGCATCTCACTCCTCAGTGTGCCGGGAAAGGTCCTGGCAAGGATTATTCAACATCGCCTTGCTAGGCACGCTGAGGAGAGGCTTGCGGAGCCCCAATGCGGTTTCAGGAAAGGGCGGTCCTGCACAGATGCCATATTTTCTGTCCGTCTGCTACAGCAGAGGTGTAGGGAATTCCAAAAAGACCTACATCTCTGCTTTATTGACCTGGTCAAGGCCTATGATACCATCAGTAGGACTGGGCTCTGGGTTGTTCTTCGTGCTTTCGGAGTCCCTGACCCTCTGCTCACGATCATTAAGGACCTTCATGATGGTGAGCGGGCCCGGGTAAAACTACGTAGCCGGGAGTCGGAGCCTTTCCCTGTACACCTTGGGGTGCGACAGGGATGTCCTCTGGCTCCCACATTATTTAACATCTATTTCGACTGCGTAGTTCGTGAAGCCTTCAATAGCTGTACCGGGGGAATTTCCATTTGGTACAGATATAATGGGAGGCTGATCGACGCCCGGGTGCGATCAAGGGATGGCTCCCTATTGGTCAACCACGTTATGTATGCCGATGATTTGGTAATAGCTGCTCATTCAGAAGAGGAGTTGGAGACGCTGCTGCTGAGACTGGAGCATGCCACTAAGAGGTGGGGCCTTACCATCAGCCCCACCAAAACTAAGCACCTGCCACGGGTATTTTGTACCATCGGACACTCCACCCCCACAACTCCCAATTGGTGATGGGGCAGTTGTGGAGAGAGTGGAGAGTTTCCCATACCTGGGCAGTGTGCTTATGACCGGCTCCAGTTTATCAGCAGAGGTCTCACTCCGAATCAGTCGAGCGGCAATATCTTTTCATCGGTTGCGTAACACTGTGTGGAAGCTACCTGGTCTGTCGCTCCGCACGAAGCTTCAGGTCTTCTCGGCCACGGTCATTCCCTCCCTTCTCTACGCTTGCGAAACGTGGACCCCCCTAGTGGAGCATCTTCGCCGGTTGGAAACATTTAGGCTGGCCTGCCTACGATCCATCCTGGGTTTAACCAGGCTGGATTGTGTGAGGAGCTCACAAGTCCTTGAAAGATCTGGGCAAAGTCCCATCAGTGAGCTCCTCCGGCAGGCAAGGCTGCGTTGGCTGGGTCATGTAGCCCGCATGCCCAGCCACCGCATGCCTAAACAGCTTTTGTTCGGCCGGATCGAGGGGGCTAAACGGGCGCGGCACGGGCTGGAGAAGAGATGGAGTGATGTGGTACAGGAGGATGTGGAGCTGAGTGGACTTGCCGATGACTGGTACCAGCGGTGTCAAGATCGGCCTTAGTGGAGGAGGCTCGTGAAGGACGCTACTGGGCAGTTGGAGGCAGTCGCCCTCCAGCAACAACGGAGGGCGGAGGAGCAACGCTCACAACAACGAGCGGAGCGCCGGGTGGCTAAAGCACAGCAAGTTGGTACAGTAGGGGGCACAGGTGGTGCATCAGCCAGTCATCTCGGTCATCTCGGTCAGTCGACCCGTGGCACCTGGGTCTGCCCCGTGACCTCCTGCCAGCGGGCGTTCGACACTTCACGTGGCCTCAAGGTGCACATGGCCTGGCACAAGCGTCGTGGTGACGTCACCGCCACTTAGTGGCGAATGGCGGTTGTTGTTGTTGTTGTGTGTGTCTGTGCTGCACCAGTTAGCGCTGTGCTACGAACCCAGCAGAGACCAGAGTTCGATTCCCCCTCACGGCCAACAACAGTGACGATTATCTGAATCGGTCCTGGGCCTCCCGTAGGTCGACTCAGCCTCAAATAAGTACCTGGTGCGGCGTATAAACATCGCCACTGGGGAGACAAAGGCGGCCGGGCGTGGTTGCTGGCCACCCACCCCTCCCCCTCGTGTGCCGTGCCGGCCTTCATCGGTGGCTACTCGCTATCGGCACTTTCCCCAACGGTCTGTTGAGGCTACACGGGGGACCTTTGTCTTGTATGGGGGCAAGGAGCCGCCCTGCTCCCAGCCCCCCCCACTCACACCCCTGGGGGGCAGGGCTCCAGCATTGGGGTCACAGGTCAGAGCCGCCACCACCGTCCTCCTGCCAAGGAGCCTGGGTTCAATGCCCTGGGGGGGTCTGGGGTGTCTCTGGGGCACAGGCGCTGCTGATATGATTCAGCCTCATGGTTACCCTCCCCCACACCTCCCTCTTCCACACCTCTCTCACCACTCCCTCACCACTCCCCCACCGCTCCCTCACCACTCCCTCACCTCTCTCACCACTCCCTCACCACACTCACCACTCTCTCACCACTCTCTCACCACTCCCTCACCACTCTCCCACACCTCCCTCTTTCACACCTCCCTCTTCCACCACTCTCTCACCACTCCCTCACCACACTCACCACTCTCTCACCACTCTCTCACCACTCCCCCACCACTCTCTCACCACTCTCACCACTCCCCCACTCTCTCACCACTCTCACCACACTCACCACTCTCTCACCACTCCCTCACCACTCTCACCACACTCACCACTCTCTCACCACACTCACCACTCTCTCACCACTCTCTCACCACACTCATCACTCAGTCACCACTCTCTCACCACTCCCCCACCACTCTCTCACCACTCTCACCACTCTCTCACCACACTCATCACTCTCTCACCACTCTCTCACCACTCTCACCACTCCCCCACTCTCTCACCACTCTCACCACACTCACCACTCTCTCACCACTCTCACCACACTCACCACTCTCTCACCACTCTCTCACCACACTCACCACTCTCTCACCACTCCCCCACCACTCCCCCACCACTCTCTTACCACTCTCCCATCTCTCCCACCACCACGAATCACAGGCGCCAGCCCGAGCAGCGCAAGCAGCGCCGCCGCAAGCAGCGCAAGCAGCGCAAGCAGTGCGGGCAGCGCGTGCGTCCAGCGATCATCGACCGCGCCGGCCGCCACCGCCTCTTCGTCTTCCTCGTCCTTGTTGGCGTCGGCGTCTGAAAACGCCGGCGCCCACCCCGACACTCCCCGCCGCCCAGACACCGTCAACGGGCGGCGCCCCCCCACACCGCATCAGCAGCATCAGCAGCAGCATCAGCAGCAGCAGCAGCAGCATCAGCAGCATCAGCAGCTGCAGCAGCAGCATCAGCAGCAGCATCATCAGCAGCAGCAGCATCATCAGCAGCAGGGAGGAGGTGGTGACGGCGGCATTGCCCGTCGCTGCAACGGCTCGATGGTGAAGCTGGCGCTGCCGGGGGGCGCCACCGCCGTGCCGTGCGTGCGCGTGAGCCGCGTGGACGAGCGGAGGGTGCGCGGCGGCGGCGGTGGTGGCGGCGGCGGTGGTGCCGCCCCCCCTCCCCGCGGGGGAGGCTCTCCGTGCCGCCCGGTGGCTTCTGCCGGTGCCGCCAGCGAGCTTCCCGGAGACGAAGACGACGGCGACGGCGAAGAGGAGGAGCAGGAGGAGGAGGAGGGGGAGGAGGAGGTGGAGGAGGTGGAGGAGCGAGCGGAGAACGGCGACGGGGAGAGGAGGAGGACGAGGAGGCCGGCACCGCTCGCCGACGGGCGCGTGCTGAGGAAGAGGCCGGCGCCAGCCACAGCCGCCGCCGGCGACGACGACGCCGCCGCCGGCGGCGTTGTTGTTGTTGACGTTGGCGAGGGAGGGGCAGGAGTCAAATCCCGGCGGCGGGCGGAGGCCGGACAGCCGCCGGGAGCGGCGCCGTCGCAAACGGTGCCCCCGGCGGCGGCGGCGTCGGCGTCGGCCATGAAGTTCACTCTCAAGACGAACCTGACCATGTCGCGCTTCCTCAACTCGCTCGTGAGCTGAGGTGCCACGGGGACGGTCGCCCCACCCCCCCACCCCCCTCCTCTCTGTCTTTGTGCGCGTGCCACTCTCTCCGTTTCGTTCTCTTCAACCCTCCCGTAGTAACCGGCGGCAAGGGGGTGGGGGTGGGGGGGATGGGGCCAATCCGGCATCGGTGTCGCGCGAGACGTCGTCGGTCGCCACGCGGTGAGGACACGGAGTCACCGCGGAGTAGCCTCGGCTTGGATCGGCTTGTGCAGTGGAAAAAAACCCACGATGCTCCCTGGCTAGCTCTGGTCGGGGTCCCTGGCTACATGTCTAGGGGTCCCTGGCTGGTTGTCTAGGGGTCCCTGGCTGGCTTGTGTAGGGGTCCCTGGCTGGCTTGTGTAGGGGTCCCTGGCTGGCTTGTGTAGGGGTCCCTGGCTGGTTGTCTAGGGGTCCCTGGCTGGCTTGTGTAGGGGTCCCTGGCTGGTTGTCTAGGGGTCCCTGGCTGGCTTGTGTAGGGGTCCCTGGCTGGTTGTCTAGGGGTCCCTGGCTGGCTTGTCGAGGGGTCCCTGACTGGCTTGTCTAGGGGTCCCTGACTGGCTTGTCTAGGGGTCCATGGCTGGTTGTGTAGGGGTCCCTGGCTGGTTGTCTAGGGGTCCCTGGCTGGCTTGTCTAGGGGTCCCTGGCTGGCTTGTCTAGGGGTCCCTGGCTGGTTGTCTAGGGGTCCCTGGCTGGCATGTCTAGGGGTCCCTGACTGGCTTGTCTAGGGGTCCCTGGCTGGTTGTGTAGGGGTCCCTGGCTGGCTTGTCTAGGGGTCTGTGGGCACAGAAGAGGGTTGTCTGTGTGCGCCCGTCGCGACGTCTCCCGTCTCCGTGCGTCTTCTGCCCGCCCGTGCTCCAGCGCGTCGCGTCGTTCTTCGTTGCTCTCCCACGATCACGCACGAGATTGCACACGAGATCACTCACGAGATCACTCACGATCACACACGAGATCACGCACGAGATTGCACACGAGATCACTCACGAGATCACTCACGATCACACACGAGATCACGCACGAGATCACGCACGAGATCACGCACGAGATTGCACACGAGATCACACAAGATCACGCACGATCACACACGAGATCACACAAGATCACGCACGAGATTGCACACGAGATCACTCACGATCACACATGAGATCACTCACGATCGCACATGAGATCACGCACGAGATTGCACACAAAATCACTCATGAGATCGCTCACGAGATCGCACGCGAGATCGCACGCACGCCCAGTATATATTTATAAGCGTCGCGAGCTCTGTACATTTCCACGCGTGACCCATGCCTTGCTCCTCCCCCACCGCACCCGTCTCACTCCCCTCTGTCTCTCATCTCTCTCATCTCTCTCTCCCTCTCTCATCTCTCTCCTCCCTCTCTCCTCCCTCTCATCTCTCACCTCCCACTCTCTCATCTCTCTCTCCTCCCTCCCTCCTCCCTCTCATCTCTCTCCCCTCTCTCTCCTCCCTCTGTCTCCTCTATACTCTTTGTTTACTCTCTCTCCCTCTGCCCTTGCCGTCCATTGATTGGTTACATTTCAGAATCTTTATTTATCCCGAAGAAATCAGATGAGTTCCGTAGCTATTCTGAAGCCCCCACCCCCCATCCGGAGCGACTCCCCTCTGACTTGTGCGCCCTCCTTTCGTGTTTCATCCCCCCCCCTCCCCTCCGTTTGTTCATTCTTATTAATCGTAAACGAGGAAACGTTTTGAAGGTTGTCCGTCGTTCCCCTCGCGGTGAATAACAAGCACTGGCATTTGTACCGCGCCGCCGGCGATCGGGCGCCGTGGTGGCGGTGAGCGGTGGCGGTGAGCGGTGAGTGGTGAGCGGCGGCGGTGAGCGGTGCGTAGCGGCGTCCGTTCTCTTGTGCATCTTTTTACTTTCCTATTTTGTTCAGCGCTTTGGTTTGTTTTGACGTCTGCGTTGCGACTCGGTGGTGCGCGGATGAGCGATGAGGAGGAGGAGGTGGTGGTGGTAGGAGGAGGTGGTGGTGGTAGGAGGTGGGAGGAGGAGGAGGCAGGGTCGTCGAGGTTGTTTTTACTTTTTTGTTATCGGGTAAAGGCGAAGTCAGGCCAAGTGGTGCCCTGCCACGCTCCCTCTCCCCACTCTCTCTCCCCCTCGCTGCACTCCCTCTCTCCCCACTCTCTCTCCCCACTCCCTCTCCCCATTCTCTCTCGCCTTCGCTGCACTCTCTCTCTCCTCACTCTCTCCCCTCACTCTCTCTCCCCACTCTCTCTACTCTCCCCACTCTCTCTACTCTCACCACTCTCTCTCCCCACTCTCTCCCTCCCCACTCTCTCTCCCCACTCTCTCTACTCTCCCCCTCTCTCCTCCACTCTCGCTCTCTCTCAGCCTTGCATTGAACGTCATGGCCTCAACTCTCTCTACTCCCTCCCCACACTCTCCGTGTGTGTCTCTCTCTCCTTGGCCGGCACAGCCCAGCACAGCTCGGCACAGCTCGGCACCGCGTACGGCGCTGGCACCTTGCGAACTCTCTCCAGCGTTGGAACCTTCGCAGCCTTTGAGTCTGGCTGGGGGTTGGGTCATGCGCAGGGGATAGGGGGTGGGCGGGCGGCTGAGTGGGCGGGCGGGCGGCTGAGTGGGCGGGTGGGCGGGCGGCTGAGTGGGCGGGCGGGCGGCTGAGTGGGCGGGTGGGCGGGAGGCTGAGTGGGCGAGTGGGCGGGCGGCTGAGTGGGTGGGTGGGCGGGAGGCTGAGTGGGTGGGTGAGTGGGTGGGAGGCTGAGTGGGTGGGTGGATGGGCGGGCGGCTGAGTGGGCGGGTGGGCGGGCAAGCGGTGGTTGCTGGAGGGGAAACGGAGCGTGCGACGTGCAGTGGAGAGTGAGTGCGGCGTAATCCGATATTGTGCTGTACTCCTAAGCTCCCCCCCCCCCGCCCAAGGGTGCCCTGGCTCCCATCCGCTGCTCCGCCGCCACTTTAAGCGCACAGTGATGACACCCCGTGACGGGTGAAGGACAGTCGAGGCCACGCACCAGCACCCATCACCAATCACGACCTGCGGAGCGCATGGGGAGGCCCTCAAATGCACGCCTGCAGTCTTGTCACACGGCACTGTTACGCAGACACACAAAGATACACACAGATATGAAGACACACAGACGCACACATGCAGAGAGACACACGCAGAGATACAAAGACACGCAGACACATACACACAAAGACACACGCAGACACATATACACACAGACAGAAACAGACACGCACAGACACACAGACAGAAACAGACACACCCGAACGCAGAGAGCAAGAGACGCACACAGACACGCATGCTGCTAGACGGTATGTAACGGGTGACGTGGTGGAGCGGGTGGGCCTTATGTTGTGAGGTACGTCACCTGCCATGTTTGGTTTGGTTATTCTTAAGGTCCACGCAACACATGCGGCGTTGTTGCTTACGGACGTGGTGCATAGACC
The DNA here is from genome assembly GCF_964198595.1 of Lampetra fluviatilis. Taxonomy (NCBI): domain Eukaryota; kingdom Metazoa; phylum Chordata; class Hyperoartia; order Petromyzontiformes; family Petromyzontidae; genus Lampetra; species Lampetra fluviatilis. The sequence continues at coordinate 745,981 of NC_136347.1, read as the reverse complement.
CATAGACTCACAGAGACCCACAAACTCACACAGAGACCCGTAGACTCACACAGAGACCCATAGACTCACACGGAAAGCAATAGAGTAACACAGAGACCCATAGACTCACACAGAGACCCATAGACTCACACAGAGACCCGTAGACTCGCACGGAGACCCGTAGACTCACAAAGACACATAGACTCACACAGAGACCCACAGACTCACACAGAGACCCATAGACTCAAACAGAGACCCATAGACTTGCACAGAGACCCATAGACTCACACAGAGACCCATAGACTTGCACAGAGACCCATAGACTCACACAGAGACCCATAGACTCGCACAGAGACCCATAGACTCACACAGAGACCCATAGACTCACAGAGACCCATAGACTCGCACAGAGACCCATAGACTCACACAGAGACCTATAGACTCGCACAGAGACCCACAGACTCGCACAGCCCCACAGACTCACACAGAGACCCACAGACTCACACAGAGACCCACAGACTCGCACAGAGACCCATAGACTCGCACAGAGACCCACAGACTCGCACAGAGACCCACAGACTCGCACAGAGACCCAGAGACCCACAGACTCGCACAGAGACCCATAGACTCGCACAGAGACCCATAGACTCACACAGAGACCCACAGACTCGCACAGAGACCCATAGACTCACACACAGACCCATTGACTCACACAGAGACGCATAGACTCACACAGAGACCCATAGACTCACACAGAGACCCACAGACTCACAGGAGAGACCCACAGACTCACACAGAGACCCACAGACTCGCACAGACCCACAGACTCGCACACAGACCCATAGACTCGCACACAGACCCATAGACTCGCACAGAGACCCACAGACTCGCACAGAGACCCACAGACTCACACAGAGACCCACAGACTCACAGAGACCCACAGACTCGCAGAGACCCACAGACTCGCAGAGACCCACAGACTCACAGAAACCCACAGACTCACAGAGACCCACAGACTCGCACTTGTTTCTTTTACTTTCGTTTGTGCACTCAACTTCGCTTCGATCCCAACTCCCGACGATCTTTAATCACGAAAAAACGTCTCTAAAGTCTTCTGCCTGTGGAGCGTCACGCGAATCGGCGTCGCTCTCGGCGTGGGCGGCAGAGAGCCGGCGGGTGGAGAAGTTGCCGCCCGACGCTCTCTGGCGGATCGGGCAGTGGGGGGGGTAGGAACGGGCAGAACGGGAGGGAATCCTCTCAGATGTAGCTCCCCGCTATCTACTTCCGCGTGAGTGGGGCCCCACCGTTCACCTCGGATCTTGTCGCCGTGATAGTTTTTTTTCCTTCCCTCCGAGGCCACCGGAGTGGTGGGGGGGTGCGGGTGGCGTTAACTCGCTAGAAGTAACGAATAATAAAAAGTCCGAGGTAATGTTATTTATATGACTTCTGGGCGTGCCTTACCCCTCTCCCCTTGCCTCAGATTTACACTGACTTTGATACGACGACGGCCACCACCACGCACCCCGGGCCACCGCTAGCGCCACCGCTAGCGCCACCGCCGGCAGAGGTCTGCCTCCTCCTGTGCCGCCGCCGCCACCCCTACCAGACCCGTCGGCTCGACCACCGTAGCCCAATTCCCGGGACCTCTCGGGTGGACGGAGGCGGCGGTGGGGGTGGGACGACAGGGACGTCGGGATCTTGCGCCTGACGTTTTGTTTTTGAAAGCAATTGCCGCGCCGGGAGATTGAGTGGAATCGGCAGGGAGGCGTCTGGATTCGTCAGCTCGCGGTGCGTTGCTGCTGCTGCTACCCGCAGCAGCGGGTAGCAGCAGCAGCGGGTAGCAGCAGCAGCAGCAGCGGGTAGCAGCAGCAGCGGGTAGCAGCAGCAGCAGCGGGCAGCAGCAGCAGCGGTAACATCCGAGTGAGACGAAGTGGCCCCACGAGAATTGTCGGAGCGAGCGGCGGCCACAGCCGAGGGGTTCTGGTTGAACGTCGTCTTGGAGGTAGCTCTGCGGTGTCCGCTTCCGCGCGTGCGTTCCCTCTCTCGGGTGCGTTCCATCTCTCGCGTGCGTTCCCTCTCTCGGGTGCGTTCCATCTCTCGCGTGCGTTCCCTCTCTCGCGTGCGTTCCCTCTCTCGGGCGCGCAAAGCTGTCATTGCGCGCCACGTCCCGGGAAAGCTGGCGGTCGGTGTGACTTAACCCGTTCCCGATGACGCGCGTACGGAAACGGAAGAAAATCTCAAATGATTTAACTCCGGCAGAACCGAGGCTCCCCCCCCCCCTCTCGGCGGTGGCTATGGTTCTCTGAGGGTGAGCGGCGACGTCTTTCAAGGCAACGGCGCTGCTGCTGCTGTAGCTGCTGCTGTAGCTGCTGCTGTAGCTGCTGCTGTAGCTGCTGCTGTAGCTGCTGCTGTAGCTGCTGCTGCTGTAGCTGCTGCTGCTGTAGCTGCTGCTGATGCTGCTGTAGCTGCTGCTGCTGTGCTGCTGCGTCTCTTCCTCTCCAAATCGAACGCCGAGGCTCTCTCTCGAGCTCTTGCGCGTTTCCGAGATTCGGTGGTGACTTGCCGACGTCACTGGAACGAGATGTTTTGGGGTTTTCCTCGTCCCCGTCTCTCCCTCGTCCCCCGTCTCTCTCTCCCTGCGCCGCGCTGACGCTGCCCGCCGGCTCTCCGCTCATCACCCAGACGGCGAGGGAGGCCTCGACCCCATTCCTCGACGGCAACACGAATGTGTGAGGCTTTCAGGTGGGCGGGGGGGGGGTTCAACAAACGATGCACACGACGAGGAGCGACGCGTCGAGGAGCGACGTGGGGAGATGCCCCGTGTTGGTCGTCGTCGCCGTCACGACCGCGGTGAATGTGGGCGCCGTGGGCGATTCACGGCCTTGCACGCGGCCGGGTGGAGCCGGTTTCTATTCTTTCGTCGCAATTCAACAGCTCAAGAGGCAGAGGCCGCGGTGGTCGTGGTGGTCGTGGTGGTCGTGGTGGTCGTGCCGTTTGTGCGCAAGTGCCCACGAGAAGGCAGGGAGAGAGCGGGGGGGGGGAGAGAGAGCGGTGGGGAGAGAGGTAGAGAGAGAGCTGGGGGGAGAGACATCGGGAGAGAGAGATCGGGGGGAGAGCTGCCGTTGTGAGTTGTCGTCCGGTGGCCGAAATGTTCCGACTCCATTCCCAGTTTCTTTTATTGGGGGGGGGGGGTGTTAGATCGTGTGTCAGTAGCGATGATGCCGTGATAATAATAATAAGAATAATCATAATCTGACATTACGCCTACACGGTGATCTGACCTCAACGAAACGTCCACCCAACCACCCATCCGCCCGCCAACTCACCCACCCACCCGCCAACCCACCCACCCATCCCACCCGGTGAATTTAATTATCTTTCACCCGCCACCACCCCTCGCTTGCCCCACCGCCCCCAGCCTCTTGACGTGTTCGCGTGGGAAAGGGGAGGAAAGAAAATATCCCCAGAATGTTTAATTAAAAAAAGGGCAACGCGTCTGTTATGAGTCTTACTACTGCTGCTGCCGGGGCCGCCACGGCGATGGCAAAGAGCCCCCCCCCCCCCACCGCCAGGGCATTGGTGGAAGGCGCTCGTGCGTTGCGATACGGCCGGTGAAAGTTTTTTTTTTGTTTAAAAAAAAAAAGGAAAATGACGGAAAAAAAAGTTACAAACATTTTAGAAACGAAAATTTGAAAGAACAAAAAAAATATTAAAGTTTTAAAACATTCAACCGAGTCTCCCCCCAAGTCCTGTTTCTTCACATGGGGTGGCGGTGGTGCTGGCAGCGGTGGTTGCGATGATGATGGCGGCGGCAATGGTGATTAGGATGGTGACGGTGGTGACCACGGTGGTTGCGAAGGTGGTGGTGGTGATGAAGGTGGTGGCGGTGGCGACGGTGGTGATGGTGGTTGGAATGGTGACGGTGGTGGTGGTGCTAATGGTGGTGGTGGCGGTAACGAAGGTGGTGGCGGTGGTGATGGTGGTTGGAATGGTGACGGTGGTGGTGACCAGGGTGGTGGTGGTGGTGGTGGTGAAGAAGGTGGTGGCGAATGTGACGACGGTGGTGGTGGTGGTGGTGGTGATGAAGGTGGTGGCGGTGGCGACAATGGTGATGAATGGTGACGGTGGTGGTGGCGGTGGCGTCTGCGCTGCTACTGTCCAGGGCTGCTTTGGAGGCAGCAGCGAGGGTTGGTGGATCAAACACAGTAGCAGTGTGTGGACTAATCTCCATCTGTTCCATCTCACTCCCTTCTACACCGTGGGTGGACTAATCTCCATCTGTTCCATCTCGTTCCCTTCTACACCGTGTGTGGACTAATCTCCATCTGTTCCATCTCGCTCCCTTCTACAACGTGTGTGGACTAATCTCCATCTGTTCCATCTCGCTCCCTTCTACACCGTGTGTGGACTAATCTCCATCTGTTCCATCTCACTCCCTTCTACATCGTGTATGGACTAATCTCCATCTGTTCCATCTCACTCCCTTCTACCCGTGGGTGGACTAATATCCATCTGTTCCATCTCACTCCCTTCTACCCGTGGGTGGACTAATCTCCATCTGTTCCATCTCACTCCCTTCTACCCGTGGGTGGACTAATCCCCATCTGTTCCATCTCACTCCCTTCTACACCGTGTGTGGACTAATCTCCATCTGTTCCATCTCGCTCCCTTCTACCCCGTGTGTGGACTAATCCCTATCTGTTCCATCTCACTCCCTTCTACCCCGTGTGTGGACTAATCCCTATCTGTTCCATCTCACTCCCTTCTACACCGTGTGTGGACTAATCTCCATCTGTTCCATCTCGCTCTCTTCTACCCGTGGGTGGACTAATCTCCATCTGTTCCATCTCACTCCCTTCTACCCGTGGGTGGACTAATCTCCATCTGTTCCATCTCACTCCCTTCTACCCGTGGGTGGACTAATCTCCATCTGTTCCATCTCACTCCCTTCTACCCGTGTGTGGACTAATCTCCATCTCTTCCATCTCACTCCCTTCTACCCGTGTGTGGACTAATCCCCACCCGTTCCATCTCACTCCCTTCTACCCGTGGGTGGACTAATCCCCATCTGTTCCATCTCACTCCTTTCTACACCGTGGGTGGACTAATCTCCATCTGTTCCATCTCACTCCCTTCTACCCGTGTGTGGACTAATCTCCATCTGTTCCATCTCGCTCCCTTCTACCCGTGTGTGGACTAATCCCCATCCGTTCCATCTCACTCCCTTGTACCCGTGGGTGGACTAATCTCCATCTGTTCCATCTAACTCCCCATGGGGCATCAAATCGTTATACCCTGGCAGGGAGAACAACGAAGTGGCTCATCACGTGGGCGTTTAAAGCAGCAGCCAAACACTCGATAAATGCGGGTTTCTAAACTGCGGAGAGAGACACGCAGACTCCAAATATTCAGCAGCAGCAGGCATCGTCAGGGTCGGGATGGAACCCACGACCTCCTGTGTACCAGGCGAGGTAGTCAACATCTGGTCCAGGTTGCTTCTGAGACAGAGCTGTGGAGCCTGACCTGGTAACAATAGAATTAAGTTTGCTGAACTATTAAAGAGAAGGGCTGTGGACCGAAACGTCACCTGGACATCTGCGAAAGAGCTGTATAGCTCATCGGATTCCTCCAGTGTACATAATGACAGGAGGCTCGCGATTATCCGAGCGTGCGGTTTATCCGATTCGCTGATTAACCTGAGATTTTGACGTAAATTAACGACTGATTTTCCCTTAAGAACAAATTAATGATCTTAAAAGCAGTTACAAACATTACTATTCCTGTAAATGTTTATTACAAGTTGCACCGTGCTTCAACCGAACAAATCTGTTGCTTCGGTTAATCCGACATCCACGTGATCGCCCCTACACCACAGTAGTTGCCATATCTATCCACAGTGGGGCTGAGTATGATTGATGCTGATTGGCTGTGGCTCTCATCCACTCGGTGGGCTGAGTGATTGATGCTGATTGGCTGTGGCTGCTATCACCCACTCAGTGGGGCTGAGTTTGATTGATGCTGATTGGCTGTGGCTCTGTTATCATTCATTCAGTGGGCCGACTCTTCTACTGGGCGGGAGCCAGGAAAGTGTCATTATCACTGAGCACACGCATCGATCGATCGGTCCATCGTCAATTATTCGTTTTAAATCGAAAGAGTAAATCAAAATTGTCAGTTGTGCTTCATTGCAAAATAGATATTTTTGGATTATCCGTAATGTTGGATTGTCCACGGCCGTCCTCCCCGCCATTAGTGCAGATAATCGAAAGTTGACTATGTTTTGATGGTGACACAACCACCACCACTAGCAACCACCGCCACCACCGCTAGCACCACCATTCGCCACTTCAGTTGCTGTGACGTCACCACGGCGCTTGTGCCAGGCTATGCACGTGAAGGCCACGTGAACTGTTGAACGCCCGCTGGCAGGAGGTCACAGGACAGACCCAAGTGCCATGGGTTGACTGAGATGACTGGCTGATGTCATACCTTTGTCTCCTACTGGAGTGAGACCTCTACTGTCAAACCGGAGCTGGTCATGAGCACACTGCCCAGGTATGGGAAACTCTCCACTCTCTCCACAACTGCCCCATCACCAATTTGGAGTTGTGGGGGTGGAGTGTCCGATGGTACAGAATACCCAGGCAGGTGCTTAGTTTTGGTGGGGCTGATGGTAAGGACCGACCTCTTAGTGGCACGCTCCAGGTTCAGCAGCAGCGCCTCCAACTCCTCTGAGTGAGCAGCAATTACCAGATGATCGGCATACATAACATGATTGAGCAATAGGGAGCCATCCCTTGACCGCACCCGGGCATCGATCAGCCTCCCATTATATCTGTACCGGATGAAAATTCATCCGGTACAGCTATTGAAGGCTTCACGAACTACGTGGTCGAAATAGATGTTAAATAATGTGGGAGCCAGAGGATATCCCTTTCGCACCCCAAGGTGAACAGGGAATGGCTCCGACTCCCAGCCACGTAGTTTAACCCGGGCCTGCTCATCATCATGAAGGTCCTTACTGATCGTGAGCAGCAGGTCAGAGTCTCCGAAAACACGAAAAACAACCCAGAGCCCAGGCCTACTGATGTATCATTGGCCTTGACCAGGTGAATAAAGCAGAGATGTAGGTCTTGTGGGAATTCCGTACACCTTTGCTGTAGCAGATGGACAAAATATGGCATCTGTGCAGGACCGCCCTTTCCTGAATCCACATTGGGGCTCCGCAAGCCTCTCCTCAGCGTGCCTGGCAAGTCGATGTTGAATAATTCTTGCCAGGACTTTTCCCGGCACACTGAGGAGTGAGATGCCCCTGTAAAGAGGGGGACCATCAGGGCATCCTTCCAATCCTGCGGAACCCGTCCAGTGGTCCAGACTGTTATGATGTCATGTAGGGCAGTCTGTGCACAAACAACTCCCTCCCTCAGCATTTCGCTTGGGAGATCATCTCTGCCCGGTGCCTTTCCTGGTCTCAGGCTCTGGATTGCCTACAGTACTTACTCAGCCTGCCACTCACAGGGGGTGACTTCTTCCAATATTTGAGGCACCGCAGCCTCAGCAGGGTCATCCCCACTTTGTCCCACGATGTTATCCAGGCTGAGGGATTTCCCCTCCCCCAAGACCTCACAGAAATGCTCAGCAAATCTGCAACCTGTTCCTGAGGGTCGGAGATGGGATCAACTTTGTTTCCCCTAACGATGGTAATAGGTGTGGCACTGCAAGTTACTTATTTGATGGAGTTAAAGAGTGATTTGTGATCGCGGGCTACTGAGGCAGACTCCATCTCCTCAGCAACCCTGGGGGTTCGGAGATTGGATCACCGTTCTTTCCCCTAATGTGGTGCTGTCCCTCGTTTGTTTCCCTCGTTTTCTAACGAGCTTGGATGTCTCACGAGCACAGCCACCGTTACGTTGCTTCGTTGACATTGACATGCTAATCTCTCTCAATACAATGGCCACCTCCTCAGCTCTCGCATCAACCACACCCCACCCCCATCTCGGTTCCCATCTTTGGATTTCCCACTTGCTTCGGCACAATCTCTAGCCCCCACCCTCTTGCCTGATGCGGCAACCCCCCCCCCCTCCCCCCCTCTCGGCTCTATATAATTGTAATAAACCAGGTCGACGACAAGCGACTGTGTCTCCGTGTTTATTTCTTCGTTATCTGGACAGCTCGCATTCCGCTCTCTTCTGTCGTTCCGCGGCGCGTCGCGTGAGCTGGTGTCCGCTCTTGCGCCGCTCTCTCTCTCGCTTCTCCGCTCCCGCGCACCGCCGGCAGACGTCGCGCTGGGACCCGTCTCCGCGTCGCCACGTGGCCGATGGCTCGCGGAGAGCCGCGACGTGGCCCAGCTTCCAGCCCTCACCAACTGACCCCGAGCCCCTTCCGGTTTGCCTTGTATCCCCTTCCCGCGTCACCCAGACTCCGCCCTTCGCCACACCCCTTAAGAACTTTCCAGATAATACCACCCCCTAACGCCCGCGGGCTCCGCCCTTGAACTCTGCCCCCGATGGTTCGTGTCGCCTGGTTGGCTTAGAGGCTGAGGCGGCGAAGCCCACCACACCAACCGGCGACCCTCCAGTATACGCTCGCATTACATATATAAGGACTTGTTTCAGCAGCCTGTTTCTCTCTCCCACCTGAAGACGATTGCTTGTGTGGCGATCGAAACGTCGTGATCTATTATTGTTCTACCTACGTGACTTTACCGAAAGAACCAAAGAGTTTGGATTCCTGCAGTCACGAAAGCTTAAAATCAAGATTGAACCGCCTCTACGGGGAGGGCTTTTAACAGACTGCAAGACAAGAAGGCTCACCTGATCGAGTCGCTCATCTTTCTGAAGAGATGCCACGACATCTCTTACACTCACATCTGCTGCTGTCACTTCTAATGCTAAACGGATCTAGATTAGGGCTAGCCTAGCTTTAATCTCAGAGAGAATAAGACTGCTCCGATTTGAACTAGATAATTTAGACAAGACTCTCTTGCAATCACACTGAGCATTAAGAGAAAAAAATGCTCACATCTGATTGGTACCATGTAGATAACATGACAATTTATTCAGCTACTTCGATGTCAACCAAATGTAAAGTTATCCTGATTGCTAAATTAAACCTGTCAAAAAAGAAGTCAGAGCCACACCTTAAAAAGTTAGACGTTAACAAGATTGTTATCAATCACAGTAACAGCCCAATTTCCGACAGCCTAAAATCGGTACTAGCTAAAGGGTTGAATTTTGCAGTCACCCCTAAACACATCCCAGTGGATGATATTGCCCAGGTCGACGTATCCCTCAAAGGTTTGGGACACTACCCGGCAGATGTTGCAAGATCTGAAATCGCTGCTATCCTCAAAAACGCTAAGAAACCCATGAGCAACATCAGCAAGGACGAGCATTGTGAACTCGCTCAATTGAAACAGAGAGATGACATTGTCATCCTCTCAGCCGACAAGGACACTGCCACTGTCATCATGGATCAAACCACTTACAACAAAATGCAGGACCTTAATGATGGCAGATATACCAAAATCAATTGAGATGCTACCAACCGCCTGGCTTTGAAAACCAACAATTGAACCGACCAAGCAGCTCTCTCTAAACCCCTCTACTGCTAGACCACCCAGATTTTATGGCTTTCCAAAAATCCATAAAGAAGGTACACCACTCCGTGCTATCGTCTCCACCATTGACCAACCCACTTACAAACTGGCCCGATTTCTGTCTGAGACACTGCTTCCTTTCACGGGCAAGACCACCTCAGCTGTACTTAACTCAGCTCACTTGCTTTCTCTAATCAAGGAGATCTCAATGTCTTCAGATGATTTGCTTATCAGTTTCGATGTAGTTTCCCTGTTCACCAATGTACCTGTACTTGACACCATTGCAATCATTGAAGACTTGGTCCAACAGGGACTGAATCCTGATGTACCAACTTTAGTGAGGCACTGCCTTACCAACACTTACTTCACCTGGAATGGTACATTCTACAAACAAAATGAGGGTACCCCAATGGGTTCTCCCTTATCGCCAGTGGTATCGAATGTTTTCATGGAGAAATTTGAGACAGATGCCATCCAGACATCCACCCTACGTCCCTCCTTGTGGAAGAGATACGTAGATGGCACGTTCGTCATCTGGCCACATGGCCTGTCAGCACTGAACCAATTTTTCAACCACCTCCGGCCCCGCCTCCTGCTCGGTCTCTAGAGAGGAACGGGGGCAGCTTTACCCGTCCCCGGCCCCTCACATCTGGGAACCCCTTAACTCCCTTGAGCCGGCCCATCTGACAGGGCCCACCTCCTGCGACGTCTCCGTCAACCCCCTGCAGAGGTAGGTGCCCTCACTCGTGTAAATCGCGGGTGCTTCCCGCGTACACCCCGTAGGGACGCCACTCACGTCCCTCCATCACCCCCCCCTTTGTGAAACTCAGCCGTCCCGGCTGACAAGTATAAAGCACAACGCATGAGTGGGACTCCAACAAACGAACAAGAACGTAGAACACGAATAATAAATATAACAGACGGCAAAACCAACCCGAATATGTACACTATACACGAAATTAAGGAGATAAGAAAACTTTCCATAAGAAAGAAGAACATAAGAACATATTTACAATGACAACCCCCCTCCAGACCGGCCGCACCCAAACCATGTTCATACAATACCGCACCCGAGCACAAGATGAGGCGGGTTCCGCCAACGGCTCATCTGGCTCGGGCTGCAGACGCGAACCCCGGTGAGGTGTATGCAAGTCCCAACGGATGATTATTTGAATCGAGCCATCCTTGCCCGAGTTCTCATCGCTGGACCGTCCAGCAAAGGAGGTGCTGATCGTTTGGGGGCAACGGACCCGATCGGACGATGGCTCGACGGCCCTGGCACGCCACGAAGGGAGGGACCCCCTAGCGGAGCAGGGTCAGGTGACGGCGTCGTCCTGTTGGCCTGCACCACCCGGCCCGGCCTGACAGGCGGCGGCGGATCCTCTCGGCACTCGGACCCTGCGGAAGGAATAGCAGAACTGTCCTGAGGAAGGACGTCAGGTGACGCCCGCCCCAGCTCGTCGGGCTCACCGGACCCCCGGCCCTCACGAAGTGGGGATGACGAATCCGCGAGCGGTGGAACAAACCGTTTCAGGCGCGACGGGTAAACAAACCAGCGACAGTGATTGTTGGATCCGTACACACCGTGGGTTCAGCACTTCCACCACTTCCACCGGGCCCTGCCATGGCTTGTGCAGTTTGGGCGAAGTGCCCAGCGGGACATGAGGGCAATGAAGCCACGCCCTATCGCCCTTAGGCCATACCGTAACGGGTCGGCGAGGCATGAGCAGCCGCTCATTGGCCGCCTGGCGCAAGGCGGAGTTACCCCGGGACGCTTCCCTAACCGCCTCCAAGCGCTGCAGGACCTCCCGTTTGTCTAAGGGTTTCAATTGTACGTCAATAGTGGATCACGCTCCCTCCTGTACATTAAAAAGAATGGGGAAAAACCCATGGAAGCATGCGGGGCGGAACTGTAAGCTGCCAGGACACTCGGAATGTGTAAATCCCAATCGGACTGTGTAAATCCCAATCGGATTGTTTCATTAACCTGATGGCAAAGCATGGACGACAGGGTCCGGTGCAACCTTTCGACCATGCCGTCCATCTGGGGGTGATAGGGCAAAGTACGCACCTTCTTGGTTACCAAGTTATCACACACCTCCTGCAGGAGTTTCGAGGAGAAATGTTTACCCTGGTCCGTCAGGAGACGCTCCGGTGCACCCTTATCAAGCACATAGCCATGAAGGAACGCTGTAGTGATGGCCTCCACCGATTGGTTCGGTAACGGCGAAGCCATAGGCCAACGTGATAGATACTCAACCCCTACCAATCAATGTCTATTGCCCCTTGGGGTGGTAGGGAACGGGCCAAGAACATCAAGCACGACCAGTTTATTAACCCGGGACACGCAAATGGACTGCAGTGGCGGTCGGTCCGTCCTAGGCGGAGGCTTCCGGCGCGCACACTCCGTGCACCTTTAAAGACGTTATGAACATCGTCGGACATGCCCGGCCAGAATAACCGTAGCTTGAGAGTAGCCAATGTCACTCCCAGGTGCATGAGCCGCTCGTGTTCCACCCGTATCACCTTGCCCCGCACACTTGACGGCACCACCAGAGCGTAACGCTGGGCCACATCATCGTACATCATCAACAATCCCTCCTGCAGGGCGACCAATGCAAACCCTCGATAGCCACCTCGGCGTCCGGCCTTACCGACACAGCGCCGCAACTTGAGCAGCGAGGCGTCCTCCATTTGCAGGCGGCCCCATTCCTCATGCGCGAGACCCAGTGTACTGTCACGTACTTGACCCGTGGTCATTGGAAGCTGCCATAGCCTGCAGAGGTGCACTCTCCCGCGGCTTGCAGTAACCCGCTCCCGAAAAACACACGCACAAGTCCCCAGGTGGCAATCTAGAAAGTGCGTCCGAATTGTTGTGACGGATGCCTTTCCTGTAGGAGATCTTAAAGGAATAGTCCTGCAAGATCTCCAGCCACCGAGACAGGTGTCCCGATGGCTGTTCGACCCGTAACATGTCCTGCAGGGCAGCGTGGTTTGACCGCACCTCAAAAGCCCTGCCGTACAGGTGTAGGACTCTTACTGACGCGACAACTTCTTTGTCTTTCTCGTTCCTTTTATTTCGCATATAGTTCACATCTCCGACAGCATCGTTCAATGTTCCTCTCTCTCCACCAAGGTCCGTCACTCCGCTGCTTCGCTACACTGTACTCGCTCCGTCCTTGCTACTCTGTCCATACTCTCTATATCCACTGCTACCGTATACTGTATTCTCCTTGTCCACTGCTACCTTATACTATACACTCTTATCCACTGTTACCTTATACTATACACTCTTGTCCACTGCTACCCTATACTATACACTCTTGTCCACTGCTACCCTATACTATACACTCTTGTCCCAGGCACCAACTCCAACGCTAACTCCAACTGCGACTCCAACACTAACAATGTCTCCCGTATCTTCATATGCTCACTGCCTTTATCCCCGAACCAATCAGCCCCAATTAATTATGTCATCCCCCGCTTCGCTACTTGCCCCCAGGCCCCCCAGCCTCACGTGATCCTGTTATCGTAGCCACCCCTGCACCAGTCATCAACCACTCACCCTCTCGACCAATCACCGGCCTGCGTCCTCAGTTACCCTTAACACCTGTGGCGTCTCTTAATGACCACACCCCTTAATTGGCGCAACAACAACTGTATGTCCTCAGTTGCCCCCACTGTCCGCTGCACGCTCGCATCGCAAGCAACGCGTGGCGCGTGTCATTTCAAGTCCTACACAGTTAATGGCGATATAGCTGGACGAAGCAGACTATGGCTAACAACTCCAGTCTGTTCACACAGTATCTCTGTTCCGCAGGGGACAAAACTCGACTCCCATAGGCCACGACCCTCTCCACCCCGTCCACCACTTGGGACAGGATGGCGCCAACTCCCGTGTCGCTGGCGTCCATATCGAGAAGGAAGGGCAGCGAGAAGTCCGGGTAACAGAGAGGAGGTGCATCGGCCAAATTCTTCCGCAGCACATTAAAAGCTGCTTCCTCCTCCAACCCCCAGTGAAATTTCCGGCCTTTGGCGGTTAGGATGTGCAGCGGTTTCGCGATGGTGGCAAAACCGGGTTAGAATCGACAGTAGTAAGAGGCAAATCCGATAAAGCTTCGTACTTCCCCCACCGTCTTGGGAGTCGGCCACGTACGTACGCACGAAGTCTTATCGGGGTCCGTCGCTATACCGGATTCACGAACCACGTGACCCAAATATTTGACCGAACGACTTAAAAAGTGACATTGTTGGGGCTTAAATTTCAAGTTGGCCGCCCGCATCTTAAGAAAAACGGTCCTCAACCGTTGCAGATGGTCCTCAAACGTCCAAGAAAAAACAATGATGTCGTCGAGATAATGAGACACGAGTCCCATTGGAGTCCCGCCAAAACCAATTCCATGAGTCGCTGAAAGGTAGCGGGACTGGAATGGAGCCCCATAGGGAGCCGATTAAATTCAAACAACCCCTGGGGGCTACAAAATGCTGTCTTAGGTTTCGAGCTGTCGTCCAGGGGCAACTGCCAAAAGCCGGAAAGCAGATCAAGGGTTGAAAAGAATCGCGCCCCCGACAGAGCATCTAAGGAATCCGAAAATCGACACAAAACCGCAATGAACCATCCTGCTTCTTCACAAGGACAATGAGCGCATCCCAGGGACTGTTGGAAGGCGCTATGATATCCGCCGCGAGCATGTCCCCGACCGCCTGGCGAACGTGTTCTTTTTCAGCGGGGCTAAGCCTACACGGATTAATCCTGATGGGAGCCGCATTGCCCGTCTCAATATGATGGTGCACCAAAGACGTGCGATCAATATCGTATTTCGATTTGCTGAAAATGTCGGAGAATTCTAGCAGGAGCGCAAGCAACTCAGATCGCTGCTTACCCGATAGATCAGGGCTCTCGGCACACAACAAGTCGATCCAGGTGTCATCACCGCTATCCCCCTGGGCCACAGCAGCACGTGCATCAGCCGGCGAAGCATGAGCCAAAACGGTGCCCTCTTGTACAATTGCGGTTCCCAGACCCGTGTTCAAAACTTGAATAAATGGTTGTTGGTCGCCCCTGATGATCGTTTGGGCCCCCACAAACATGAGGCTATGGCTGACTCTGTTGGCCGGCGTCAAAAGAACACTGACTCGGGTATCCTGTCGATGAAGTTGCCTCCTGAGGCGCAAGGGCACCAGCATTTGCGCATTGGTCAACAAGGATTTTAATGGACATTCTCCCCAGAAAAAGGCACAGCAAGCGACTTGGAAACGAGCACCGTGGCGGACAATCGGATGTCGCCAATGGTCACGGTCGCCGCCATTTGCCCGATAATACCCAACGGTCCACCGTTGGCCGCACAACACGGCACCTCGACCAGACGGAGGATAGCAACTCGGGCAGTAAACAAGCAAAAATCACTTTGGAAACGATGGTGGCAGATGCTCCCGTATCGATTAACATTCGCACCTCCATCCCCTGTACCGTGCCAACGACGGCCGACGACGGCCAACGACGCCGCGGCCACAATACGATGGCCTAACGCCGACCATTGACCCGGTTGACACGGCCACCCGTCCGTCCCGCGACCTAATGGCTCATCCCCCGCCACCGGACAGCCCACCGTGCAGAGCCCTCGCGACTCCCGAACCGGATGGTTGAGGTGAGTGTGAGGGTCGGGTGTGCGGTGTAACCCGACTCGCCTGAGGCCCTGGAGGGACGGATGGCAGTCGACCCGAGGCAGACGGCGTCCTGGCGGCCCGTCAGTCCGGCACCCCTTGGCGACGTGGCCCGTATGGCCGCATTTGAAGCGCACGGCAGGAGACGATCCCTCAGTCCCTTGTCGTTCCTCCTCCACCGACCAGTGTCGATCGACGCGAAGGCTTGTGACGACTCGACCCCGCCAGCAGCCGTCCCTTCCTCGATGGGGGCCGCGCGAGCCGCCGCAGGTGATCGATGCTTGAGGTTGAGGTGGTCCTGGAGGCACCTGGCGACCTTCAATGAAGTCAATACGTCGTCGTCGGATGCTGGCAGCACGACGTTGTCTCTCTTTCTCTCTGTGTCTCTCTGTGTGTGTGTCTCTCTATATGTGTCTCTCTCTGTGTGTTTCTCTGTGTGTGTCTCTCTGTGTCTGTGTGTGTCTCTCTGTGCGTGGGTGTGCCTCTCGGTGTGTCTCTCTCTCTCGATGTGGCGTTGTCCCTCGTTTGTTTCCCTCGTTTTCTAACGAGCTGGATGTCTCACGAGCACAGCCAACGTTACGTTGCTTCGTTTACATTGACATACTAATCTCTCTCATTGCAATGGCCACCTCCTCAGCTCTCTCAGCTCTCGCACCCCCCCCCCCCCACTCGCTTCGGCACAATCTATAGCCCCCTCCTTCTTGCCTGATGCGGCAACCCCCCTCCCCCCTCTCGGCTCTATATATAAGGACTTGTTTCAGCAACCTGTTTCTCTCTCCCACCTGAACACGATTGCATGTGTGGCGATCGAAACATCGTGATCTATTGTTTTTTCTACCTACGTGACTTTACCGAAGAACCAAAGAGTAGAGAGGATGGTAATAGGTGTGGCGCTGCAGGTTACTTTTACTGGAATTAAAGAGAGATTTGTCATCGTGGGCCATTGCGGCAGACTCCTTCTCCTCAGCAACCCGTGACCACCAACCATCGTTGCAGCGCCTCACGGCTCTTCGAACCTCGGAGCGAAGGCTGCAGAAAACCTCCTCATTCTGTGACGTGGGATGCTTTAGACGATGAGAGTGGACCTGTCGCTTTTTCTCGGTGGTGCATTTAGCACCAACAATTGCCATTCGCCACTAAGTGGCGGTGACGTCACCACAACGCTTGTGCCAGGCTATGTGCACCTTGAGGCCACGTGAAGTGTCGAACGCCCGCTGGCAGGTCACGGGGCAGACCCAGGTGCCACGGGTTGACTGACTGATACGACTGGTTGATGCACCACCTGTGCCTCCTACTGTGCCAACTTGCTGTGCTTTAGCCACCCGGCGCTCCGCTCGTTGTGAGCATCGCTCCTCCGCCCTCCGTTGTTGTTGGAGGGCGACTGCCTCCAACTGCCCAGTAGCGTCCTTCACGAGCCTCCTCCACAGAGGCCGATCTTGACACCGCTGGTACCAGACATCGGCAAGTCCACTCAGCTCCACGTCCTTCTGTACCACGTCACTCCATCTCTTCTCTAGCCCATGCCGCGCCTGTTTAGCCCCCTCGATCCGGCCGAACATGCGGGCTACATGACCCAGCCAACGCAGCCTTGCCTGCCGGAGGAGCTCACTGATGGGACTTTGTCCACATCTTTCAAGAATTTGTGAGCTCCTCACACAATCCAGCCTGGTTAAACCCAGGATGGATCGTAGGCAGGCCAGCCTAAATGTTTCTAACCAGCGAAGATGTTCCATGACGGGGGTCCACGTTTCGCAAGCGTAAAGGGAGGGAATTCCCGTGGCCGAGAAGACCTGAAGCTTCATTGCGGAGTGATAGACACACAGCGTTACGCAAACGATGAAAATATAATGCCGCTCGACTGATTAGGAGTGAGACCTCTACTGTCAAACCGGAGCCGGTCATAAGCACACTTATGACCGGCTCCGAAACTCTCCACTCTCTCCACAACTGCCCCATCACCGATTGGGAGTTGTGGGGGTGGAGTGTCCGATGGTACAAAATACCCAGGCAGGTGCTTAGTTTTGGTGGGGCTGGTGGTAAGGCCCCACCTCTTGGTGGCAAGCTCCAGGTTCAGCAGCAGCGCCTCCAACTCCTCCTCTAAGTGAACAGCAATTACCAGCACCATCACCACTAGCACCACTAGCACCACCGGCACCACTAGCAGCACTACTAGCAGCACCAGCAGCACCACTAGCAGCACCAGCACCACCACTAGCAGCACTACTAGCACCAACTAGCGCCTCCACCGCCACCAGCATCACCCACGCCGCCAGCACCGCGGCCATTGCCAGCGCCACCGCCACCATCGCTACCACCGCCACTGCCAGCGCCACCATCGCCACCGCTACCACCGCCACCATCGCTACCGCCAGTGCCACCACCGCCATCGCTACCACCGCCACCATTGCTACCGCCACCATCGCCACCTCCACCATCGCTACCGCCAGCGCCACCGCCATCGCTATCACCGCCACCATCGCCACCGCCATCGCTACCGCCATCGCTACCACCGCCGCCACCGCCACCATCGCCACCGCCATCGCTACCACCGCCGCCATCACCGCCATCGCCATCGCTACCACCGCCACCATCGCCACCGCCATCGCTACCACCACCGCCATCGCTACCACCGCCGCCATCGCCATCGCTACCGCCATCGCCACCGCCATCGCTACCACCACCGCCATCGCTACCACCGCCATCGTTACCACCACCGCCATCGCTACCACCACCGCCATCGCTACCACCACCGCCATCGCCACCGCCATCGCCACCGCCATCGCTACCACCACCGCCATCGCCACCACCGCCGCCATCGCCACCGCTACCACCGCCATCGCTACCACCACCGCCATCGCTACCACCAGCGCCATCGCCACCGCCATCGCTACCACCGCCATCGCCACCACCACCGCCATCGCCACCACCACCGCCATCGCCATCGCCACCACTGCCGCCATCGCCACCACCATCGCTACCACCGCCGCCATCGCCACCGCCATCGCTACCACCGCCACCATCGCCATCGCTACCACCGCCGCCATCGCCACCGCCATCGCTATCACCGCCACCATCGCCATCGCTACCACCGCCACCATCGCCATCGCTACCACAATCGCCATCGCCACCGCCATCGCTACCACCGCCACCATCGCCATTGCTACCACCGCCGCCATCGCCACCGCCATCGCTACCACCACCGCCATCGCTACCACCACCGCCATCGCTACCACCGCCGCCATCGCCATCGCCACCGCCATCGCTACCACCACCGCGATCGCTACCACCACCGCCATCGCTACCACCGCCATCGCTACCACCACCGCCATCGCTACCACCGCCATCGCTACCACCACCGCCATCGCTACCACCACCGCCACCGCCATCGCTACCACCACCGCCAATGCTACTACCACCGCCATCGCCACCACCGCCGCCATCGCCACCACCGCCGCCATCGCCACCGCCATCGCTACCACCACCGCCATCGCCATCGCCACCACTGCCGCCATCGCCACCGCCATCGCTACCACCGCCACCATCGCCATCGCTACCACCACCGCCATCGCTACCACCGCCGCCATCGCCATCGCTACCACAATCGCCATCGCCACCGCCATCGCTACCACCGCCACCATCGCCATTGCTACTACCACCGCCATCGCCACCGCTATCGCTACCATCACCGCCATCGCCACCGCCATCGCTACCACCGCCGCCACCGCCATCGCTACCACCGCCACCATCGCCATCGCTACCACCACCACCGCCACCGCCATCGCTACCACCGCCACCATCGCCATCGCTACCACCACCGCCATCGCTACCACTATCGCTACCACCACCGCCATCGCTACCACCGCCACCATCGCCACCGCCATCGCTACCACCGCCACCATCGCTACCGCCATCGATACCACCACCACTGCCGCCACCGCCATCGCTACCACCGCCACCATCGCCACCGCCATCGGTACCACCGCCACCATCGCTACCGCCATCGCCACCACCACCGCCACCATCGCCATCGCCACCGCCACCACCGCCACCATCGCCATCGCTACCACCGCCACCATCGCCACCGCGCCACGCGACCCTTTGAATCTCCCCGCGCGGGCGAGCGATCGAGCGCGAGAGGCGGTGCCCCCGTGACGTCGCACGTGACGTCACGAACCCGCCCCGCCCCCCACGTCCTCCCTCCCCCTCATCCCGCAGCTTCCGCCGCTGCTGTTGAGGCGAAGATGGCGGCGCAGTTGCCGCTCGGGGCCCTGAGGGATGAGAAGCCGCGGCTGCTGCCGCTGCTGTCGCTGTGGTCGCTGTGACTGCCGCCCGTGACTGCCGCTGTGATCGCTGTGACTGCTGCCCGTGACTGCTGACCTGGTGGCTGTGACTGCTGCCCGCGACTGCCGCCGTGACAGCGGCAGCAGCGACCACGACGACTCCTATCGCCGTGTCGCCCTCTCCGTCAGTTCAGGAGCCGCTTACCCGTGGAGTTGTTCAACCATCAACAACAACAACAACCACCAACAACAACAACCACCACCGTAGCCGTTAGCGAGCGGCTGAGCGCGCCCGCTCGGGGGCCAAAGCCCGAGCGGGGGTGGGGGGTGACCCAGCCGGACCCGGTTAGGCCCGGGTAGCGAAACTAGGCAAGGCCGTAGGCTTCGCGTTAGGCCGCGGCAGTTTTACTTGTTTTTGATCGCCCGGCGGATTGGGTGACGTTGTGTAGGCGGGGTGTGCTGTGTGCTAGTTAGGTGGTTGGTTGTTTGTGTTACTCAACTATCCGTGGGAGCGGTGGACTCGACGGTGCGACTGGATACGAGTGAGAGGGGAGAGGCCTGCGGCTCGAGGCGGCTTAAGATGTCTTCGTCAGCTGTCCCTGCCGATAAGGTGAGGGAGAGACCGTGGTGAGGGTGAGACCATGGTGAGGGTGAGGGAGAGACCGTGGTGAGGGTGAGACCGTGGTGAGGGTGAGGGAGAGACGTGGTGAGGGAGAGGCCGTGGTGAGGGTGAGGGAGAGACTGGTGAGGGAGAGACTGGTGAGGGAGAGACTGGTGAGGGAGAGACTGGTGAGGGAGAGACTGGTGAGGGAGAGACTGGTGAGGGAGAGACTGGTGAGGGAGAGACTGGTGAGGGAGAGACTGGTGAGGGAGAGACTGGTGAGGGAGAGGCCGTGGTGAGGGTGAGACTGTGGTGAGAGTGAGGCCGTGGTGAGGGAGAGACTGTGGTGAGGGTGAGACCGTGGTGAGGGTAACAGTTCACATTGACGGCTACCGTCGGTTGGGTTTGGGTGATTGGCTGCCGTGGCGATTTGCCGGCTTTTGGCCGGGCGAGTGGCCGGGCAAGTGGCCGGGGCCCAGCAGGCGCCGTGGCGATTGATAAAAACAAACCCCGGATTACCACCATGACCACCTTCTTTATGAGAGCGGTCACAGTCCGCAGACTCGCGTAGAGACCCACAGACTCGCACGGAGACCCACAGACTCGCACAGAGACCCACAGACTCACACAGAGACCCACAGACTCGCACAGAGACCCACAGACTCGTACAGAGACCCACAGACTCGCGCAGAGACCCACAGACTCGCGCAGAGACCCACAGACTCGCACAGAGACCCACAGACTCGCACAGAGACCCACAGACTCGCACAGAGACCCACAGACTCGCACAGAGACCCACAGACTCGCGCAGAGACCCACAGACTCGCACAGAGACCCACAGACTCGCGCAGAGACCCACAGACTCGCACAGAGACCCACAGACTCGCGCAGAGACCCACAGACTCGCACAGAGACCCACAGACTCACACAGAGACCCACAGACTCGCACAGAGACCCACAGACTCACACAGAGACCCATAGACTCGCACAGAGACCCATAGACTCACACAGAGAACCATAGACTCACAGAGACCCATAGACTCGCACAGAGACCCACAGAATCGCACAGAGACCCACAGAATCGCACAGAGACCCATATACTCGCACCGAGACCCACAGAATCGCACAGAGACCCATATACTTGCACAGAGACCCATTGACTCGCACATAGACTCATAGACTTAGTGAGACCCATAGACTCACACTGAGACCCAAAGACTCGAACCGAGAGCCATAGACTCGAACCGAGAGCCATAGACTCACACGGAGACCCATAGACTCGCATAGAGACCTATATACTCGCATCGAGACCCATAGACTCGCATAGAGACCCATAGACTTGCATAGAGACCCATAGACTCACACAGAGAGTGGGTGAGTGGCACGGGCTGTAGAAGAGTTGGAGCTGATGCTGTACAGGAGGATGTGGAGCTGAGTGGACTTGCCGATGACTGGTACCAGCGGTGTCAAGATCGGCCTCTGTGGAGGAGGCTCGTGAAGGATGCTGCTACTGGGCAGTTGGAGGCAGTCGCCCTCCAGCAACAACGAGTGGTGCCGGGCGGCTAAAACGCAGCGAGTTGGCACAGTAGGGGGCACAGCTGGTGAATCTGGGCCACTCATTTTAGTCGGTCAACCCACAGCACCTGCTGGGTCTGTTCCGTGACCTCCTCCTGCACCTAGCCTGGCACAGCAGTCAACCCACGGCACCGGCTGGGTCTGTCCCGTGACCTTCTGCACCTAGCCTGGCACAGCAGTCAACCCACAGCACCTGCTGGGTCTGTCCCGTGACCTCCTCCTGCACCTAGCCTGGCACAGCAGTCAAGCCACGGCACCTTCTGGGTCTCCCGTGACCTCCTGCACCTAGCCTGGCACAGCAGTCAACCCACACACCTGCTGGGTCTGTCCCGTGACCTCCTCCTGCACCTACACTGGCACAGCAGTCAACTCATGGCACCTGCTGGGTCTATCCCGTGACCTTCTCCTGCACCTAGCCTGGTACAGCAGTCAACCCACGGCACCTGCTGGGTCTGTCCCGTGACCTCCTTCTGCACCTAGCCTGGCACAGCATTCAACCCATGACACCTGCTGGGTCTGTCCCGTGACCTCCTTCTGCACCTAGCCTGGTACAGCAGTCAACCCATGGCACCTGCTGGGTCTGTCCTGTGACCTCCTGCACCTAGCCTGGCACAGCAGTCAACCCATGGCACCTGCTGGGTCTGTCCCGTGACCTCCTCTACCTAGCCTGGCACAGCAGTACAACCCATGGCACCTGCTGGGTCTGTCCTGTGACCTCCTCCTGCACCTAGCCTGGCACATCAGTCAACCCACGCACCTGCAGGGTCTGTCCCGTGATCTCCTCCTGCACCTAGCCTGGCACAGCAGTCAACCCATGGCACCTGCTGGGTCTGTCCCGTGACCTCCTGCACCTAGCCTGGCACAGAAGTCAACCCACACCTGCAGGGTCTGTCCCGTGATCTCCTCCTGCACCTAGCCTGGCACAGCAGTCAACCCACACACCTGCAGGGTCTGTCCCGTGATCTCCTCCTGCACCTAGCCTGGCACAGCAGTCAATCCATGGCACCTGCTGGGTCTGTCCTGTGACCTCCTCCTGCACCTAGCCTGGCACAGCAGTCAACCCATGGCACCTGATGGGTCTGTCCCGTGACCTCCTCCTGCACCTAGCCTGGCACAGCAGTCAACCCACACACCTGCAGGGTCTGTCCCGTGATCTCCTGCACCTAGCCTGGCACAGCAGTCAACCCATGGCACCTGCTGGGTCTGTCCTGAGACATGCACCTAGCCTGGCACGGGCGACGCCGTTGAGGGGTAGAGAGCTACTGGGGGGGGGGTGGTTCGCGAGGGGGGGGGGGGTAACCTTGTCTCTTAAGAGTGTGGGGGGAGCGGTGGGGCAATGGTTAGCGCACGCTGCGGGTTCGACTCCCACCGACGCCGGTGGCGATTATCTGAACTGGTTCTGCCCCCCACCCTCCCCCTAAGTTGACTCAGTTTTAAATTAGTACCTGGGGATACAAAGACGGGCGGGCGCGGTGCTGGCCACCCACCCTTTCGTGTGCCACAGTGCCGGCCTTCATAGGTGCTGCTACTCGCTTACAGCACTTGCCCCAACAGTCTGTTAGGGCTACACGGGAGATCGTGTGTGTGTGTACTGTGTGTGTGTGTACTGTGTGTGTGCTCTGTGTGTCCTGTGTGTGTGTACTGTGTGTACTCTGTGTGTGTGCTCTGTGTGTGCTCTGTGCGTGTGACTATTTACGGGTGCCGCACAGACAGGAATATACGCCGGAGTGCACTCCGCCGTTTGTTGCGCCTTGCGAGCGCTGCGTCAAAGGGTTTTCCTGGGCTATAAATACACTCCTCGACGGCCACACAAAGATCTCCCGTATAGCCTTAAAGGAACGTGGGGGCAAGTGCTGTTAGCGAGCACCTATGAAGGCTGGAACGGTACACGGGGTGAGTGGCCAGCACCACGCCCGGCCGCCTTTGTCTCTCCAGTGACGATGCTTACACACCGTACCAGATTCTCATTTGAGGCTGAGGCGACCTTGGGGAGGCCCAGGACCGGTTCAGATAATCGTCACCGGTGTTGGCCATGAGCGGGAATTGAATCCGGGTCGCCAGGTTCATAGCGCAGCGCTACACAACCGCTCCCCACTCACACACATTGATACACACATTGATACACACACTGATACACACACACTGACGCACACATACACTGACACACACACACTGATACAGACTCACACTGATACACTCTCACTGATACAGTACTGATACTCACACTGATAACAACAACCGCCATTCGCCACTAAGTGGCGGTGACGCCACCACGACGCTTGTGCCAGGCTGGAACCGCATTGGGGCTCTGCAAGCCTCTCCTCAGCGTGCCTGGCAAGGCGATGTTGAATATTCCTTGCCAGGACCTTTCCTGGCTCACTGAGGAGTGAGATGCCCCTGTAGTTGTTACAGTCTGCGCGATCCCCCGTCTTAAAGAGGGGGACCACCAGGGCATCCTTCCAATCCTGCGGAACCCGTCCAGTGGTCCAGCCTTTTTATGATGTCATGTAGGGCAGTCTGTGCACAAACGCCACCCTCTCTCAGCATTTCACTTAATCTCTGCCCGGTGCTTTTCCTGGTCTCAGACTCTGGATCGCCTTCTGTACTTCCTCAACAGATGGCACCTCAGGCAGCCACTCACAGGGGGTAAATACTTCTCCACTATTTCAGGCACCGCAGCCTCAGCAGGGTCATCCCCACTTTGTCCCACGATGTTTTCCAGGCTGATGGATTTCCTCTTCCCCAAGACCTCACAGAAATGCTCATCAAATCTGCAACCTGATCCTGGGGGTCGGAGATGTGATCAACATTGTTTCCCCTAATGATAGTGAAAGGTGTGGCGCTGCAAGTTAGTTATTTGATGGAGTTAAAGAGTGGTTTGTGATCGCAGGCTACTGAGGCAGACTCCATCTCCTCAGCAACCCGTAACCACCAACTATCCTTGCAGCGCCTCATGGCTCTCCAACCTCCGAGCGAAGGCTGCGGTAAGCCTCCTCATTCTCTGTTGTGGGATGACGGTGGGAGTTGGCTTGTCACTTTTTATCAGCCAACCGGAACACCTCCTCTGTCAGCCAGGGTCTCTGGGGAGGTTTGGACCGTGTACCCAAATCCGCCATTGCAGCTGCATGAGTCACAGTCCTAAACTTTGCCCATTGCCCCTCAACATCAGGAGGGGGGGACGATGCCAACCCCAGCCGCAAGCGATGATGACATTCTCACTTGCAACTTTTATCAGCTAGCTGATGCCAGGCCATCTGTGGGTTTGAATGGGGTCATGGATGTCCACCCACCACCGGAGTGGAAGAATGGCAGGCGCATCTTACAGATGGCAAGTCGATGGTCAGTGGACAGATTAGCTTCTCGGTAGGTCCTGGTCTCAAGGACTTGGGCCCGCATCCGCTGTTCCGTCACTATGTAGTCCAGCAGATGTTCTTGCTTGGACCCGGCGTGCATCCATGATGTTGTGTGGATGTGCTGATGCCGGAACAGCCTGTTGGTAATTACAAGCCCATGGGCTGCACAGAAGTATAGCAGCCTCCTACCGTTGTTATTGAACTAATCTGGCCCATGCCTTCAAATCACTCCAGCCCAGGTACCAGCATCATGACCCATTCGGGCATTAAAGTCACCCAACAGGATGACTATCCCAAGAGGCCACTTTAGCTAGCACCTGTGACAGGAGGTCATAGAAGGCATTTGACTCATCGACCTTGCCTGGAACTCTCCACTGATGTTTGTCTTCGGTGGGGGCATAAGTAACCACGACCACCTCTCCTCGACTCTGGTTGATGGGAAGGCGAGCCCAAAGTAGCCTGGGGCTTACAGCATCCCACACCTCACCGCCACGCTCCCACGCCCCCTTCATTATTTTGTCCAGAAGAAGAGCCACTCTCTGTTGTTTGGCCGTCTCCTGCCCCAAGTAGAGGACTGTCCACCCTTCATGATGGCAGGAGCCAGAGCCGGTCCACCGGACCTCCTGAATACCACAGATCCAGGCGGTACCGGTCCAGCTCCCGACAGAGGAGTGGCAGCCTCTCCAAAGTGAGCGTTCAAATATTCCACGTGGCCACCCGCAGTGGCTTTTTGGTGCTTCTGAAGGAACCCCTAGGGTAAAGATTCAGTCTCCTGGCTCCGCCAAATGGGGTTTGGCCAGGAGACGTCATAGATGCATGTCCCCCCCGTGGCCTCCGGCACAAGCTTCTTTTGATATTTTCTTGGAAGTATAGTGGTAATTTATTTGATGGTGGAGGGGTTACCAGGCCCACGTACCCGTCCAGAGCCCCCATTTGGCTGCTGTGGTGGCTACAATCGCCATGAGGGGAATGGCCAATCGAAAGTGGCCCTCCTCCCAGGGCACTGCTCACCACAGCGTTATCGTCCGGCGCCAACGAGGAGGTAGGGAGTTGTTTTTGCCGGACACACACTGAACACACACATACTGATACACACACATACTCATACACACACATACTCATACACACACATACTCATACACACATACTCGTACAGCAATACCAATACCCACCATTGCCACGAAGTGATGGTCACGTCATCACGGCGCCTGTGCCAGGCCAGGTGCACTTTGAAGAAGTGTCGAAGGCTCGCTGACAGGAGGTCACAGGACAGATCCTGCAGATGGCACGGGTTGGCTGACAGAGGACTGGTAGATGCACACCAGCTGTATCCGCTACTGTGCCAACTTGCTGTGTTTTAGCCGCCCGGCGCTCCGCTCATTGTGAGCGTCGCTCCTCTGCCCTCCGTTGTTGCTGGAGGGCGACTGCCTCCAACTGTCCAGTTGCAGCGACCTTCACGAGCCTCCACACACACGTAGACTTATTCTTGGTTCTTTTGGTAAAGCCACATAGAAGGGAAATAATAAAATAATATTAATATAAAACAATAATATGTGACTTTACCGAAAGAACCAAGAATATGAATCCCTGCAGTCACGAAAGCTTTAAATCAAAACACATAGACTTGCATATTCTGAAACATCGGTTGAACTATTTTGCCGTTGTGGTGACGATTGCGGTGTTGTTCAGTTGAGGTTGATTTCACGGCAGATGATGCTCATGATTATGGTTTAGTTCTTAATGAAGGCGGTGGTGATGATGGATTATGATGGGTCCAAAGTTGGTGGTCATTTTTCTTTTATTGATATTGCTGCTGATGGTGATGTTTCTGCTGATGTTGCTGATGTTGGCACTGTTGCCGATTCTGCTGTTGCTGCTCATACCACTGATAATGCTGATGATGACGCTGATGATTATGACGACGATGACGATGTTTCCGATGACACTGACGATGATGATGACACAGATGATGACGTTGATGATGACGCTGATGATGACAACACTGATGTTGACGTTGTTGCCGATGACAACGATGATGACGTTGACAATGACGACGCTGCTGATGATGACACTGCTGACAACGACGCTGCTGACGACGACGCTGCTGACGACGACGATGTTGATGACGATGCTGACGATGATGATCCTGACGATGATGATCCTGACGATGACGATCCTGACGATGACGATGATGCTGATGATGACGACGCTGATTACGACGATGCTGAAGACGACGACGCTGATGATGACTACGACGATGACGACGCCGATGGCGACGTTGCCGATGCCGACGCCGCCGATGACGACGTTGCCGATGACGATGCTGACGACGTTGGCATCCCCTTCCAGATCAATCTCCGCCTCATCCTCGTGAGTGGCAAGACGAAGGAGTTTCACTGCAGCCCCACGGACTCCGCCTCCGACATCGCCTCCCATGTCTACCAGCACTGGCCCATGGGTGAGCCGCTTACCACGCCGCTCACCACGCCGCTCACCACTCCGCTCACCACTCCGCTCACCACGCCGCTCACCACTCCGCTCACCACTCCGCTCACCACGCCGCTCACCACGCCGCTCACCACGCCGCTCACCACTCCGCTCACCACTCCGCTCACCACGCCGCTCACCACGCCGCTCACCACGCCGCTCACCACGCCGCTCACCACGCCGCTCACCACGCCGCTCACCACTCCGCTCACCACGCCGCTCACCACTCCGCTCACCACGCCGCTCACCACTCCGCTCACCACGCCGCTCACCACTCCGCTCACCACTCCGCTCACCACGCCGCTCACCACGCCGCTCACCACTCCGCTCACCACTCCGCTCATCACGCGACTGCGTCGTGAATCTGCTGCAAGTAGTTAAGGGGTGGTGGTGATGGCCCGGCCATTTGCGAATACCGGCACACGGGATCTTTATAACGCTCATCGTGAGCGTAGTAGCAGCAGCAGTAGCTGCAGCATCAGCAGTAACAGTAGCAGCAGTAGCAGCAACAGCAGACACAGCGCCAGCGTGTGTGTGTGTCTGTGCCAGTCGTTTTATAAACTCAACTACAGTCGGTCGTCAGCTATCCGTTGGCTTCAAGGGCACTAACTATTCTTTAAAACACCTCGCTTTTGCACATTTTTGCATGACGTTATGTTTTTAGGCGCTGTGCGTGCATTTACCTTTTTAGTTTTTGACTTTTGTTTACTCACTCATTCAATTTACTTTTTGAGTAAAAAAAGCTCACCCACCGCTAAAGGAGAAAGGGCATTGCAATTACTTCACAGACCCAATTGGTGCTCGACCAGAGGACGCCTTTTGGCATCCTTGTAAAAAGGTTTAAGTTTTGTTGCCAGAAAAAAGGTTAAAAACCCTATTATCAGAACCAGGGGGCAACCGACCCAAGCTAAAGAGGCAAGGCCACTTTAGAGAGACGTGGTTTCTAAGCAGACTTAAATCTATCTCATGGGACCTCCCTTACCAGTATATCACAATACAAGAATAGGTTTTACCCTTTCTGGTAACGAAACAGGAGTTGTGTTAAGATGTTGAAACACCAAACAGAAACCTTTTGCAAGGGATCATGGACTGCATTAAGCACTTACACTTACTTGTGGTGAACATGCAAACAAACACATGCTCTGGTAGTCTATGATGATGCGTTGTCTTTGGGACTGATTGGTCCACACCAGAGACAGCTTTTTTCGTGCTGTTTGCCTTTTGGCGTTGTCCTGTGGCCTAACACTGTTTGAGACGAGGCTCTAAAGAAAGCTGTCTCTGGTGTGGTTAATGGATAACACGATTCCTTGCTAAAGGTTTCTGTTTGGTGTTTTAACATCTTCACAAAACTGTTTTATTGCCAGAAAGGGTAACCCCAATTCTTGTATAAGTGACTAGCTCTACTACAGCGGCTTCGCCCGAGACTTGGATTCTTGTCTTGGATTAATACACGGCCTACGCCGAGGGTGGGGGGGGCGTGACGTCAGCAGGCGCACCACGTGACGCTTCCGCATGCGGGTGATGTCACAGATGTGACGTCACAGATGTGACGTATATGTGTGTGTGGGTACCAGAATGTTTAAAATATGTATATTTATACTTTATATATATATTTTACTTAAATCTATTTAATTATAAAACCTTATTATTATACATTCACTCTCTCTCTCATACGATACGTATTATGGTGTTCTACACTCACCAATGACAGTAGTATCTTGAGACTTGACTCCAGTAATGACGACGACGACGATGACAATGACGATGACAATGACGACGATGACAGACCTGTGCAGTTCGATGAATGTGATGATGAATGATGATGATGATGGTGTTAATGCACAGATATAATGAGGCCTTTAAATCAGTTCGAAGAATCCGCGATGCACTGAGGCCGCGAAACTTGAACCGCGAAGTGGCGAGGGATTACTGTAGATATCTACCGACTCTGCCTTATTTCAATTGGCAAAGCGTTCCATGGCTTGTGGGTGCCATGCTAACAAAAGCTCGATCACCAAAAGAGCTTAACCTAGACCTGGGAGTTGCTGAGCAGTTGGAGATCAACACAAGGAGATCGCCTGCCATGCAAACCAAAGCGGACTTAGTCCCACGATCGGCCCTGAAGCCTGATTGAGCGACGTCAAAGAAGCACTCGGCCTCAACGTACCACTCCGAATGGGAGGAGGCCACCCTTTTTAAATCCTTTATATTAAGTTCGCTTGCTTGCTTGCTTGCGTGCTTGCTTGTTTGCGTGCTTGCTTGCTTGCTTAGGACCGTGCAAATCTTTCGCTCGTTTTTCAATCGAGCTGACATTTTCCACACAGACTCGTTGTGACAGACAATTCATGTTCGTGAAAAACAATTCCCAAAATTTTACACTTTTTAGGCAAAAAAAAAATATTTTACATATATTCAAATATAACTCATTCATCGCTTTGGCTGAACGTCACAGTATAAGAGCCCAGAGCGTAACCCCTCCACAGGCCGTGGCGGAGTAGCGCAGTTGGTAGCGCCTTCGCTTCCCATGCCAAAGGTCGCGGGATCGATCCCCGCGTCCTCCACAGGCGAATATATTTTTAAATCCTTTATATTAAGTTCGCTGCCACGCATATAAAGGATTTATAGTGAAAAACTTTGTTTTTACGGGTTATACTTATTATAATCTTGCCCGGGAAAGGGGAGATTGGAGATCGGGCGATCAGTTGGCCAGGATCTCGACATTCCAGTCCTGTCTCCTTTGGAAGTGGTCGCACCAAAGCCCCTTTTCAGGGATCCCCCGGGAGCGCTTGCGCTGAAAGGGAAGAGTTGACCAGTTGGGTCACCGTCGGGATCACCGGCTCAAGGGGCAAGAAGGGCCGGGCATCTAAATCACAGGTGGCCCATTGCATCTCCGCAGGAGTCTGAACGAGGTCTGTGGGCAGGACAGGCAAAAAAAAAAAAGCCTCGAAGATTAGAGAGGAGCCCTTGGGTCCAGGCCAGCATCAGGACTAATTGCTGGGCAGATACACCCCTCCAAAGCGATCGATCCTATTAGCAAAGGACCGATGGAAACCATTGCAGCGCTTTTTGGGAGCAATCTTATGTGGGTGACTCGAACTGTTGGCCATCCTGAACAGCTCAGCAGGGCGGGTTCCTTGCCGAGTCTATCCTCATGGCGACGCCACTTTGTCTTCGCCACAAAGATAGCCCCCCCCCCCCCCCCCATGGCAAGCGTGTGCGTGATCCCGTCGACAGGCCCGTAGAGTCGTTCGGTCGTCATCGAGCCGAGATCTGCGCCAGCATCGTTCCATTTTCCTAAGTTGTACTTTCAGGGCGCCTCCAGGTCTCTGGAATACCAGATAGAGGGGGGAGGGGGAGTCGTGGTCACTTGAGCACGAAGACGGCAGCGAGAAGCGAGGTGATCGATAGCAGATCAAAGCACTGAATTGTGATTTAAAGCTTTCGTGACTGCAGGGATTCATATTCATATAAAACAATAAAATTCTCATGACGTTTCCATTGCAAAACAAGCAATCATCATGATGTGTGATTGCTTGTGTTGCAATCGAAACGTCGGGAGAATTTTATTGTTTTATTTTTATTACTTTATTATTTCCCTTCTACGTGACTTTACCGAAAGAACCAAGAACACTGAATTGTGTTCGTCAACTCTTTCCGTGATGGGTACAACGGTCACAGACGAAATGTGGGCCCGACAAGGCGTAATGAAATCCAGATGGGGTCATTCGCCTCTCGGGCCGAACCCAGCCAGCCTCCGTGAAGTCCCCCCAGACCATCGGAGATAGGGGTGGGGGAGACCCTTGATGTCAGCATGAGTCACCCTGTGATCAGTGCACAGTGCGGATGAACATTTAATGGCTCCCAACTGAGACCGCCTGGGCGTATACTGGGGGGTTGATTGTGTGGCCTTGATCATGGGTTGGGCCCTGGATAAACCGAGTAAATAACCATGGCAGTCGTGGTGTCCGAGAGGTTCTGTGTAGCCAAGCTGCCTGATGGGTCATCCGTCCATGTGTTGAAATCTCTCGGCACAATTGTACGAGAGAATTCCAGGAACAAGGTGGGGGGGGGGGGGAGATTACCTCGGACAGAATGAGATTAAAAAATCGGTCCTTTGCTTCCAGGCAGTCTGTGAACAAGCGGTGATGTACATGCCTTGATTCACATTCAGGGCATGATGCACCATCGTGCCTTCAAATGGCCAAACTTTGGGAGCAGGGGCCACACGGCGCGGATGAGACCAGTCTGAAAAAAGAAATAAAATATTTTTTAAAAAATTCTACGTGACTTTACCGAAAGAACCAAGGAGTAATTCCTGCAGTCACGAAAGCTCCAAATCAAGTTTGAGACCAGTCTGAAAGATCACCGCCACCCCTGTTTTTACATGGTCTGGGAATGTGCAACATTGAATACCCAACCGGGGACCAAATCGGCCAAATGGTTGTGGTCGAGCAAGGTTTCAGTAATCAAAGCTGGGCGGGGACAGTCCGTGGCGGTCGTGTCACCACTAACGTGGCTGCCGAGCTCGTCAAGGAGCGTCAACCATCGTCACGCCAACTCCCCTCATCATCCTCGCGGCGGCAGCTGGTGGCTGGTGGCTCATGGTGGCGAACCGTCGACTAAAGGCGGTGGTCACCGCGTTGCGTGCGTTTGGATGTTTTATATTTAAATGTGATATTGTTGTTTTATATCTACGTGACTTTCCCGAAAGAACCAAGATGACTCTACACTACACTACTTTACATTATACTACACTGCTATACACTACACTATACACTACACTACTCTACACCACTACTATACACTATACTTCTATGCACTGCTATAAACCACTGCTATACACACTGCTATATACATTGCTATGTACACTACTATACACTACAATATACACTACTATACACTACACTACTATACACTACACTATACACTGCACTACTATACACTACACTATACACTACACTACTATACACTACACTATACACTACACTATACACTACTATGCACTATACTATGCACTATACTTTACACTACACTATACACTACACTATACACTACACTATACACTACACTATACACTACACTATACACTACACTATACACTACACTACTATACACCATACTGTTAAACACTACTATACACTACTACACACTGTGGACATTAACCAGGGCGGACTGCTGATCTGCCCTCCCCCCGTGCCCCCCCTTGCCCCTTCCCCCGTGTCCCCCCCCCCCCCCCCCCCCGCTGTGCCCCCCCCCCCCCCGCTGTGCCTCCCCCTGTACCCCCCCCCCCCCCCCACTGTGTAGACTGGGAGGAGGAGCACGTCAGCAGCCCGGGGATCTTGCGCCTCATCTACCAGGGACGCTTCCTGCACGGCAACGTGACGCTGGGAGGTAGCAACCAGCCGCGTCCACGGCGACGATGACGATGGTGGCAATCACAGTAGCAGTGACGATGGTGGTGGCAATCACAGTAGCAGTGACGATGGTGGTGGCAATCACAGTAGCAGTGACGATGGTGGTGGCAATCACAGTAGCAGTGACGATGATGATGGCAATCACAGTAGCAGTGACGATGGTGGTGGCAATCACAGTAGCAGTGACGATGGTGGTGGCAATCACAGTAGCAGTGACGATGGTGGTGGCAATCACAGTAGCAGTGACGATGGTGGTGGCAATCACTGTAGCAGTGACGATGGTGGTGGCAATCACAGTAGCAGTGACGACGGTGGTGGCAATCACAGTAGCAGTGACGACGATGGTGGCAATCACAGTAGCAGTGACGATGGTGGTGGCAATCACAGTAGCAGTGACGATGGTGGTGGCAATCACAGTAGCAGTGACGATGGTGGTGGCAATCACAGTAGCAGTGACGATGGTGGTGGCAATCACAGCAGTGACGATGGTGGTGGCAATCACAGTAGCAGTGACGACGATGGTGGCAATCACAGTAGCAGTGACGATGGTGGTGGCAATCACAGTAGCAGTGACGATGGTGGTGGCAATCACAGTAGCAGTGACGATGGTGGTGGCAATCACAGTAGCAGTGACGACGACGATGGTGGCAACAACAGTAGCAGTGACGATGGTGGTGGCAAACACAGTAGCTGTGATGATGGTGGTGGCAATCACAGTAGCAGTGACGACGACGATGGTGGCAACAACAGTAGCAGTGACGATGGTGGTGGCAATCACAGTAGCAGTGACGATGATGGTGGTGGCAATCACAGTAGCAGTGACAATGGTGGTGGCAATCACAGTAGCAGTGACGATGATGGTGGTGGCAATCACAGTAGCAGTGACGATGGTGGTGGCAATCACAGTAGCAGTGATGATGATGATGATGGCAATCACAGTAGCAGTGATGATGATGGTGGTGGCAATCGCAGTAGCAGTGATGATGATGATGATGGCAATCACAGTAGCAGTTATGATGATGGCAATCACAGTAGCAGTGATGATGGTGGTGGCAATCACAGTAGCAGTGATGATGATGGCAATCACAGTAGCTGTGATGATGATGATGGAAATCACAGTAGCAGTGATGATGATGGTGGTGGCAATCACAGTAGCAGTGATGATGATGATGATGGAAATCACAGTAGCAGTGATGATGATGATGGCAATCACAGTAGCAGTGATGATGATGGTGGTGGCAATCACAGTAGCAGTGATGATGATGATGATGGAAATCACAGTAGCAGTGATGATGATGGTGGTGGCAATCACAGTAGCAGTGATGATGATGGCAATCACAGTAGCAGTGACGATGATGGTGGTGGCAATCACAGTAGCAGTGATGATGATGATGGCAATCACAGTAGCAGTAATGATGATGGTGGTGGCAATCACAGTAGCAGTGATGATGATGATGGCAATCACAGTAGCAGTGACGATGATGGTGGTGGCAATCACAGTAGCAGTGATGACGATGATGGCAATCACAGTAGCAGTGACGATGATGGTGGTGGCAATCACAGTAGCAGTGATGACGATGGTGGCAATCACAGTAGCAGTGACGATGATGGTGGTGGCAATCACAGTAGCAGTGATTATGACGATGATGGCAATCACAGTAGCGGTGACGATGATGATGATGACGATGGCAATCACAGTAACAGTGATGATGACGATGATGGCTATCACAGTAGCAGTGACGATGATGGCAATCACAGTAGCAGCGATGATGACGATGGCAATCACAGTAGCAGTGACGACGATGATGGTGGCAATCACAGTAGCGGTGATGATGATGGCAATCACAGTAGCAGTGATGATGATGATGTCAATCACAGTAGCGGTGACGATGATGGTGATGGCAATCACAGTAGCAGTGATGATGACGATGGCAATCACAGTAGCAGTTACGATGATGATGATGATGGCAATCACAGTAACAGTGATGATGATGATGGCAATCACAGTAGCAGTGACGATGACGATAATGGCAATCACAGTAGCAGTGACGATGATGATGATGGCAATCACAGTAGCAGTGATGATGGCAATCACAGTAGCAGCGACGATGGTGATGATGATGATGGTGGCAATCACAGTAGCGGTGACGATGATGATGATGGCAATCACAGTAGCGGTGATGACGATGACGATGCACACCACCACCACTGTGTGTATCTGGGGGAGCGGTGGGTGTAGTGGTTAGCGCTACGGTGCGCTATGAACCCGGCAACCCAAGTTCGATTCCCGCTCACGGCCAACACCAGTGGCCATTATTTGAACCGGTCCTGGGTCTGCCCTAGGTCGACTCAGCCTTAAATGATTACCTGGTACGGTGTGTAGTAAACATCGCCACTCGGGAGACGAAGATCTTGGCCACCCACCCCCTCGTGTGCCGTGCCGGCCTTCATAGGTGCTCGCTAACAGCACTTGCCCCTACAGTCTGTTAAGGCTAAATGGGGGATCTTTGTCTTGGTGTGTGTATGTATCTGCGTGTGTGTCGGTGTGTGTCTCTTTGTGTCTGTGTGCGTGCGTGTGTGTCTGTGTGCGTGCGTGTGTGTCTGTGTGTGCGTGTGTTTGTGTGTGAATGTGTGTCTGTGTGTACCCGTCAGGTGCTGCTCGCTAACAGCTCTTGCCCCAACACTCTGTGAAGGCTCCATGCGAGGGTTTGTCTTTGTCTTTGTACCCCTCAGCTCTGAAGCTGCCGCTGGGCAAGACGACCGTCATGCACCTGGTGGCACGCGAGAACCTTCCAGAGCCAAACTCACAGGGTGAGCAGACACACACACAGACACACGCAGACACACACGCAGACACACACGCAGACACACACGCAGACACACACGCAGACACACACGCAGACACACACGCAGACACACACGCAGACACACACACAGACACACACACAGACACACACAGACACACACACTCACATAGACACACACGCAGACACACACGCAGACACACGCAGACACACGCAGACACACGCAGACACACACACAGACACACCCACACACACACTCACACAGACACACACACAAATACACACACACACAGACAGATACACACACACACAGACAGATACACACACACATAGACACACACAGACACACGCAGACAGACACACACACAGAGACACACACAATCACACAGACACACAGACACACAGATACACACACACAGACACACACAGACACACACACTCACACAGACACACACAGACACACGCAGACACACACACAGACACACGCAGACACACACACAGACACACTCACACACACACAGACACACACACACAGACACACACACTCACACAGACACTCACACAGACACACACACAGATACACACACACAGACACACACACTCACACACATACACAGACAGACACACACGCAGACACACGCAGACACACACACAGACACACACACACGCAGACACACACACACAGACACACACACAGACACACACACAGACACACACACACAGACACACAGACACACACATTCAGACACACACACTCACACAGACACACAACAACAAAAACAACCGCCATTCGCCACTAAGTGGCGGTGACGTCACCACGACGCTTGTGCCAGGCCAAGTGCACCTTGAGGCCACGTGAAGTGTCGAACGCCCGCTGGCAGGAGGTCACGGGGCAGACCCAGGTGCCACGGGTCGACTGACCGAGATGACTGAGATGACTGGCTGATGCACCACCTGTGCCCCCTACTGTACCAACTTGCTGTGCTTTAGCCACCCGGCGCTCCGCTCGTTGTTGTGAGCGTCGCTCCTCCGACCTCCGTTGTTGTTGGAGGGCGACTGCCTCCAACTGCCCAGTAGCGTCCTTCACGAGCCTCCTCCACTGAGGTCGATCTTGACACCGCTGGTACCAGTCATCGGCAAGTCCACTCAGCTCCACGTCCTCCTGTACCACATCACTCCATCTCTTCTCTAGCCCGTGCCGCGCCAGTTTAGCCCCCTCGATCCGGCCGAACAAAAGCTGTTTAGGCATGCGGTGACTGGGCATGCGGGCTACATGACCCAGCCAACGCAGCCTTGACTGCCGGAGGAGCTCACCGATGGGACTGCCCAGATCTTTCAAGGATTTGTGAGCTCCTCACACAATCCAGCCTGGTTAAACCCAGGATGGATCGTAGGCAGGCCAGCCTAAATGTTTCCAACCGGCGAAGATGCTCCATTAGGGGGGTCCACGTTTCGCAAGCGTAGAGAAGGGAGGGAATGACCATGGCCGAGAAGACCTGAAGCTTCGTGCGGAGCGACAGACCAGGTAGCTTCCACACAGCGTTACGCAACCGATGAAAAGATATTGCCGCTCGACTGATTCGGAGTGAGACCTCTGTTGATAAACTGGAGCCGGTCATAAGCACACTGCCCAGGTATGGGAAACTCTCCACTCTCTCCACAACTGCCCCATCACCGATTGGGAGTTGTGGGGGTGGAGACACACACACAGATACACACAGACATACACACAGACACACACACAGACACACACTCGTGTGTGTCTGTGTGTGTGTCTGTATGTCTATGTCAGTGTGTGTCTGTGTATATTCGTGTCTGTGTATTCATGTCTGTGTCTATCTGTACTCGTGTCTGTGTGTCTCTGTATTCATGTCTATGTGGCTCTGTGTATTTGTGTCT
Organism: Lampetra fluviatilis; assembly: GCF_964198595.1. Taxonomy (NCBI): domain Eukaryota; kingdom Metazoa; phylum Chordata; class Hyperoartia; order Petromyzontiformes; family Petromyzontidae; genus Lampetra; species Lampetra fluviatilis. The sequence continues at coordinate 708,327 of NC_136347.1, read as the reverse complement.
GTGTGTATTCATGTCTGTGTGTTTGTGTCTGTATGTTTGTGTGTCTGTGTGTATCGTGTCTGTGTGTATTTGTATCTCTGTATATTCATGTATGTGTGTATTTGTGTATATTCGTGTCTGTGTATTTTTGTTTCTGTGGATGTTGTGTATGTGTGTACTCAGGTCTGTGTGTATTCGTGTCTCTGTGTGTTCATATCTTTGTGTGTACGTGTCTGTGTGTGTGTGTGTCTGTGGTGTCTTGGTGTGCGTGTGTGCGTGCGTGCGCGCGTGTGTGCGTGTGCGCGTGTGTGCATGCGTGCGTGTGTGTGCGTGCGTGCGTGCGCGTGCGTGCGTGTGTGTGTGCGTGTGTGTGTGACCTTCCCGGCAGTCAAATGCCATACCACTGAGCTATACCCCTGGCACAAGCGTCGTGGTGACATCACCGCCACTTAGTGGCAAATGGTGGTTGTTGTTGTTGACCTTCCCTGTTGCTTGCTAACAGAACTTGCCCCAAAAGTCCATTGCTGCCTATATGGGGGATCTTTGTCTTTGGGTGGATATAAGTGGGGAGCGGTGGCGCAGCGGTTAGCGCTACCGACCCAGCGACCCGAGTCCGATTCCCGCTCGCCGGCAGTGACGGCGATGATCTGAATCCGTCCTCGCTCTCACCTGGGTCGACTCAGCCTCAAATAAACAGCTGGCGCGGTGTTCTGCGGTAAACATCGCCGCTGGGGAGACAAAGGCGGCCGGGCGGGCGTGGTGCTGGCCACCCACCTCTGTGTGTGCCACAGTGCCGGCAGCCTTCGCAGGTACCGCTGCTACTAGCAGCACTTGCCCCTACGGTCGGCGTGGGCTACAGGGTGGGTGGCGCCTTTGTCTGTGTGCTGTGCAGGTCAGAGGAACCGCGGGAAGACCGAGGAGAGCAACTGCTGCGTGATCCTGTGAGCCAGCCGGGCCCCGCAGCAGCCTGGCTCACTCCGTCGCCTGGCTCACTCCGTTTGTGATGCCTCCATCTTGATCCCTCAGTTTAGATGCCTCTGTCTGTCCCTGTCTGTCTCTCCGTCTGTCTCCCTCACACGCCCCCGATCCGTCTAGCAGAGACCATAGACTTACACGGAGACCCGTAGACTCACACAGAGACATATAGACTCACACAGAGACCCGTAGACTCACACAGAGACCCGTAGACTCACACAGAGACCCGTTAACTCACCACACAGAGACCCATAGAATCACACAGAGACCCATTAACTCACCACACAGTGACCCGTAGACTCACACAGAGACCCCATAGACTCACACAGAGACCCATAGACTCACACCGAGACCCATAGTCTCACACGGAGACCCATAGATTCACCAGACAGACCCATAGACTCACACAGAGACCCATAGACTCACACAGAGACCCATAAACTCACACAGAGACCCATAGACTCACACAGAAACCCGTAGACTCACATAGAAACCCATAGACTCACACAGAGACCCATAGACTCGCACAGAGACCCGTAGACTCACCAGATAGAGACCCATCAACTCACCAGAGACCCATAGACCCACACAGAGACCCATAGACTCACACAGAAACCCATAGACCCACACAGAGACCCATAGACTCACACAGAGACCCGTAGAATCACCAGATAGAGACCCATCAACTTTAGGTCTAGTTGGCTTGGCGATGCGGAAAATTATTTGTCCAGCCGCTGCACACCACTACCTGTGTGTCACCCTGTGTGTCACTCCGTGTGTCACTCTCTGTGTCACTCTGTGTGTCACCCTGTGTGTCACGCTGTGTGTCACTCTGTGTCACCACGTCCCCTGTGTGTCACCACTACCCCTGTGTGTCACGCTGTGTGTCACGCTGTGTGTCACCCTGTGTGTTACCCTGTGTGTCATCCTGTGTGTCACCACTACCCCTGTGTGTCACCCTGTGTGTCACCCTCACCACATACTGGAAGCGTCGCTCGAGTGGGCGTGATCAGAAGCGAGAATTTGGAGAGACAGAGAGGAGAGAGAGGAGAGGGAGGGGAGAGGGGAGGGAGGAGAGACACAGAGAGGAGAGATACGGAAGGGAGGAGAGAGACAGAGGAGAGAGAGAGAGAGACAGAGCTGGGGAGGAAAGAGAGGCAGAGAGAGAGACAGAGACGGGGAGGAAAGAGAGGTAGAGAGAGGGGGAGGAAAGAGAGACAGAGAAAGGGGAGGAGAGACGGAGAGAGACACAGTGAGTAAGCGATGTACGGTGAACGCACGCCGGATCACGACGCGTCTCCGCCGGAGATCATTTGATCACTCGAGTACTCGATTACTCCATCGTTTGATCACTTGATCACTCGGTCACTTTTTAATTTGATCACATGATCACATGATCACATGGTCACTTAATCACTTGATAATTTGACCATTTGATCCGCACCGCCAGCGGTCTCCGTGTAGCAGGTTACCCCACCCACGTGTAGCAGGTTACCCCAGCCACTGTACCAGGTTACCCCAGGCGCTGTACCAGGTTACCCCAGCCACTGTACCAGGTTACCCCAGGCACTGTACCAGGTTACCCCACCCACGTGTACCAGGTTACCCCAGCCACGTGTACCAGGTTACCCTGGCCACACATACCAGGTTACCCCAGCCACACGTACCAGGTTACCCCAGCCACTGTACCATGTTACCCCAGCCACGTGTACCAGGTTACCCCAGCCACACATACCAGGTTACCCCAGTCACGTGTACAAGGTTACCCTAGCCACACGTACCAGGTTACCCCAGCCACTGTACCAGGTTACCCCAGCCACTGTACCAGGTTACCCCAGCCACACGTACCAGGTTACCCCAGCCACGTGTACCAGGTTACCCCAGCCACACGTACCAGGTTACCCCAGCCACTGTACCAGGTTACCCCAGCCACTGTACCAGGTTACCCCAGCCACTGTACCAGGTTACCCCAGCCACACGTACCAGGTTACCCCAGGTTACCCCAGCCACACGTACTAGGTTACCCCAGCCATGCCTCTGTTGCTGCGTGTGCCCAGGGTGAGTCTTGGCACTCACCGAGAGGCTGGAGGGGGATCGCCGCTTCACCACCGCTGCTGCCCTGGGCCGTTGCCGCCACAGCTGCAGCGGTGGTTGGTGGAGGGAGGGGAGAGGGGAGGGGAGGGAGGATTTAAGAAACTCGGCGTCCCTGTGGTTGAGGGAAGGGGACGTGGAATCGCAGCCGGCGGTGGCGGTGGCGGCGGTGGTAGTGGCGGCGGTGGCGGTAGCTGCGTGGGTAGCGGTAGCTGTGTGGGTAGTGGCGGTAGTGGCGGTAGCGGTGGCGGTAGCTGCGTGGGTAGTGGCGGTAGTGGCGGTAGCGGCGGTGGTATCGGCGTGGCAAGGCGAGCAGCGGCACGGTGACACATCCACCGTGGGGGGAGTCGTCGTGGTAGGAATCTACTGGTGGGTGACTGTAGTCTGTGTGTGTCGCGTTGATCTCCGCGCGAATCTCGATTGTTGGAATATCACGGCGGGCTGAGGTGCCAGTCGCGGTGCCTCGGTCATCGGCGTCGCGCGCCCACCGACTCTAACTGGCGATTTGTGTTTCTCTCCTTCCCTCTCGCTCGCTCTCTCTCCTTCTCTCTCTCTCGGTCGTTGTAAAGTACAGTATATACCGTATACATAAATATATATACACACGAGACACATCACACACAGAGACACGCACACACACCACACACGCGAGCACACTGCGCGCACACACCACACGACACGCACACACCACACACTCACGACACACACCACACTCACGACACGCACACACACCACACTCACGACACGCACACACACCACACACACGACATGCATACACAGCACATGAGACGCACACACTATACACATGACACACGCATGCTACGACACACACACACGACACCACACGTGTAAACCCTGATATTTAGAATTTTGGGGAGTGGGGTTGGGGTGGGTGGGGGGGGGTGATGTGGAAGCATTGTAGAATATTGTACCTAATATTAACAAACAAAAACGTGAACCCGCTTCAACGCGAAAAAAGGCAAGAGAGCGGAAAGACTTTGACGACGACGACGACGACGTTGGCCCGGCCGGTGGAGCGACGCTTCCTTGACGCTTCCTTGACGCTTCCTTGACGCTTCCTTGACGCTTCCTTGACGCTTCTTGTCTCTGTTCCGTGCCAGAGTTGTGGTTTGGTTTGGCCGGTTTTGGTTTAACCGGTTCGGTTTAATCGATCTGATTTGAGTGCTTTGATTTGACTGGTTCGGTTTAAACGGTTTGGTTTAAATTATTTGGTTTGACCGATTTGATTTTACCGGTTTTAGTTTAACCGATTTGATTTGACCGGTTTAATTTCACCGATTTGGCTTCACCGCTTTGGCCAAGCTGCTCTGGTCTAACCGCTGCGGTATGAAACTGGAGGCGCGTGACGGATGGTTGTTGTTTTTGAGGTCGCCGCGAAAAGGAAAAAAAACTCGGCGCCAAATCTTGCCGTGCCTTTTCGGCGTCTCTCCTCCTCCACCGGTTCTTTTTTTTTGCCGATAAAAACCGAAACGGGCTCGTGGTGCCGCGTCCCCTCGCCGACATTGGCCGAGTGGCGGCGAGCGGTGCAGTGAAACACCGCGAACGGCCCCGCATCTCGCTCCGTGGGGGGGGGGGGGGGGACGTCTTTGGTGCCGGGGGCTCGCTGGCAATGTCGGTTGTGGTGTCGGCTTCACATAGAGACCCTTTAACTCACCACACACAGACCCATAGACTCACACAGAGACCCATAGACTCACACAGAGACCCATAGACTCACCACACAGAGACCCACAGACTCACCACACAGAGACCCATAAACTCACAACACACAGACCCATAGACTCATAACACACAGACCCATAGACTCACACAGAGACCCATAGACTCACAACACACAGACCCATAGACTCACACAGAGACCCATCGACTCACAACACACAGACCCATAGACTCACCACACAGAGACCCATAGACTCACCACACACAGACCCATAGACTCACAACACAGACCCATCGACTCACAACACACAGACCCATAGACTCACCACACACAGACCCAGAGACTCACAACACAGACCCATAGACTCACAACACACAGACCCATAGACTCGCACAGAGACTCGTAGACTCTCACAGAGACCCACCACAGACTCACCACACACTGGTCAGCCAGCCGGTCAAACTTTTCCAGCAACGCTCCCCTCCGGCAAACGACGACGACGAGGGTGGACGTGACGAGGGTGGACGTGACGAGGGTGGACGTGACGAGGGTGGACGTGACGAGGGTGGACGTGACGAGGTGCACGTGACGAGGTGGACGTGACGAGGTGGACGTGACGAGGTGGACGTGACGAGGGTGGACGTGACGAGGGTGGACGTGACGAGGTGGACGTGGGTGGACGTGGCGAGGTGGACGTGGCGAGGTGGACGTGGCGAGGTGGACGTGACGAGGTGGACGTTCGCGGCGTTGATTTGACGAGGCCCTTGACAGTGACGCGGATCGCCCCCCCCTCCCCCCTTTGAAATATATAATTAATTAATTGATGATAATCAACAGCGACGGGGACGCCGCTGCGACCTGTGCGGCTTGCTGAGTCGACCTTTCGTTGTTGTTGATGTTGTTGATGGTTTTGTTGTTGTTGTTCCTTTGGCGGGTGACGGAAATTTCATTTTTTTGGATTAAACCAATTTTCGTCGAGCTCAAGTTGCGGATCGTCATTGCTTCCGGACGAAATCCCAGCGAAACCCACACCAATGGAGCTCGCCTGTGCCAGGCTAGGTGCAGCAGGAGGAGGAGGTCATGGGACAGACCCAGCAGGTGCCATGGGTTGACTGCTGTGCCAGGCTAGGTGCAGGAGGAGGAGGTCACGGGACAGACCCAGCATGTGCCGTGGGTTGGCTGCTGTGCCAGGCTAGGTGCAGGAGGAGGAGGTCACGGGACAGACCCTGCAGGTGCCATGGGTTGACTGCTGTGCCAGGCTAGGTGCAGGAGGAGGAGGTCACGGGACAGACCCTGCAGGTGCCATGGGTTGGCTGCTGTGCCAGGCTAGGTGCAGCAGGAGGAGGTCACGGGACAGACCCAGCAGGTGCCGTGGGTTGGCTGCTGTGCCAGGCTAGGTGCAGGAGGTCACGGGACAGACCCAGCAGGTGCCGTGGGTTGGCTGCTGTGCCAGGTTAGGTGCAGGAGGAGGGGGTCACGGGACAAACCCAGCAGGTGCCATGGGTTGACTGCTGTGCCAGGCTAGGTGCAGGAGGTCACGGGACAGACCCTGCAGGTGCCGTGGGTTGGCTGCTGTGCCAGGCTAGGTGCAGCAGGAGGAGGAGGTCACGGGACAGACCCAGCAGGTGCAGGGGGTTGGCTGCTGTGCCAGGCTAGGTGCAGCAGGAGGTCATGGGACAGACCCTGCAGGTGCCATGGGTTGACTGCTGTGCCAGTCTAGGTGCAGCAGGAGGAGGTCACGGGACAGACCCTGCAGGTGCCATGGGTTGACTGCTGTGCCAGGCTAGGTGCAGGAGGAGGAGGTCACGGGATAGACCCAGCAGGTGCCGTGGGTTGGCTGCTGTGCCAGGCTCATCCGCCCTCCGTTGTTGTTGGAGGGCGACTGCCTCCAACTGCCCAGTAGCGTCCTTCACGAGCCTCCTCCACAGAGGCTGATCTTGACACCGCTGGTACCAGTCATCGGCAAGTCCACTCAGCTCCACGTCCTCCTGTAACACATCACTCCATCTCTTCTCTAGCCCGTGCCGCGCCCGTTTAGCCCCCTCGAGCCGGCCGAACAAAAGCTGTTTAGGCATGCGGTGGCTGGGCATGCAGGCTACATGACCCAAGCCAACGCAGCCTTGCCTGCCGGAGCTCACCGATGGGACTTTGCCCAGATCTTTCAAGGATTTGTGAGCTCCTCACACAATCCAGCCTGGTCAAACCCAGGATGGATCATAGGCAGGCCAGCCAAAATGTTTCTAACCGGATCGCCTTCAGTACTTCCTCAACAGATGGCACCTCAGCCAGCCACTCACAGGGGGTGACTTCTTCCAATATTTGAGGTACTGCAGCCTCAGCAGGGTCATCCCCACTTTGTGCCATGATGTTTTCCTGGCTGAGGGATTTCCCCTCCCCCAGGACCTCACAGAAATGCCCAGCAACTCTGCAAACCTGTTCCTGGGGGTCGGAGATTTGATCACCGTTTTTTCCCCTAATGATGGTAATTCATTCACGCTCTCATTCACCCACTCACCCAGCCACCCACTCACTCATTCACCCACTCACCCAGCCACCCACTCACTCATTCTTGCATTTACCCAGCCACCCACTCACTCGTTACCCCCACTGTGCGAGTGGGGGGGATGAGTGAGTGTGCCCTCTAATCTCTCACATTAACATCATGCTAATATCTCACATTAACATAGCCACTTCCGTGCCCTTGTCGAGGAGGCCGCTCTCCTATCTTACAGTTACATGCTCATTTCTCACATTAACATCACTCGCCCCGGCCACTTCTTTATGACCCTTGGGCTACACCCATTTCACACCTTTTAAAACAGTCTGCCTCAGCAGCAGACCATGCTTTCCCACCTGATGACGGACGCTTGTGTTGCGCCCGAAACGTCGGGATCTATTTTATTTTATACCTACGTGACTTTACCGACAGAACCAAAGAGTATGGATTCACAAAGTCGGGGACAACGAGCCCCCAATATTTAACGCGCTCCACCGAACACGATTTCACACCATTTCCAGTGCAAGTCTCCACCACCACCGCCTTGCCACGTACGGACCGGATTCAGCACCGAAGGTGGAGGAGGCGACGCGATCACCCTCCACTCAACTCCTTCGTTCCGCCTCGTGCCGAGCTCGTGAACATATGTAATAAAGGACGCTGCTGACAGACAGCGTGAGAGGGATAGAAAGAGAGAGACGCGCGCTGCCACGTGGCAGCCTGGACCCCCCGCTCTCGCGTGGCCTCTCCCTCCGTTCGTTCCAGTTCTGACCACGTGTTGTTCGTCTCCACCCCTATTTAATACCCGGGTCACGTGGTACGTTTCCACCAATTCAGGTTAGCCTCCATGGAATCTTCCAGACTCCACTGTAGGCTCCCAGGACCGCGCCCCTGACTCGTCCCCCCATTTGCTGTGGCTAAAGACAGCAGAACCAATCCTCTACTTACAGATGTCACCTTCCCATTACGTCAGGGCCACGCCCCTAGGCTTCCCCCCATTGGCTATGGACCAGGACCGGCAGAGCCAATCATCGTGACGAGTTGTGATCCGTCAACGACCCGGATATATCCTCACATTACACATGCACACGCGGCTTTGTCTCACACCGCCACGCCACCTTTGCACTTTGCTCGAACGGGCAAAATCGTGTCGAGTATTCATACCGTGCGGTCAGGGTGCTGGTTGGTGGTGGTGCTTCTAGTGGTGGTACAAGGCCAGGCATCTCTGTGGTGGTGGTGGTGATGGTGATGCTTCTAGTGGTGCAAGGCCAGACATCTCGGTGGTGGCGGTGCTTCTAGTGGTGGTGTAAGGCCCAGGCATCTCGGTGGTGGTTGGTGGTGGTTGGTGGTGGTGGTGCTTCTAGTGGTGGTGCAAGGCCAGGCATCATTGTGGAGGTGGTGGTGCTAGTGGTGGTGCAAGGCCAGGCATCATTGTGGAGGTGGTGGTGGTGCTTCAAGTGGTGGAGTAAGGCTAGGTGTCTCTGTGGTTGTGGTGGTGCTGCTAGTGATGGTGCAAGGCCCAGGCATCTCAGTGACTCCACCTCCTCCCACCACCACCCATCACCCGCAACTGCTCGTTCATTGCTATTTTGGCGAGCGTTTCTGATCTTTTTCCCTTCTTTAAATGACTACGAGGTGGGACACATCGGGGGCTGACTGTTCGCGTAGCAACAACGATTGAAGACATCGGGGCTGACTTTGCTGAGCTGCACCGACGTAATTGCTTCAGAAAATAAACTCCACGTGCGTATGACGGTAGTCTCCACGGTGCTTCTTTACAGACGTGTAAACATTCGGATCGGTGAAATCCACCGCTTTCTGTACGACGGATCCATGTCCGCTTGCTCGCCACTGCACCCACCACAGCTCACGTGCGCAGACTACGACGTCCTCCTCTTCACGTTGCCTCTCGTTGCGCATTTTAAATGTTGTTCACGCAGTTAAAATGCTACGTGAAAAGGCCACAATAAAAAAGCATGAACCTAAATACAGAAGACTCGATGATCTGCGCGTGCGGTTTATACCATTTGCGGATTAACCACGCGCACCTGAGATTTTAACATAAATTAATAACGTGGGGATTTTCCCTTAAGCCCAAATTGATTTTAAAAAAAGTTTAAAAAGTTAAACAACTTCGTTATTCTTGGACACTTTTATTACAAGTCACGTGGTGCTTCAACCGGACAAATATGTTGCTCCGGTTAATCCGGAATCCACGTGATCGCCTCTACACTACAGTAGTTGCCATATCTTTCCACACAGTGAGGCGGAGTTTGATTGATGCTGATTGGCTGTGGATCTGCTATCACCCACTCAGTGGGCCGAGCCTTCTGCTGGGCGGGAGCCAGGAAAGTGTCATCACTGAGCATGCGCAGCATCGATCGGTCAGTCCGTTAGGATTCGTTTTGTTCACTAACTCAATTTGCTTAACTTTAACACAATTTACATTCGTGGTTTTTGGCAGAGAGATCCGCAGAAAATGGATATCTTTGGATTATCCGCGATTTTTTATTAAATGCGGCCGCTTCCCCGTCATTAGCGCGGATAATCGAGTCGATTGTAGAGTCGTATAAACGAGTCGTGATACATTTGTCGATAGAGTCGGGGGCTTGAAACGCAACCACCCCTCCTTGCAGGCCTTCTTATGGGAGACAAGCGTTCGGTTAACACGATTTCCCAGAACGCATCTCTCATGTTAGCCGGTGGCTCTGCCCGTATCGTGGGCAAGCGCTTCGTGTGATGAGCGTGACCACCTGATAACGACGTCGCTGTGTATTCGCTCAGCAAACTGGAAGCCCAAATCAGCTTGACGAGCACCGTCACGACACGCTGTCGCTTGATAATGGATTTGTTTCGTCCAGACGTTCCGTAGAGTTAGCGAGCCCCACGAGTCGAACCATTGCCGTAGTGACCACCACACTGATAATCGAGCAGCGACTCTCCGTTGATCCGTCGATGTCCTGACGGTTTTGTGAATCCGGCTGCCGGCTTCCCCGGGTGGTGCTGCTGAAGGGAGTCTCGTTCGGTTGGGCAGAACGAGCCGGAGGAAAGCTTTAAAACGAAACTCATGAAACTATATTCAAGAACATTTTCTTGTTGTGGATTTCACACCTGATGATTGCTTGTGTTGCAGTCGAAACGTCGTGAAAATTGTATTGTTTGATATTTTTATTATTTTATTATGTCCCTCCTACGTGACTTTACTGAAAGAACCAAGAATATGAATCCCCGCAGTCACGAAAGCTTTAAATCGAAATCTCCTAGCCACTGAAGCACTCAACACGGCTTCACGTGCAGCAGGGATAGACCACTCACTCAACACAGCTTCACTTGCAGCAGGGAGAGACACTCACTCAACACGGCTTCACGTGTAGCAGGGAGAGACCACTCACTCAACACGGCTTCACGTGTAGCAGGGAGAGACACTCAACACGGCTTCACGTGCAGCAGGGAGAGACCACTGACTCAACACGGCTTCACGTGCAGCAGGGAGAGACACTCAACACGGCTTCACATGCAGCAGGGAGAGACCACTCACTCAACACGGCTTCACGTGTAGCAGGGAGACACTCAACACGGCTTCACGTGCAGCAGGGAGAGACCACTGACTCAACACGGCTTCACGTGCAGCAGGGAGAGACACTCAACACGGCTTCACATGCAGCAGGGAGAGACCACTCACTCAACACGGCTTCACGTGTAGCAGGGAGAGACACTCAACACGGCTTCACGTGCAGCAGGGAGAGACCACTCACTCAACACGGCTTCACGTGTAGCAGGGAGAGACACTCAACACGGCTTCACATGCAGCAGGGAGAGACCACTCACTCAACACGGCTTCACGTGTAGCAGGGAGAGACCACTCACTCAACACGGCTTCACGTGTAGCAGGGAGAGACACTCAACACGGCTTCACATGTAGCAGGGAGAGACACTCACTCAACACGGCTTCACTTGCAGCAGGGAGAGACCACTCACTCAACACGGCTTCACGTGCAGCAGGGAGAGACACTCACTCAACACGGCTTCACGTGCAGCAGGGAGAGACCACTCACTCAACACGGCTTCACGTGCAGCAGGGAGAGACCACTCACTCAACACAGCTTCACGTGCAGCAGGGAGAGACACTCACTCAACACGGCTTCACGTGCAGCAGGGAGAGACCACTCACTCAACACGTCCTTCACGTGCAGCAGGGAGAGACACTCACTCAACACGGCTTCACGTGCAGCAGGGAGAGACCACTCACTCAACACGGCTTCACGTGCAGCAGGGAGACTCTCACTCAACACGGCTTCACATGTAGCAGGGAGAGACTCTCACTCAACACGGCTTCACGTGCAGCAGGGAGAGACCACTCACTCAACACGGCTTCACTCACATGCAGCAGGGAGAGACCACTCACTCAACACGGCTTCACGTGTAGCAGGGAGAAACACTCACTCAACACGGCTTCAAGTGCAGCAGGAAAAGACACTCACTCAACACGGCTTCACGACCTCCTGTGCACCGGACGAGGTAGTTAACATCTCCCAGCCACCGCGGTGCCAACCAGCCCACCAACCCACTCACCACCCACCCACCCCCACTCACCACCACCCACTCACCAACCACCCCACTCACCACCCACTCACCACCCACCCACTCACCACCCACTCACCATCCACCACCCACCCACTCGCCAGCCACCCACCACAGCACCCACCCACCCCCACACCACCACCCACCCACTCACCACCCACCCACTCACCACCCACTCACCACCCACCCCCACTCACCACCACCCACTCGCCACACACCCACCACAGCACCCACCCACCCCCACTCACCACCACCCACCCACTCACCACCACCCCACTCCCCACCACCCACCCCCACTCACCACCACCCCACTCACCACCCACCACAGCGCCCGCGCTGCTCCATGTCCAGCTCCGATCGGCGATTTGCAGAGAGGGAGAGATCGCGTGGGCTCGTCACTCTCAGAGTCGCCTTTATTAGAACTCCTGTCAAGTTTGACAAACTCTGTCGTCAGCACGTACGGGCGAGTGAGCGAGTAAACCACCCTCCCCCATCCTCCTCCCATTTACACGATTCACTCACTCACTCACACACTCACTCACTCACACACTCACACACACTCACTCACGCTCTTACACACTCACTCACACACGCTCTCACTCACTCACACGCTTTCTCTCACTCACTCACACACGCTCACTCCTAGAATTCAATTATCTCGCTCACTCGCCCACAATTCAATCCACTCACTCGCTCGCCCACCGCCTCGTTTGTTCACTCACCCAAATACGCTCCCCCACCCTACACACCCACTCACCCCAACACCACCACCACCAGCACCACACACTTATCCCCAGGTGTGGTAATATTTGCTTAACGCGTGAACATTCATTTAAAACCAAATTTATAATAACAGCAACTAATCGTAATTACGGCAACATACATTTACCCTCTTGTTTTGTATCATCCCAAAGTAATCGGCAATGGAACGAGACGTCGAGTGAGCAGCAGATGCGGCGATATCGGATTGAGGTGGTGGGTGGGTGGAGGAGACCGGGTGGGTGGGTGGAGGAGACCGGGTGGGTGGGTGGAGGAGACCGGGTGGGTGGGTGGAGGAGACCGGGTGGGTGGGTGGAGGAGACCGGGTGGGTGGGTGGGTGGAGGAGACCGGGTGGAGGGGTGGGTGGAGGAGACTGGGTGGGTGGAGGAGACCGGGTGGGTGGAGGAGACCGGGTGGGTGGAGGAGACCGGGTGGGTGGGTGGAGGAGACCGGGTGGGTGGGTGGAGGAGGAGACCGGGTGGGTGGTGCCGATCTGACAGCACCGCTGAGAATTTCGGCTTCCAATCCGGGTTTCAGCCGCCCAAACCACAGTGATTACACCGGATTTTTATCGACTCACGGACTCGCAGAGACCCACAGACTCGCACGGAGACCCACAGACTCGCACAGAGACCCACAGACTCGCACGGAGACCCACAGACTCGCACGGAGACCCACAGACTCGCACAGAGTGAGTTGTCATTAAACCGGGTTCTCAAGTGTAGCGAGTGGTTGGTATTAGACCAGCGACTGCACACAAAAAAAACCTAACACATTAAATTTGGTTCTGCATTTAACTTGGCTAAATTTCAGCTCTGGTAATGAGCAACATTGGATTGACCGTCACGTGATGAACGCGACGCTGGACGTAGCGGGGCAACTTGGAGAGTTGCTGCCCCCTACTGTGCGTGGACGAGAGGTCACCTGAGGTCACCTGAGGTCACGGGAGGCAGAGGTAACTCTGTCATGTCTGCTTCCGTGGACCGTTCTCCACAACGAAGCGTTGCACTGCCCTCATCCTGGAGCCCGGCCAGACCCAAGACTCTGATCCTGGAACCCGGCCAGACCCAAGACTCTGATCTTGGAACCCGGCCTGACCCAAGTCTCTGATCCTGGAAGAGTCAGGCTATATACTTGAGTTGGAGGGGAGGGATTCACGGAGTTCTGAGATGAATATGAAGGAGAGCCAAAGAAGTCAAAGTCAGAAAGATTACCGCCAAGCTTGAAGCCTTCGTTGGGCTAGGCAAGCCTCAGCTTATCCCATATGCTGGGCACCCCACAATCAAATCAACCCATTGGGGCCTAAGTCTCGCCCACCCCCCCTTACCCCACACACAATTCAGTGCCGAGGTGTAAGTTTGTTAAATACAAACGTCAAACAAACAAAAACATTGCGGGAGTTTAAATTCGGCTTGGACCCGGTCCGGTGCTTTCCCGCTCGGCCATACCAAGCCCGGGCCTTGTCCAGGCGAGAGCCGCAGGCTGCTGAGGCCCTGGCGGTGTGGAGCAGGAAAGGCCTGCCTACGCAAGCGACGCTTCACAATCGGATTTCCACACGTCAAAATCCGCGGAGGCCGATATCGCGTCCCGGACAAATCTGCCGCAGGCCGACACGGTCGTTCGACATTACAGCTGGAGACTTCGCAGGTATCCAACACGGCAGCCGAGATGCCTCTTAAAGCACCTCGCGGACATCTGCCGCGGGGCCGAGAGGCGACCACCGCCGCCGCCACCACCACCGCAACCACCACCACCACCACCGCCACTATCGCCACCACCGCCGCCACTATTGCCACCACAACTGCGAACGCGACTGCCGCCACCAACGGCTCGGCACCTCCCGACACGGCCACGCTACCCCCAACACCCCCCGCCCCAACCCCCCCTCCTGCTGGCAGCTGTCCCTGTGTTGGCCCCCAGGTGAATCGGTACCTGGCGGTAAGGAGGGGGCGGAGGAGTGGGGGGGGAGGACGTTGCCATGGTAATTTTCAACCAATTAACTTTTTTTTTCTAAATCGAAAACAAAATCTGGACGAGGGGGGGGAATTCCACCCACCCCCCTCCCTGCTAGTGGCAGCCGTCCCTACGAGCCCCGCAGTCTTAGCTGGGGGTGGTGTTGGTAGGGGAGGGTGGTGGTGGTGTTGGTAGGGGAGGGTGGTGGTGGGGGAGGGTGGTGGTGGGTGGTGGTGGGGGAGGGTGGTGGGTAGGGGAGGGTGCTAGCAGCAGGACCGCGAGGAGTTGCCGTCGCCACGGCGACCCAGCGACACCGTGTCCGTCGCCGTGAAGGAGCCGCCGCCGGCCTGCCGCAGGTCGGAGGTGATGGCGCGCCGGGCGGCCTCCTCGAAGGCCAGGGCCACGTTGGTGGAGTCGCGGGCGCTCGTCTCGAAGTAGGGCACGTCGCCACGCGCACGGCACCACGCCGACACCTCCTCGGCCGACACCTGGGACACCGCGCGCACAGCCACACGCACCCCGGGGAGTCTGTGTCGGGCTGCAGGGGCAAGTGCTGTTCGTGAGCAGAGACACACAACAACAACCAGGGACGCAATTCGCCACTCAGTGGCGGCGATGTCACCATGGCCAGGTGCGCTTTGAGGCCACGTGAAGCGTTGAAGGCTCGCCGACAGGCAACAGGACAGACCCCGCAGGTGCCATGGGTTGGCTGCTGTAGCAGGGTAGGTGCAGCAGGAGGTCACGGGAGTAGACTCCAGGTGCCATGCATTGCAGGCTGGGTGCAGGAGGAGGTCACAGGACAGACCCAGCAGGTGCCATGGGTCGACTGACTGAGATGACTGGCTGATGCACCACCTGTGCCCCCAAGTGTACCAACTTGGTGTATTTTAGCCACCCAGAGCTCCACTCGTTGTTGTGAGCGTTACTCCTCTGCCTCCGTTGTTACTGGAGCAGCAGCGTCCTTCACGAGCCTCCTCCTCCACAGAGGCCGACCTTGACACCGCTAGTACCGGTCATCAGCAAGTCCACTCAACTCCACATCCTCTTGTACCACATCACTCCATCTCTTCTCCAGCCCATGTCGTGCCCATTTAGCCTCCTCTATCCGGCCAAACGGAAGCTGTTGGTGCATGCGGTGGCTGGGCATGCGGTGGCTGGGTATGTGGGCTACATGACCCAGCCAACGCAGCCTTGCCTGGCGGAGGAGCTCACTGATGGGAATGTGTCCAGATCTTTCCAGGATTTGTGAGCTCCTCACACAATCTGGTTAAACCCAGGATGGATGGTAGGCAGGCCAGCCTGAATGTTTATAACCGGTACAGATGTTGCAATTAGGGGGGTCCACCTATCACAAGCATAGAGAAGGGAGGGCATTACCGTGGCAAAGAAGATCCGGAGCTTCGTGCGGAGCGACAGACCAGGCAGCTTCCACACAGCGTTAAGCAGCCCATGGAAAGATAATGCCGCTCGACTGATTCGGAGTGAGACCTCTGCTGTCAAACCGGAGCCGGTCATGAGCACACTGCCCAGGAAAACTTTCCACTCTCTCCACAACTCTCTCTCTCTCTCACACTCACTCTCTCACACTCACTCATATTCTCTCACACTCTCGCACACACACACACACTCAGACTCACTCACACACCCTCTCACTCACTCACACACTCTCTCACTCACTCACACACTCTCTCACTCACACACTCTCACACACACTCACACACACTCACTCACACTCACGCACTCTCTCTCACTCACACACTCACTCACACTCTCACACACTCTCTCTCACTCACACTCTCACACACTCTCTCTCACTCACACTCACTCACACACTCACTCACACTCTCACACACTCTCTCTCACTCACACTCTCTCTCACTCACACACTCACTCTCTCACAAACACTCACACACACTCACTCACTCTCTCACAAACACTCACACACACTCACTCACTCTCTCGCACACTCCCAGACACTCTCACTCACTCACACACGCTCTCAAACTCGCACTCTCACACACTCTCACTCACTCTCACTCACTCACATACGCACACTCACTCACTCACACTCTCTCACTCACACTCTCTTACTCACACATGCTCACTCACTTACACACTCACTCACTCTCTCACACTCTCTCACCCTCACTCACTCTCACTCTCTCTCATACTCTCAGACACTCTCACTCACACTCTCTCACTCACTCTCACTCACACTCTCTCACTCACTCACACTCTCTCACCCACACACGCTCACTCACTCATACACGCTCACTCACATACTCACTCTCTCACACTCTCTCTCACTCACACACTCTCACTCACACACTCTCACACACTCACACTCACTCACACTCTCTTACTCACACATGCTCACTCACACTCACTCACTCACTTACACACTCACTCTCTCGCTCACTCCCTCTCACCTCTCTGTGCGGCAGGTCCAGCTTGTTCCCCAGCAGCACGAAGGGGAAGGCGTCGAGGGCTGCGACGTCCGCGTAGTACGCAAACTCGGAGCGCCACGCGTCCAGGCTGCGGAACGAGTGCGCGTCGTCCAGGCTGAAGGTGAGCAGGCAGGCGTCCGAGCCGCGGTAGAAGGGCGTGCGCAGGCTGCGGAACCGTTCCTGCCCCGCCGTGTCCCAGATCTGCATCGTCACCGCACTGGAGGGGGACGTGCGGATACGGGGGAGGAGAGGGGAGACACGGGGGAGGGGGGGGGGGGAGACACGGGGGGTGGGGAGGGGGAGACACGGGGGGTGGGGAGGGGGAGACACGGGGGGTGGGGAGGGGGAGACACGGGGGGGGGGGTGGGGAGGGGGAGACACGGGGGGTGGGGGAGACACGGGGGGTGGGGAGGGGGAGACACGGGGGGTGGGGAGGGGGAGACACGGGGGGGGGTGGGGAGGGGGAGACACAGGGGGTGGGGAGGGGGAGACACGGGGGGTGGAGAGGGGGAGACACGGGGGGGGGGGGGGGGAGACACGGGGGGGGGAGGGGGAGACACGGGAAGAGGAGATGTTTGACTGCCATGATAGTTGGGTCCACTCCCGGTTATGCTATTCTTATCACGCTATAGGTGCTCGCTAAAAGAACTTGCCCCAACAGTCTGCTAAGGCTGTACGGGGGATCTTTGTCTTTGCAAAAGATCACAGGTACACACAAACCGGAGTTCGATTCCCACTCATGGCCACCGACACAAGTGATGAAGATCTGGGCCTCCGTAAGGTCGACTCAGCCTTAAGTACCTGGTGTGGAGTGCAGTAATCATCGCCACCGGGGAGACTAAGGTGGCCCGGCGTGGTGCTGGCTGGCCACCCACCCCCTCGGTGCGACTCGCTAACAGCACTTGCCCCTACAGTCGAGTGAGTCTACAAGGGAGCTCTGTGTATCTGCAAGTGTGAGCGTCTGTCTGTATGTGTGGTCTGTGTGTGTGTGTCTCTAGGAGGCTGCTAGACGTCTGTGCAGCCCATGGGCTTACCAATTACCCATACACTGTTCCGGCATCGGCGCATCCACACAACATCATGGATGCACGCCGGGTCTGTATAGTGACGGAACAGTGGATGCGGGTCCATGTCCTTGACACCAGAACCAACCATGGAGATGATCTTCCCACTGACCATCGGCTTGCCATCTGTAAGATGCGCCTGCCATTCTTCCACTCCGGTGGTGGGTGTACATCCAGGACCCCATTTAAACCCACAGTGGCCTGGTTTCAGCTAGCTGATGAAAGTTGCAAGCAAGAATGCCATCATCGCTTGCAGCTGTGGTTGGCATCATCCCCCCCTCCTGCTGCTGAGGGGAAATGGGCGAAGTTTAGGACTGTGGCTCATGCAGCTGCAATGGCTGCTTTGGGTATGGGTCCAAACCTCCCCAGAGACCCTGGCTGACAGAGGAGGTGTTGAGACTGGCTGAGAAAAAGCGACAGGCCCACTCCCAATGTCTACAGCATCCCACGTCAGAGAATGAGGAGGCTTACCGCAGCCTTCGCTCGGAAGTTCGGAGAGCCGTGTGGCGCTGCAAGGATGGTGGTCGCGGGTTGCTGAGGAGATGGAGTCTGCCTCAATAGCCCACGATCACAGATCACTCTTTAACTCCATAAAAACGTGACTTGCAGCGCCACACCAATCACCATCATTAGGGGAAAGAAAGGTTTGCTGAGCATTTCTGTGAGGTCTTGGGGGAGGGAAATCCCTCAGTCTTGAAAACATCATGGGGAAAAGTGGGGATGACCCTGCTGAGGCTGCAGTGCCTCAAATATTGGAAGAAAATAGTCACCCCCTGTGAGTGGCTGGCTGAGGTGCCATCTGTTGAGGAGGTACTGAAGGCGATCCTGAGTCTGAGACCAATAAAAGCACCGGGCAGAGATGATCTCCCAAGCGAAATGCTGAGGGAGGGTGGCGTTTGTGCACAGACTGCCCTATATGACATCATAACAACAGTCTGTACCACTGGACGGGTACCGCAGGATTGGAAGGATGCCCTGGTGGTCTCCCTCCTTAAGAAAGGGGACCGCACAGACTGTAACAACGACAGGGGCATCTCACTCCTCAGTGTGCCGGGAAAGGCCCTGACAAGGATTATTCAACATCGCCTTGCTTGGCACGCTGAGGAGAGGCTTGCGGAGCCCTAATGTGGTTTAAGGAAAGGGCGGTCCTGCACAGATTCCATATTTTCTGTCCGTCCGCTACAGCAGAGGTGTAGGGAATTCCACCAGGACCTACATCTCTGCTTTATTGACCTGGTCAAAGCCTATGATACCATTAGTAGGCCTGGGCTCTGGGTTGTTCTTCATTATTTCGGAGTCCCTGACTTTCTGCTCACAATCATTAAGGACCTTCATGATGGTGAGCGGGCCCGGGTAAAACTACGTGGTCGGGAGTCAGAGCCATTCCCTGTACACCTTGGGGTGCGACAGGGATGTCCTCTGGCTCTCACATTATTTAACATCTATTTTGACCACATAGTTCGTGACACCTTCGAGAGCTGTACCGGAG
The DNA here is from genome assembly GCF_964198595.1 of Lampetra fluviatilis. Taxonomy (NCBI): domain Eukaryota; kingdom Metazoa; phylum Chordata; class Hyperoartia; order Petromyzontiformes; family Petromyzontidae; genus Lampetra; species Lampetra fluviatilis. Next base: position 688,810 of record NC_136347.1, on the reverse strand, counting down.
GAATTTCCATCTGGTTCAGATACAATCGGAAGCTGATCAATGCCCGGGTGCAGTCAAGGGATGGCTTCCTATTGGTCAACCATGTTATGTATGCTGATGATCTGGTAATTGCTGCTCACTCAGAGGAGGAGTTGGAGGCGCTGCTGCTGAACCTGGAGCTTGCCACTAAGAGGTGGGGCCTTACCATCAGCCCCACCAAAACTAAGCACCTGCCTGGGTATTTTGCAACATCAGACACTCCACCCCCACAACTCCCAATGTAGTTGTGGAGAGAGTGGAGAGTTTCCCATACCTGGGCAGTGTGTTCATGACTGGCTCCGGTTTGACAGCAGAAGTCTCACTCCGAATCAGTTGAGTGGCATTATCTTTTCATCGGTTGCGTAACGCTGTGTGGAAGCTACCTGGTCTGTCGCTCCACACGAAGCTTCGGGTCTTCTCAGCCACGGTCATTCCCTCCCTTCTCTATGCTTGCAAAACGTGGACCCCCCCCTAATGGAACAAATTTCACCAGTGAGAAAAATTCAGGCTGGCCTGCCTACGATCCATCCTGGGTTTAACCAGCTGGAAAGAGGGTCTAAACGGGCGTGACATGAGCTTGAGAAGAGATGGAGTGATGTGGTACAAGAGGATGTGGAGCTGAGTGGACTTGCTGATGACTAGTACAAGCAGTGTCAAGATCGGCCTCTGTGTAGGAGGCTCGTGACGGACACTACTGGGCAGTTGGAGGCAGTCGCCCTCCAGTAACAATGGAGGGCAGACGAACGACGCTCACAACAACGAGCGGAGCGCCGGGTGGCTAAAGCACAGCAAGTTGGCACAGTAGGGGGCACAGGTGGTGCATCAGCCAGTCGTCTCGGTCATCTCGGTCAGTCGACCCGTGGCACCTGGGTCTGCCCCGTGACCTCCTGCCAGCGGGCGTTCGACACTTCACGTGGCCTCAAGGTGCACATGGCCTGGCACAAGCGTCGTGGTGACGTCACCGCCACTTAGTGGCGAATGGCGGTTGTTGTTGTTGTTGTTGTCTGTGCGTGTGTCTGTGTGTGTCTCTGTGTATGTGTCTGTGTGTGTGTGTTTCTATGTATGCGCCTCTGTGCGTGTGTCTGTGCGTCTGTCTGTGTGTGTGTCTGTGTGTGTGTCTCTGTGTATGCGCCTCTGTGTGTGTGTCTGTGTGTGTCTCTATGTATGTGCCTCTGTGCGTGTGTCTCTGTGTGTGCGTGTGTCTGTGTGTGTGTGTGTGTCTGTGTGTGTGTGTGTCTGTGTGTGTGTCTCTGTGTATGCGCCTCTGTGTCTGTGTGTGTCTCTATGTATGCGCCTCTGTGCGTCTGTCTGTGTGTGTGTCTGTGTGTGTCTCTATGTATGCGCCTCTGTGCATGTGTCTGTGTGTATGTCTGTGTGTGTGTCTGTGTGTGTGTCTGTGTGTGTCTGTGTGTGTGTCTCTGTGTATGCGCCTCTGTGTCTGTGTGTGTCTCTATGTATGCGCCTCTGTGCGTGTGTCTGTGTGTGTGTCTGTGTGTGTGTGTCTCTGTGTATGCGCCTCTGTGCGTGTGATGATTGGCGAGCGCCTCCTCCCCTGTGAGTGTGGCAAGGGATCACACCACAGCACCCCCACCCGCTGTCCCCTTCGGGTGCACACTTTACAGAAATAAACTGAATCATTGCAATTTATTTTCCCCCAACCATTTCGCTCACAATTATTTTTGCCACGGGGGGGGGGGCAGAGGGGGCGGGGGGGGTGCCATTGCCAAGAGAGGCGTGGAGGGAAATCCATTCGTCGCACAAAACTTTTTTCAGCGTTCTCAAGAGGTGGAAATTCAGCCGAAGGGAGATCGTGCGGGGCGAGCCGTGGTGCCCTGGTTAATCCCGCAGTGATGATGATAATAGTCATACAGTCAGAGCTCTCGATTATGCCCGCTAATGACAGGGAGGGCGGACGCGGGTAATTCAACATGGCGGATAATCCGAAGATACAACCATTTTCCGCGGATCTCTGTGCCAGAAACTAACGATGGGCGGCTCGATGGACGATGTGGGTGATGATGACACTTTCCTGGCTCCCGCCCAGCAGAAGGCTCGGCCCACTGAGTGGATGATATCAGAGCCGCAGCCAATCAGACATCAATCAAACTCAGCCCCACTGTGTGACAAGATATGGCAACTACTGTGGTGTAGAGGCGATCACGTGGACGTCGGATTAACCGGAGCAACAGATTTGTTCGGTTGAAGAACCGCGTGACTTGTAATAAACATTTACAAGAAGATAAACGCAATGTTGTTTAACCGTTTTTTACATTATTAATTTGGGCTCAAGAGAAAATCCACACGTCGGTAATTTACGTCAAATCCTATAAAGCGCACGCACGGATAACCGAAGAGCCTCCTGCAGTCCTACAGGGCAGCCGCGACGGCCGTCGTGCGCCACCCGGCATCCCACGCACCCCACATGGGCCAAGTTTGATAGAAATAAAAATCACATCGCTTGGGATCGCACGCACGGCCGCCGTCATCGCCCTCCCTTCCCCCCCCCCCTTGCCCTACTGGCAGCAGGCTGATGCACAGGGTCAGCTGCCACTGGGGGTGAACCCTACCCTGACCACACGGCAGCAGCAACACCACCCCCTACTAGCAGCAGAGTCAGCAGCAACACCACCCCCTACTAGAAGCAGAGTCAGCAGCAACACCACCCCCTACTAGCAGCAGAGTCAGCAGCAACACCACCCCCTACTTGCAGCAGTCAGCAGCAACACCACCCCCTACTAGAAGCAGAGTCAGCAGCAACACCACCCCCTACTAGCAGCAGGATGAGCAGCAACACCACCCCTACTAGCAGCAGGATCAGCAGCAACACCACCCCCTACTAGCAGCAGAGTCAGCAGCAACACCACCCCCTACTAGCAGCAGAGTCAGCAGCAACACCACCCCTACTAGCAGCAGGGTCAGCAGCAACACCACCCCCTACTAGCAGCAGGATCAGCAGCAACACCACCTCCTACTAGCAGCAGAGTCAACTACTACTGAGGGTGAACCCTACCCTGACCACACGGCAGCGATCATTGTCCCAGCTACTCACAACAGGCTGATGCACAGGGTCAGCTGCCACTAGGGTTGCCCCTACACCTGACTACACAGTGCCAACTGCCCAGTAGCAGCAGCGTTATTCACGAGCCTCCTGCACAGAGGCCGATCTTGACACCACTGCTACCAGTTGTCAGCAAGTCTACTCAGCTCCACATCCTCCTGGATCACTCCATCTCTTCTCCAGCCCGTGCCGAGCCCGTTTAGCCCCCTCTATCTGGCCCAAAAGAGCGGTTTAGCTCACTCACTCAACCACTTACTCACCCATCCACTCATCCATCACTCGTTCACCGACTAACCACCTCACCCGCTAACTCAACCATTCATCCACTCGCTCCTCTACTCACTCACCCACCCCCACACGCTCACTCACTCACCCACCCACATACAGCTGAACACACCCACTAACTCAACCATTCACCCACTCGCTCCTCTACTCACTCACCCACCACCCGCACACTCACTCACTCACCCACCCACATACAGCTGAACACACCCACTAACTCAACCATTCACCCACTCGCTCCTCTATTCACTCACCCACCACCCGCACGCTCAATCACTCACCCACCCACATACAGCTGAACACATCCACTAACTCAACCATTCACCCACTCGCTCCTCTACTCACCCACCCACCCACCCCCACGCTCACTCACTCACTCACCAACTCGCTCCTCTACTCACCCACCCACCCCAACGCTCACTCACTCACCCACTCGCTCCTCTACTCACTCACTCACCCCCCTTCCCCCGCCACTCACCGTCCGTCTACGGAGAGGTCCTTGTTGAGGAACTCGACGCCGATGGTGTGGAAGCTCTGGGCGTCGAAGGTGTTGCTCACGTAGCGGTTCATGAGCGAGCTCTTGCCCACGCCGCCGTCTCCCAGCAGGATCACCTTGAGCAGCGTCGCCTTGGGGGGGGCGCCCCCCGCCCCGGACATATCACTGCCACACGGGGGAGGGGGTGAACGGGGAGGGTGACGGGGAGGGTGATGGGGAGGGTGACAGGGAGGGCACGGGAGGAGAGATGGACAGGGACATTATGGGACTCGAAGGTGAAAGGTGGTGAAGGGAGACACGGCGAGGAGTGGGGAGACACAGGGGAGGTGGAGAGAGCTGAACTTTGTCTCCACATCTCTCACGCTGTGCACACTCAGGTCGCCCTTGCGCGGGAGGCAATTGCTGTCCCATGCGTTTCAACTCGGGGTGAGTTTAATCTCCTCGCTAAACACCGACACCCATGCCGAGAACACTCACCAGGGCCCCAAGCCTCGCACCGACCCTACCCATGACCCCAACCCTCGCAGTGACCCCACCTGTGACACCAACCCTTGCACTGACCCCACCTGTGACCCCAACCCTCGCACCGACCCCACCCGTGTACCCCACCCTCGCAGTGACCCTACCCGTGACCTCAACCCTCGCAGTAACCCCACCCGTGACCCCAACCCTCGCAGTGACCCCACCCATGACCCCAACCCTCACAGTGACCCTACCCATGACCTCAACCCTCGCAGTGACCCCACCCATGACCCCAACCCTCGCAGTGACCCTACCCGTGACCTCAACCCTCGCACCGACTCTACCCGTGACCCCAACCCTCGCACCGACCCTACCCGTGACCCCAACCCTCGCACCGACCCTACACGTGACCAAAACCCTCGCACCGACCCCACCTGTGACCCCAACCCTCGCACCGACCCTACCCGTGACCCCAACCTCGCACCGACCCCACCCGTGACCCCAACCCTCGCAGTGACCCCACCCGTGACCCTAACCCTCGCAGTGACCCCACCCGTGACCCTAACCCTCGCACCGACCCCACCTGTGACCCCAACCCTCACACCGACCCTACCCGTGACCCCAACCCTCGCAGTGACCCCACCCGTGACCCCAACCCTCGCAGTGACCCTACCCATGACCTCAACCCTCGCACCGACTCTACCCGTGACCCCAACCCTCGCACCGACCCTACCCGTGACCCCAACCCTCGCACCGACCCCACCTGTGACCCCAACCCTCGCACCGACCCTACCCGTGACCCCAACCTCGCACCGACCCCACCCGTGACCCCAACCCTCGCAGTGACCCCACCCGTGACCCTAACCCTCGCAGTGACCCTACCCGTGACCCTAACCCTCGCACCGACCCCACCCGTGACCCCAACCCTCGCACCGACCCTACCCATGACCCCAACCCTCGCAGTGACCCCACCCGTGACCCCAACACTCGCACCGACCCGTGACCCCAACCCTCGCACCGATCCTACCCTTGACCCCAACCCTCGCAGTGACCCCACCCGTAACCCCAACCCTTGCAGTGACCCCACCCGTGACCCCAACCCTCGCACCGACCCCACCCGTGACCCCAACCCTCGCAGTGACCCTACCCGTGACCCCAACCCTCGCACCGACTCTACCCGTGACCCCAACACTCGTACCGACTCTACCCGTGACCCTAACGACGCCTGCTGCTGCTGTATATTTGGAGTCTGCGTCTCTCTCTCCCCATGGTAACTGCATGGATTTTTCTCCGGGTCCTCCAGTTTTTCTTTCCACATTTAGAATCAACGTCACGCCTTTCAGAGTGTTTTGACTGCCGCTATAAATTTCCACGTGACGATGATGATGACATCAGCGACTTCGTTGACCTATCATCTGTGGTGGGCAGGTCGCTTCTGAAAAAGAGTTACATACCTCAGTAGGCCTTCTTAACAGGGAAGATTGAAAATAAATACTTTAAATAGTTTAAATAGTAACGGCACTCACAGCGTGGTGACACGCACACACACCTCTACAAAGTTTCCCCGTATAGCCTGTACCAGACTGTAGGGGCAAGTGCTGTTGGCGAGCACCTATGAAAGCCGGAACGGCACACGAGGGGGTGGGTGGCCAGCACCACGCCCGACCGCCTTCGTCTCCCGAGTGGCGATGTTAACACACCGCACCAGGTACTCCTTTGAGGCTGAGTCGACCTAGGGGAGGCCCAGGACCGGTTCAGATAATCGTCACTGGTGTTGGCCGTGAGCGGGAATCGAACCCGTGTCTCCGGGTTCATAGCGCAGCGTAGCGCTAACCGCTACACCACCTCTACTACCACACACACACAGTGTGACACACACACACACACAGTGTGACACGCACACACACACAGTGTGACACACACACACACAGAGTGACACACACACACCTCTACTACCACACACACACACACCTCTACTACCACACACACACACAGTGTGACACACACAACAACAACAACCGCCATTCGCCACTAAGTGGCGGTGACGTCACCACGACGCTTGTGCCAGGCCAAGTGCACCTTGAGGCCACGTGAAGTGTCGAACGCCCGCTGGCAGGAGGTCACGGAGCAGACCCAGGTGCCACGGGTCGACTGACCGAGATGACTGAGATGACTGGCTGATGCACCACCTGTGCCCCCTACTGTACCAACTTGCTGTGCTTTAGCCACCCGGCGCTCCGCTCGTTGTTGTGAGCGTCGCTCCTCCGCCCTCCGTTGTTGTTGGAGGGCGACTGCCTCCAACTGCCCAGTAGCGTCCTTCACGAGCCTCCTCCACTGAGGCCGATCTTGACACCGCTGGTACCAGTCATCGGCAAGTCCACTCAGCTCCACGTCCTCCTGTACCACATCACTCCATCTCTTCTCTAGCCCGTGCCGCGCCCGTTTAGCCCCCTCGATCCGGCCGAACAAAAGCTGTTTAGGCATGCGGTGGCTGGGCATGCGGGCTACATGACCCAGCCAACGCAGCCTTGCCTGCCGGAGGAGCTCACTGATGGGACTTTGCCCAGATCTTTCAAGGACTTGTGAGCTCCTCACACAATTCAGCCTGGTTAAACCCAGGATGGATCGTAGGCAGGCCAGCCTAAATGTTTCCAACCGGCGAAGATGCTCCACTAGGGGGGTCCACGTTTCGCAAGCGTAGAGGAGGGAATGACCGTGGCCGAGAAGACCTGAAGCTTCGTGCGGAGCGACAGACCAGGTAGCTTCCACACAGCGTTACGCAACCGATGAAAAGATATTGCCGCTCGACTGATTCGGAGTGAGACCTCTGCTGATAAACTGGAGCCGGTCATAAGCACACTGCCCAGGTATGGGAAACTCTCCACTCTCTCCACAACTGCCCCATCACCAATTGGGAGTTGTGGGGGTGGAGTGTCCGATGGTACAAAATACCCAGGCAGGTGCTTAGTTTTGGTGGGGCTGATGGTAAGGCCCCACCTCTTAGTGGCACGCTCCAGTCTCAGCAGCAGCGTCTCCAACTCCTCTTCTGAATGAGCAGCTATTACCAAATCATCGGCATACATAACGTGGTTGACCAATAGGGAGCCATCCCTTGATCGCACCCGGGCGTCGATCAGCCTCCCATTATATCTGTGTGTGTGTGTGTCACACACTGTGTGTGTGACACACACACACACACAGTGTGACACACACACACACAGTGTGACACACCTCTACTACCACACACCTCTACTACCACACACACACCTCTACTACCACACACACACCTCTACTACCACACACACCTCTACTACCACACACACACCTCTACTACCACACACACACCTCTACTACCACACACACACCTCTACTACCACACACACACGTCTACTACCACACACACCTCTACTACCACACACACCTCTACTACCACACACACCTCTACTACCACACACACACCTCTACTACCACACACGCACCTCTACTACCACACACGCACCTCTACTAACACACACATCTCTACTACCACACACACCTCTACTACCACACACACACCTCTACTACCACACACACACCTCTACTACCACACACACCCCTCTACTACCACACACACACCTCTACTACCACACACACACCTCTACTACCACACACACCTCTACTACCACACAAACCTCTACTACCACACACACCTCTACTACCACACACCTCTACTACCACACAAACACCTCTACTACCACACACACACACACCTCTACTACCACACACACCTCTACTACCACACACACACCTCTACTACCACACACACCTCTACTACCACCACACACACCTCTACACACACACCTCTACTACCACACACACCTCTACTACCACACACACCCCTCTACCACACACACACCTCTACCACACACACACCTCTACTACCACCACACACACCTCTACACACACACCTCTACTACCACACACACCTCTACTACCACACACACACCTCTACCACACACACACCTCTACTACCACACACACACCTCTACTACCGCACACACACCTCTACTACCACACACACACCTCTACTACCACACACACCTCTACTACCACCACACACACCTCTACTATCACGCACACCTCTACTACCACACACACACCTCTACTACCACACACACCTCTACTACCACCACACACACCTCTACTACCACACACACCTCTACTACCACACACACACCTCTACTACCACACACACACCTCTACTACCACACACACCTCTACTACCACACACACACACCTCTACTACCACACACACACACCTCTACTACCACACACACACACGTCTACTACCACACACACACCTCTACTACCACACACACACCTCTACTACCACACACACCTCTACTACCACACACACCTCTACTACCACACACACACCTCTACTACCACACACACACCTCTACTACCACACACGCATCTCTACTAACACACACATCTCTACTACCACACACACCTCTACTACCACACACACACCTCCACTACCACACACACACCTCTACTACCACACACACACCTCTACTACCACACACACCCCTCTACTACCACACACACACCTCTACTACCACACACACACCTCTACTACCACACACACCTCTACTACCACACAAACCTCTACTACCACACACACCTCTACTACCACACCTCTACTACCACACAAACACCTCTACTACCACACACACACACACCTCTACTACCACACACACACACCTCTACTACCACACACACACCTTTACTACCACACACACCTCTACTACCACCACACACCTCTACACACACACCTCTACTACCACACACACCCCTCTACTACCACACACACCTCTACTACCACACACACACCTCTACTACCACACACACACCTCTACTACCGCACACACCTCTACTACCACACACACCTCTACTACCACACACACCTCTACTACCACACACACACCTCTACTACCACACACACCGCTACTACCACACACACACCTCTACTACCACACACACAACTCTACTACCACATACACACACTGGGAGCTGCTGCTGCTACAGCGGTGTGACGGTCAGCACGCTGGACACGATCTCCGGGCGCGGCAGTCGGCACTGTTGTGGGGGTGCGGGGTGACGTGGGGTGATGATGATATCCTAGCCAAGTCTGCCACGACCGCCTGGTGGGGCAGAACGTGGCTAGCCCCCCACCCCAACACGGCGAGTGGAAGAGTAGGCCAAGAGGGGTGGGGCGTCTCGAGTTGGAAGAGGAAGCCGAGGGCCTGTAGGCCTCAGATTCTGCTGCTGCCTGCTGCTGCCTGCTGATGCCTGCTGCTTGCTGATGTCACTGCTGCTGCCACTACCTGCTGCCTGCTGCTGCCTGCTACTTGCTGATGCTACTGCTGCCACTGCCCGCTGCCTGCTGCTGTCTGCTGCTACCTGCCTGCTGCCACTACCTGCTGCCTGCTGATGCCACTGCTGCTGCCTGCTGCTTGCTGATGCCACTGCTTGCTGCTGCCACTGCCTACTACCTGTCTGCTGCTGTCTACTGGCTACTGCTGCCTGCTGCTGCTGCCACTGTCGCTGGCTTCTGCTACTGCCTGCTACTGCTGCTGCCTGTTGTCTACTGATGCTGCTGCCACTGCCGCTGGCTTCTGCTACTGCCTGCTGTCTACTGCTGCTGCCTGCTGCTTGCTGATGCCACTGCCGCTGCCTGCTGCCACTGCCGCTAGCTTCTGCTACTGCTGCTGCCTGCTGATGCCACTGCCGCTACCTGCTGCTGCTGCCTGCTGCTGCTACTGCTGCTGCCACTGCCGCTGGCTTAGCTCGCGAGGCTGAACTCTGGCGCCTGCCCCGCGTGGCCCACCTGGGGAGGAGGCCCCGTCCCAGTCCCGACTCAGCGCCGACTCGACCCCATCGCCCCGCGGGTCGCCGCGAAACTTCCAAACGTCAGAGGAGGAAGCGGAGTCGGGGCAGGAGCGGCGGAGGAGGAGCGGTGGTGGTGGAGCGGTGGTGGTGGAGTGGTGGAGCGGTGGTGGTGGAGCGGTGGTGGTGGAGTGGTGGTGGAGTGGTGGAGACACAGACAGAGAGACACAGCAGAGAGATAAGTCTTTACACCGCCATCACCACCACCGCCATCGTCACCGTCATCCGCTCCGTCATGTGACTGAGCTGCCACCGCAAGGGCACGTGACCACGGGGGGCGGGGTGAGGGGGGGACTAGGGGTGTAGGGGGGCGGGGCTGGGAGGGATAAGGGTGGGTGGGGGCTATGGGGTGAGCGGGTCGGGCTAAGGGTGGGCGGGGCTTAGGGTCGAAGGGCGAAACTCGGGTTGTTGGGGGCGGGGCTAGGGGGGATTGGGGGTGGGTCTAGAGGGGTGAGGGGCGTGGCTAGGGGGATTAGGGGCGGGGCTAGAGGGGTGAGGGGGCGGGGCTATGGGAGATTAGGGGTGGGGCTAGAGGGGTGAGGGGGCGGGGCTAGAGGGTGAGGGGCGGGGATAAAGGGGCGGGGCTAAATGTGAGGGCGGGGCTAGGGTTGTGGGGGGGCTATAGGGGTGAGGGGGCGGGGTGAGGGGGAATACGCGGTGACGTCATCGCGCATCGGCGTTTCCTCAGAATCAGAAATCGAGTACAGTCGATCATCGATCATTATCATCATCGATCAGCATCGATCATTATTATCGTCATCATCGACAATTATGATTATCATCATCGATCATCATCGATTATCATTATCTATCATCACCGATTATTATCATAGATCATTATTATCACCATCGATCATCATCGACCATTTTTAACATCAACGAATCATCGATCAGCATTATCATCGATCATCACCGATTATGATCATCGATATGTATTATCGTCATCGATCATTATGATCACTCAGCCCAGTTTCCTATCGTGAGCAGGCAAACAGAATGACACAGCGCGTGACGCCTCAGGGGCCGTCCTAAATGACGTCACGCGATTTTGGACGATTTTTGACCCCCCCCTCGTCACACGGCGTCACAAAAAGTCAGCCCCCCCCCCTCAAATATGACGTCACAAAGCTCTGCCCCCCCCCCCAAAAAATCTAAAACATGATTCAAATCGCTTTAAACTAGAGTCATTGTAGCGCGTATTTAACGTGGCGCTGCACTCTGATGTTGTAGGAGAGAACATTTATTAAGAAGTACATTTAATTAAGTAGAACGTGTTGTCTGTATTTATTTAAAGTTGCGCATTTTGATGTGACGTCACATTTCTCAACCCCCCCCCCTCGTCACAAATGTCTGACCCCACCCCCCTAGGTGCGTGACGTCATTTATGGACGGTCCCTAAACATAAAACCTTCGGTGTGGTGATGCAGGGACGTGCCCTAGTGAGCTCTTGGTGATTTCGCAAAGTTTTTAGCTTTGGCCATATTTGTGTTGTTGTAGTACGGAGTTAGACTCATGGCCTTAATCGAAGTTGTCTTGTGATTGTTGTTGTTGTTTGACTTGCATCCCACTGGGGGTTCTGCACAGAGCGTTGGGGTGTGCGGTGCTTTTTCTGCAATATTTTGCCGTCTTTTCCTGGATGATCTATTTGCACTTCGTCACATAGTCACTTGAAGATGTTCTCTTGTTCATGATTTTTGTTTGTTGCGGTTGCACCCGATTCAAGAGCCGAATGGCTCACAGGGCTACACCTAATAACTGAGACTCTTATCATCACGATTTAGTGGTCATCCGACGCCACTTTCCTCCAGACTAATGGGTGATCTCTACTCGATTACACTATACTCCACTGCCGTGATTTAGATTGGACGGGGAAATCCGATCAGCTACAAAGCGCTTTGTTTATTAATCACAGATGTCCTGTAAGCGGCACGGGGTCTGGACGTTACAACGACAACCACCACCGATTATAACACAACACACAATCGCACGGACACATACATACTACAGTACAACTAGGGCGTCCCTCAGCCCACGTAGGAGCGACCTCGCCCGCACAAATAGATTGCTCAGCAGAAAGTGGCTGATATCGTCGTCATCATCATCGTCGTCATCATCACCAACATCATCATCATAATCGTCATTCTCATCATCGGCATCATCGTCATCATGGTCGCCATCATCGTCGTCATCTTCATCGTCATCAATGTCATCGTCATCCTCACCATTATCATCGTCGTCATCATTATCGTCATCATCATATTCATCATCCTCATCACCTATAGACACCTCAACCCTATAGCCCTGACCCTATAGCCCTAACCCTGCGGTGCCCCTATAGTCACCTCCACCCTCTAGCCCAAACCCTGTAGTGCAGCTAAAGCCAACTTGACCCTATAGCTCAACCCTATCGTTCTCTCCCTGCAGTGCAGCTGTAGTGGGTCAGAAACCAGAGGAGAATGTAGGTGAGGCAACACGACATGTATTTAACTGCTGCACTGAGTACAAGGAGGTCCCTAACACGAAGGGGTAACGGCCCCTTCCACCCGATGCCCAAGGAGGCCTCCGGCCTACACTGGCGCCTCACACTGGGACCACGCTCGCTCTGAGCCCCCCGGCTTGGGGCCCTAGGGGAGGCCACGCTCACCCGGCCGTGCCAAGGGCTCCGGGTCATGACCGCTGGCCTCACTCAGCTCCAGTCCTTAGAAAGACAGCGGAGTTTGGGGTCCAGGGTCCTGTCTCCAGCTCCGTCCTCAGTCTTCGGCTTGGAGATGAGCGAGCCGGACCCTGCAGAGGTCCGGCTCATGTGCAGGTCCGTGGCTTGCTCCGCCCTGGCCACGCCTCCCTTCCAGAACATTCTGGAAGGTGACGTCATCCCCCAATCCCCTCTCCCGGGGCTTGGGGATTTGTGTCCCAGGACACGTTTTCCCAGGGATTGGCGTTGGTCCTTTGGGCCATGATCCTTCACGCTGCGTGACCCCGCTTCTGCTCCCTGTTGACGAGAAGGGGGAGCTACCCGTTAACAGCAGTGCTGATTAATACCTCGACACACCTGTAGCCCACCTCGACCCTGTAGCCCTAACCCTTGTAGTGCACTTATAGCCACCAGAGGGCATCACGCAGCAGTGTGCTGCGTGACTTGTCGTACTGTGTGTATACTGAATGTGATTTTTGTTGAAAACTAATTTGTCCACAAAAATTATTGCAAATTTGCTATATAATTAATAAAATATTGGAAATATTGCTGTCCGAGTCTCAATGTGAGTCGACGGGTGTTCTAGTGTGAGTCTATGGGTCTCTGTGTGAGTCTACGGGTCTCTGTGTGAGTCTATGGGTCTCTGTGTGAGTCTACGGGTCTCTGTGTGAGTCTACGGGTCTCTGTGTGAGTCTATGGGTCTCTATGTGAGTCTAGGGGTCTCTGTGTGAGTCTACGGGTCTCTGTAGGAGTCTACGGGTCTCTGTGTGAGTTTATGGGTCTCTATGTGAGTCTATGGGTCTCTGTGTAAGTCTACGGGTCTCTGTGTGAGTCTATGGGTCTACGTGTGAGTCTACGGGTCTCTGTGTGCGTCTATGGGTCTCTATGTGAGTCGATGGGTCTCTGTGTGAGTCTCCGGGTCTCTGTGTGAGTCTATGGGTCTCTGTGTGAGTCTATGGGACTCTTTGTGAGTCTATGGTTTATGTGTGAGTCTATGGGTTTCTGTGTGAGTCTATGGGTCTCTGTGAGTTTATGGGTCTATGGGTTTCTATGTGGGTCTATGGGGTTCTGTGTGAGTCTATTGGTCTCTGTCAGTATATTGGGTCTCTGCGTGAGTCTATGGTTTCTGTGTGAGTCTATGGGTTTCTGTGTGAGTCTATGGGTCTCTGCGTTAGTCTTTGGGTGTATGTACGAGTCTATGGGGTTCTGTATAAGTCGATGGGTCTCTGTGTGAGTCTATGGGTTTCTGCATGAGTCTATCAGTTTCTGTGTGAGTCTATCGGTATCTGTGTAATATCGTTGAGGACTCTTGGACGCCGGGGTTGGATGCACACGTATTTATTCCGCGTCAGTTGGCACAATCACGGACATACAAGACTGGAGGGGGTATCGGCCCCCTCACCCGGCTAGCTGGGGATACACTTGCTAGCTATGCCTAACCTACCTCCTAGTCCTCCACTAACGGGCTAGGGGAGGCTATCTGGCCCGACACTGGTAAGTCAGGCTTACGGTACCCGGAGTCCCAGACCAGCTCTGATAAGAGCACCGGCTCTGGCTCTCGGGACCACGCCGCTGGCTCGGTCCTGTGCGGCCCTGATAAGGGCGGCGATCCAGGGGAGTCCAGGGCTCTATCTGGACGATCTTCGGTCTTCACTGGTTTAGCTTAACATCTCTCCCCGAGCCCTCCGGCTCATCCCCTTTTATACCAAACCCCCCGCTGAGGGGTGGGACCCCGGGGGATCCCAGCTCCGAGTCAGCCCCCCAGGCTGCCCGATGCGGACGTCGCTGGGAGCACCTGCCCGTGCACCGACATAGCCACGCCCACTGTGTTTCTTTCCCATCTGATCCCATTGTATACAGCCCCTCCGTAACACCCCTACATCACCCCCCCCTGTACAGCTCGCAGCCGTCCCGGCTGCAAAAAAAACAACAATAAAAGTGTATTTACCCCTTGAACCCGCGTGTGCCTCACAATTTTTTTTTTCAACAATAACAAGAACACCAACAAGAACCGCAACAGCAAGAAGAGAATTAACCCGGCGCACCCCCCCTGAATAAATACGAATACCGTAAGAGCACCCTATATCCAATATGTAGGAGAACACACCACACACACAACACACAATGAATACAACATATGCACAATCCAGTGTGCAGGAACCGCACACCCACACAACACACAATGAACACAACATATGTACATTTTTCCGGCCCTCACAAAAGTCTGCGCATTTTTGCGCGCGTTCTTGCAGTGGGCCCGTCACACGGGGCAACCCCGGATGGCGGACTGTCGGGTGGCAACTGTCCGTCTCCGAGTGAGTGTCTTTTTGATGCCGCGAGACCCTCGGCATCCCCAGGAGGGGTTGTCGGGCGTGAGTCCGTCACTCCTGGTGCACCTGGGGGCGGGACAGCCGGCAACACGTTAGGTGAGAGCAGCGGAGACGGACCCTGTGAGTCGGTCGACCCCCCACATGTTTGGCCACGCGTGTGTGAAGTGGGAATTCGTACCGCAACGAAGGGTTTTAATCTGGACGGGTGCACAAACCACCGCCGCTTCCCCCATTTGATGCGTACGCACTGAGGCCGCAAAACCTCAACCACCTCCACAGGGCCCCGCCACGGCCGCACCAGTTTAGAGGAGGTTGCAAGCGGTACCTGTGGACAATGCAGCCATGCCTTGTCCCCCGGCTTCCACTGCAGCACATGCGCCCGACCCAGTCTGAGCCTCTCATTAGCTTTCTGACGGAGGTCGGAATTTTGCATGGCAGCATTCCGTGCCTCTGTTAATTTAGCAAGATTAAATTTAACATGGTCGGCCAATTTAGTTTTACCCTGCGGCGCGGGGATCTGCAGCTGGGCCCGAACAGGCGGGTCAGGTTCGCGGCCATACATCAGGAAGAAGGGGGAAAATCCCGTTGCCGCATGGGGGGCCATTCTATATGCTGCCAAGACCCCTTGAATTTGCAGGTCCCAATCGGTCTGTCTGTGAGTCCGAAACCTGCTGTGACAACATCGACGTGATGGTTCGATGCAGACGCTCGACCATCCCGTCAGTTTGCGGGTGATATGGGGAGGTACGAATTTTTTCGTGCCCAGGAGCTCACAGACTTGTTGGAGTAGTTTGCCGGAAAAATTTTTGCCCTGGTCGGTCAGCAGCCTCTCCGGAGCACCTTTGTCCAGGACGTATCCCTGGACAAAGGCCTCCACGATGGCTGCTGCCGACTGGTTGGCAAGGGGCCAGGCCATAGGCCAGCGCGTAAAGTATTCCACACCGGTCAACAAATATCTATTGCCCCTGGGGGTGGCGGGGAATGGGCCCAGAATATCCAGCGCGACAAGCTCGTTGACTCTGGAGACTTTGATAGATTGCAAAGGCGGGTTAGACTCCCGTGCTGGTGGTTTCCGTTGCGCACACCGAGGGCATGACCCCAACAGATCCGCGACATCCCTTGTCATGCCCGGCCAAAGAAAATCAAGCTGGAGCAAGGCGAGGGTCTTTTGGGTCCCCAGGTGGAGGAGGCGCTCATGAGCGGCCCACACCACCTTACCCCGCAACCCAGAAGGGACCACCAGCCGGTGTCGATGGGATCTCCCGTCCCAATGCATTAGCATACCCTGACCATTTCCCATGAGTCGGCATCACCCCTCCCCCGCCCAGTACCCCCGACGCGACGACGCAACGCGAGGAGGGAGGTATCCTCCATCTGGAGGCGCCCCCATTCAGTGACAGGCAACCCCAACAGGGAATCTTTTCCCTGTTGTGCGATCGAATTCGTCATTGACGCTGCGTCGTCGGTGGCCGCCAAGACCGGAACGGATATCTGACCCGGAGGCCTGCAACGTCCCGACCCCAGGAGGCATGCGCATTCGGAGGTGGTTGGCATGCGCGACAGAGCGTCCGCATTGGTGTGGCGAACGCCCTTACGGTACGTAGTTTCAAAATCAAAGTCCTGGAGAATCTCCAACCATCGAGACAATTGTCCCGATGGTTGTTGAACTCGCAGGGCGTACTGTAGTGCCGCATGATCTGTATGGACGGTGAAACGCCGACCGTACAGATACGGGCGGTACTGTTGGATGAAATTGACAATTGCCAACAGTTCCCGACGGGTGACACAATATCTTTGCTCCGCTGGAGACAACACCCGACTACCGTACGCGACTACCCGTTCTACGCCGTCAACCACCTGGGAAAGCACGCCCCCAATACCCGTGTTGCTCGCATCGGTGTCGAGCAAAAAGGGTTTAGAAAAATCGGGGTAAACCAAGGGAGGAGCTTTTACCAGAGCGTCCCGAAGGGAGCGGAAAGCAGCCTCCTCCTCCTGTCCCCAATGAAACCGGACCCCCTTTGACGTCAAAGCGTGTAGGGGCTTCGCAATCGTCGCAAAATCCGCGACAAACCGTCGGTAATACGACGCGAATCCAACGAAACTCCTGATCTCTCCCACAGAGGTGGGAGTCGGCCAGGAGCTGACGCACTGCGTTTTGGCGGGATCGGTAGCAATACCTGAGCGTCCAACGATATGTCCCAAATAACGCACAGATTCGCGTAACAGATGACATTTTTGGGGTTTAAATTTCAAATTAGCAGCCCGCATTTTGAGGAAAACCGCCCGCAACCTCTGGAGATGTTCGTCAAATGTTTTGCTAAAGACGATAACGTCATCCAAATAAATCAAGCACGAGTCCCATTGCAATCCAGCCAAAACCAATTCCATCAATCGCTGGAAAGTTGCCGGCACTGAGTGGAGTCCCATCGGCAACCGGTTGAATTGGAACAGGCCGTGCGGTGTACGGAATGCAGTTTTAGGCTTTGAATCATCGTCCAGAGGAAGCTGCCAGAATCCCGAAAGCAAATCCAATGTGGAGAAGAATCGCGCTCCCGCCAAGGCGTCAAGCGATTCGTCCATCCGTGGGAGCGGGTATGCGTCGGCAACAGAAATTTTGTTGAGGCGACGAAAATCGAAGCAAAAACGCAACGAGCCGTCCTGTTTCTTAACCAGGACGATCGGCGCTCCCCAAGGGCTGGTAGAGGGAGAAATGATGTCGGCGGCTAACATGTCATCAACGGCCGATTTGACATGGTCCTTTTCGGCGGGACTTAACCGAAAAGGATTCTGGCGTATTGGCGCGCTGTCACCTGTATCAATATGGTGACGCAGCAGATTAATACAGCCCAAATCGAATTTGTTCCGATTGAAAACGTCGGAAAATTCACGCAGCAGTGTTTTAAGCTTTTGACGCTCTAAATCCGACAGGTCCGTCGATCCCGCACAAAGCGCCTCGAGCCACCCTTCATCGCTGTCCGAATGTGGTCGCGGCAGAGGGACAGTGCTTACGTGATTCGCGACGGGTTCCTCACAGGGCACCGGCGTTGCGTGAGCAAGCACGGTCCCCTGTGGAACCACCACCGTCTGCGACCCCACATTGAGGACCGCGATGAAAGGATCCCCGTCCCCTTTAACGATGGTCTGGGCCGGAATTAAATGAGGTCCGCTAACCCCGGCCCTAGACGGCCCCAGCAGAACCCCATGGTCCCCAATGCCTTTAGCGAAGGGCCGACGAAGTTTAAGAGGCACCAACATTTGTGCCCCCGGCGGTACGCGTACCGTTCTATCGACGAACGCCGGTACCGTCGCGAACGCCGTCCGACCCGCAGCGGGGGACGGCAGAAACGCCATGCATCGGCCCGACGGGAGCTCAATGCAGCCCTGGTCGATCAAAATACGAATCGGCATTTTGCCCAGGAAGTCCGTCCCCAGCAGGCACGGAACCGCCAGCGAGGAGGAAACAAAAATCGGGCCAGATAATTTGATATCACCGATACAAATTTGCGCTCGAATTTGTCCAATGATGCCAAGTGAGCCCCCGTTAGCAGCATAGAATGGAACGTTAACGGGCAGCAAAGGACGGCTCTGGACAGGAAGAATATTGTAAATTAGTTCTGAAATGATGGTCGCCGATGCTCCCGTATTGACCAGGATGCACACCTCAACCCTGTCGATGTGCCCCACAACGGCTGACGACCCCGACGATGCGGCCACAATGCGATGGGCCAACACGGACCACTGGCTGGGTTCGATATGAGTCCCCACAGTGGTGCGTGTTGGCGCGACGGTGTGCAATGTCGGCCCCCCGTTCGCTGCGGTGTGGCGTGGGCCAAACATGAGGGGTGCCGCGACTCGCCGGGTTATGTTGATGGAGCTTGGGAGGAGGGCTGCGTCCTGTCGAGGCGTCGTCCCGCGCTGCCGAGGAGAGCGGCACCCCGAGGCGACATGGCCCCGGATGCCGCAATTGTAACAGCGCGGGAGCGCTGGCGACGACGATGGATGGTCGAGGCGGCTCGACCCGTCCCGGCCCGCCCGTACTCCCGCTCTCTGCTGCAGTTGACGATCGACGGCGCAGCCACAGCACGCCCGGTCGCTGCCTTGCTGGCCTTCCGTCGCTGCGAGAGTAGGTTGGCGTGGAGGAGTCGTGCAGCCTGGAGGGAACACATTTCTGCGTCGTCCTGTGCCACGACGACGATGTCTAAGTCGTCCGCCAGCAGGAGGATCTTCTCGGTTACCATAGCGTCCACACCTTCGTTGTCCATTCTTGGGAAGGCCGTCTTTGCTAGTGCCAGGAGACTCGTACGATACGCCAGGGGCGACTCCTTTGCACCTCGCTGGCGATCATAAAAGAGCTGCCTGCAGTCCGACGGTGGTCCGTAGACTGCAGTCAGCAGCTGCCGTGCCATCTGCAGCGTGGAGCGTTTGTCCTTCGATGCCGATGTAAGAGTGGCGAGGGCGTCGCTGTCGAGGAGCGCCGGCAGCGGCGGAGAGCCTCGGCATCTGTTCACTGCGCCATTTCCTGGTGCGCGAGGAAGCGCCGCTGGAAGCCGCCCCAGTCGCCATCCTCGCCAACAAACTCCTTGAGTGGAGGTAGCCGTTGGTGCAACGCAGCGGCCGCCGTGGAAGATCGCTCTCCGTTGTCACCGTCACTCTGCTCGGCTTCGGCGCGAACGACGGATGGCATCGCCGGTCGCACCAGTGGTGACGCTCTGTCCGCTGGTGATGACGCGGCAGCCACTGTACGTCCGACGTCGGACGCAAGGCTCAGGCCGGCCACGCCCTCAGCAGCTGCTGCGGCGATGGCGGGAGATTCGAAGTCGGGCTCCGTCGAAATGGCGGGAAGGCACACTGGTCGTCGGCTGTCGTCGCCCCGTGGCGGTCCACCAGCCCCCAGCCGTGTGATCTGTTCCAGCGTGGCAGCAGCAGCGTACAGCAGCTCCGCCAGTTTTGCGTGGGCCTGCCTCAGTCCATCTGTCGACGGATCTCCCCCATCCCAATGCTGCAGTGTGGATGCATCCGGCCCCGGCTGCTCGATGCCTTCTTCAGCCGTCTCGTGCTCCACAACTGCATCGGTGTCCTCCGCCTCCGGTACCCCGGCTCGAGCTGTCCGGCGCGTGTCCATGTTCGTGGTTGTTCACTTCTGTCACCAGATGTAATATCGTTGAGGACTCTTGGACGCCGGGGTTGGAGGCACACGTATTTTTTCCGCGTCAGTTGGCACAATCACGGACATACAACACTGGAGGGGGTATCGGCCCCCTCACCCGGCTAGCTGGGGATACACTTGCTAGCTATGCCTAACCTACCTCCTAGTCCTCCACTAACGGGCTAGGGGAGGCTATCTGGCCCGACACTGGTAAGTCGGGCTTACGGTACCCGGAGTCCCAGACCAGCTCTGATAAGAGCACCGGCTCTGGCTCTCGGGACCACGCCGCTGGCTCGGTCCTGTGCGGCCCTGATAAGGGCGGCGATCCAGGGGAGTCCAGGGCTCTATCTGGACGATCTTCGGTCTTCACTGGTTTAGCTGAACATCTCTCCCCGAGCCCTCCGGCTCAGCCCCTTTTATACCAAACCCCCCGCTGAGGGGTGGGGCCCCGGGGGATCCCAGCTCCGAGTCAGCCCCCCAGGCTGCCCGATGCGGACGTCGCTGGGAGCACCTGCCCGTGCACCGACATAGCCACGCCCACTGTGTTTCTTTCCCATCTGATCCCATTGTATACAGCCCCTCCATAACACCCCTACATCTGTAGAAGTCTGTGGGTCTCTGTCTGAGTCTATGGGTCTCTGTGTGAGTCTATGGGCTTCTGTGTGAGTCTGTGGGTCTCTGTGTGAGTCCATGGGTCTCTGTGTGAGGTTGTGGGTCTCTGTCTGAGTCTATGGGTCTCTGTGTGAGTCTATGGGCTTCTGTGTGAGTCTGTGGGTCTCTGTGTGAGTCCATGGGTCTCTGTGTGAGGTTGTGGGTCTCTGTCTGAGTCTATGGGTCTCTGTGTGAGTCTATGGGCTTCTGTGTGAGTCTATGGATTTATGTGAATCTATGGGTCTCTATGTGATTACATGGGTATCTGTGTAAGTCTGTGGGTCTCTGTGTGAGTCCATAGGTCTCTGTGTGAGGCTGTGGGTCTCTGTCTGAGTCTGTGGGTCTCTGTCTGAGTCTATGGGTCTCTGTGTGAGTCTGTGAGTCTCTGTGTGAGTCTATAGGTCTCTGTGTAAGTCTGTGGGTCTCTGTCTGAGTCTATGGGTCTCTGTGTGAGTCTGTGAGTCTCTGTGTGAGTCTATAGGTCTCTGTGTAAGTCTGTGGGTCTCTGTCTGAGTCTATGGGTCTCTGTGTGAGTCTGTGGGTCTCTGTGTGAGTCTATGGGCTCTGTGTGAGTCAAGAGGTTTCTAGTCTTCACTTAACATTGATGGCAGATATTCTCAGGTTTTTTCGGTAAAGTCACGTAGGTAAAAACATTAAAATTAATGAAAGTAAAATAAAACAAAAATAAAATTCACGACGTTTCGGAGGCAACACAAGTCTCCGTCATCAGGTGGGACCGTCACAGCCGAATTAGCTGCATCAAGTGAAGCAATGATTCAAGATGTAATCCCTTATAAGCAAGTTGAAGGGAGGTGGAGAGGGGGGGGGAGAGCTTATCAGGCTGTGGTAGCCAATGAATGGAAACGTATCGGGAGGGAGGAGGAGCGGTGATCAAAGACTGCACGCAGTGCTCAACACAATGAATGGAGACGTGTCGGGACGAAGGGCGAGCGGCGATCAAAGACTGCACGCAGTGCTCAACACAATGAATGGAGACGCGCCGGGACGGAGGGCGAGCGGTGATCAAAGACATCACGTAGTGCTCAACACAATGAATGGAAACGTGGCGAGCGGTGATCAAAGAACAATGAAGAGATTACTGTTAAACACTGTGGATGTTAACACTCGGTGAAGTAAATTAAAATAGTGCCTGTCAGATAAGATGGTCCAAAAAGTGTAATTAAGTCTTTTTTGCGTGGTTAATAACATCTTTCCAGTGATTACTGAGTTTGTACCCATCATCACGGTTGAAATTATGTCTGTGTTTGTATATTTGTATGGCTTCGTGTACAAACCTTTGATGGTAGCCCGGAGGTTTGCAGAGAACCTTGGTCTCGGAAAAGACAATTTCATGAGAGCCCGCCGAGTTGTAGCAATGATCGGCAACGGCCGAAGAATCAGTTCTGCCGTGTTTCAGATCTGACTTGTGCTCGCGGACACGATCAGCAACATGACGTTTTGTTTCTCCAATGTAGCAATCACCACAAATGCAACTCAATTTGTAGACTCCAGGATACTGTAAGTCAGGAACGACATCCTTCACAGATGGAATCAGATCACGGATTTTATGCACTGTACTGAATCGGACTTGGATCTTATGTTTGTTTAGAATTTTGGAGATCTTTTTGGTCACGCCTGCTATGTATGGTAACGTGATAGTTTTGGTCGGAGTTTCATGTGGTTGTTTCTGTGTGGTGGGAGAGACAGCTTGGCGGATAGTGCGGTCAGAGTATCCGTTCATCCTGAGGGCCCGATGTACATGTCTTAATTCATCAGTCAGGTGGTGTTGGTCAGAAATGCCATGAGCTCTGTGGTATAGCGTTTTGATGAGAGAATTCTTTTGAGATGGGTGGTGGTGGGAATCCGGTTTCAAGTAGGAATTTGTGTGGGTGGCTTTCCTGTAGACAGAATGTCCCAAGGATCCGTCAAGCCTCGAAACCGGATTCCCACCACCACCCATCTCAAAAGAATTCTCTCATCAAAACGCTATACCACAGAGCTCATGGCATTTCTGACCAACACCACCTGACTGATGAATTAAGACATGTACATCGGGCCCTCAGGATGAACGGATACTCTGACCGCACTATCCGCCAAGCTGTCTCTCCCACCACACAGAAACAACCACATGAAACTCCGACCAAAACTATCACGTTACCATACATAGCAGGCGTGACCAAAAAGATCTCCAAAATTCTAAACAAACATAAGATCCAAGTCCGATTCAGTACAGTGCATAAAATCCGTGATCTGATTCCATCTGTGAAGGATGTCGTTCCTGGCTTACAGTATCCTGGAGTCTACAAATTGAGTTGCATTTGTGGTGATTGCTACATTGGAGAAACAAAACGTCATGTTGCTGATCGTGTCCGCGAGCACAAGTCAGATCTGAAACACGGCAGAACTGATTCTTCGGCCGTTGCCGATCATTGCTACAACTCGGCGGGCTCTCATGAAATTGTCTTTTCCGAGACCAAGGTTCTCTGCAAACCTCCGGGCTACCATCAAAGGTTTGTACACGAAGCCATACAAATATACAAACACAGACATAATTTCAACCGTGATGATGGGTACAAACTCAGTAATCACTGGAAAGATGTTATTAACCACGCAAAAAAGACTTAATTACACTTTTTGGACCATCTTATCTGACAGGCACTATTTTAATTTACTTCACCGAGTGTTAACATCCACAGTGTTTAACAGTAATCTCTTCATTGTTCTTTGATCACCGCTCGCCACGTTTCCATTCATTGTGTTGAGCACTACGTGATGTCTTTGATCACCGCTCGCCCTCCGTCCCGGCGCGTCTCCATTCATTGTGTTGAGCACTGCGTGCAGTCTTTGATCGCCGCTCGCCCTTCGTCCCGACACGTCTCCATTCATTGTGTTGAGCACTGCGTGCAGTCTTTGATCACCGCTCCTCCTCCCTCCCGATACGTTTCCATTCATTGGCTACCACAGCCTGATAAGCTCTCCCCCCCCCCTCTCCACCTCCCTTCAACTTGCTTATAAGGGATTACATCTTGAATCATTGCTTCACTTGATGCAGCTAATTCGGCTGTGACGGTCCCACCTGATGACGGAGACTTGTGTTGCCTCCGAAACGTCGTGAATTTTATTTTTGTTTTGTTTTATTTTACTTTCATTAATTTTAATGTTTTTACCTACGTGACTTTACCGAAAAAACCTGAGAATATGAATCATTGCAGTCACGAAAGCTTCAAATCTAGAATTGATGGCAGACTCTGGCTTCATCTTGGAGTTACTATCATGAAGAAATGCCTTTAATTTTGGACAACAAAACGATAGGAGCATGCGCGGTACGGGTGTGTGCCTCCCCTATCAAACATTCACAACGTATAGCTACGAGCCCATTTTTGCCAATATAAAAAAATTATATAACTCCTCGACCCGAGCTAAAAGTGCCCTGATACTTGTGTAATAAATGACTTCGTCAGGCACTGCTGGTCTCCGTTGGTCTTTTATTTAGTTTCAGCGTCTCCTCACGCGCGCCCCGCACGCGCTCCCTCGTCAGCTCCGCTCCTCGCGCGCGTCCCGCACGCGCTCCCTCGTCAACTCCTCCGCTCTTCCTCGCACCCCGCTGGTCCTGACAGCGGACCAGCGTCTCCTCGCGCGCGCTCACGCACGCTCCTCCAATAGCTCCTCCACTCCATCACTCCGCACACCGCTGGCCGACGGCGTGCTGAAGGTCCTTCGGCCCCGTGGCCGATGGCGCGGATCCCCTCTCGCACCCAACGTGGCTCAGCCTCTTTACTGCCACAACTGACCCCGATCCCTTCTGGGCTCCCCCTTATATCCTGTTTCCCACGTGATCCTGACTCCTCCCCTTCCGGATCGTCAGATCCAGCCTTCCTATACTGGCTCCAGCCCCCAACTGAACCTTTGGTTCTTTGCCGTAAGGAGGTGCAGCGGCCTAGCGATCGTAGCAAAACACCATCAGGGCTGACAATGTGACCCAAAAAGCGCACGGATCGTTGCAAAAGGTGGCACTTCATGGGCTTAAATTTCAAATTGGCGGAATGCACCCTAGCAAAAACAGCATCCAATCTCTGAAGATGCTCCTCAAACGTGCGGCTGAAAACAATAACGTCGTCCAAATATATGAGGCACGTGTCCCACTGCAGGCCGGTCAACACGAGTTATATCAACCTCTGGAACGTAGCAGGGACGGCGTTCAAACCCATGGGGAGACAATTCAACTGAAACAGGCCTTGCGGCGTACGGAAAGCCGTCTTTTCCCTCGACGATTCGTCCAGGGGGAGCTGCCAGAACCCCGAAGAGAGGTCAAGAGTCGAAAAAAATTTCGCCCCAGACAAGGCATCGAGGGAATCATCCATACGTGGCAGGGGGTAAGCGTCTGCAACCAACACTTTGTTTAACCTCCGAAAATCAACACAAAACCGCAGATTACCATTCTTTTTCTTTACCAGGACCACCGGAGCGCCCCATGGGCTGTTTGATGGAGAGATAATGTCGGCGGCCAGCATATCATCCACTGCGCCGCGGACATGATCCCTCTCTGCTGGGCTCAACCGATGCGGATTCATCCGAATGGGACTAGCCTCCCCGGTATCAATGTGATGGGAGAGCAACGAGGTGCGTCCCAGATCAAAATCGTCTTTGCTAAAGACGTCAGAATATTTAGACAGCAGCGCGCGAAGCGCGGACCGCTGGTACGTAGTCAGGGATGCGTTTTCCTGACACAACCCGGCGATCCATCGATCGTCCTGCGACGTCGAAGCCGAAACCCCCGCTACGAGGCCCTGGTGACTCGGATTATCATGAGCCATGAAGGCGGTCGTGGCATGGGCCAGGACCGTACCGGCCGGCATGACAACATTGTCCGCGCCTCCGTTTAACACTTGCAAAAACGGAGGCTGACCCGGCCGAACAATTGTCCGTGCTGCGACCAGTGCCAGACCACCCGTAACAGCGTTGGACGGCGACAATAACACACCCGCCGCCCCCTCAACCCCAGGGCACGGGCTTCCGATAGCGCAGTGGAATGAGCATCTGCGAGCCTGGCGGAATGTCGACCGAGACGTCGGACAGCGCCTGCACCTGGAGGTCCAGGGTAGACCGGCCCCACAGCGATGGCAAAAAGAAAATCTTCCGGCCCGCCGGTAACTCAATACAACCCTGATTGACCCTTATCTGAATCGGCATCTTTGCCAGGAAATTGGTCCCCAATAAGCAAGGCACAGCGAGGGACCTGAAGATCAACACCGTCGCCGAAGCCGACACATCCCCAACAGAAATACGTGCCTCCACCTGACCCACGATGCCCATACTCCCCCCCGTTAGCAGCAACACATGAATCGAAAACCGGTCGTACCTGCGACGGCGGGATGGACAAGAGATGGAATATAACATCTGTGATGATAGTGGCGGACGCGCCCGAATCGACCAAAATCCACATGTCAATCCCCTGTATCGAGCCCGGCACGGTCGAAGACCCAGTAGCGGCTGCGACCACCCTTCGAGCCAGTTTCCGCCACTGTGTCATCGACCGACGCGAATCCCTTAGAGTCCCCCCGTTAGAACAGGCCCCCGGAACGCACTCCGACGGTGATGAATGAGATGACAGGCCTTGCCGGGTGTCTGATGCGTACCGACACGAGTGACCCTCCGACATGGATGGCGCGTCCCTGGACGGGGACTCCGGGCGAAGAGGTGGAGGAGGGCGGCTCCGGCAGTCCCACACGAAATGTCCAAGACGTCCGCAGCGGTAACATGCCAAGTCGGCCCGCCGCCCGGCTCCCCCGGCGTCCCGGCGATCCGTCGACGGTGTCCACCTGACGGCGTCTCCCTCCATGGTCGGACCCCCCGTCCAGGCGGCCATTTGCGCCCAACGGCGCAAGTTGAACTGCGCGTCGAGGCACTTGGAAACCAACCGGGAGGTCAGCTGCTCATGGCCGCACAGCTCCAAAATCTTACCCAGTATCAAGGGCTCCAACAAGTCGGGCTCGGTCTCGGGATACGCGGCCATGGCTAGCTCAACCACAGCGCCGCGGAAGGCCACAGGTGATTCCTCCGGCGCCCGTTGTCTCTGGACAAATCTACGGTGTGCGTCCTCCGGTGGCTCATATGCTTCCGCCATCTCGTCGAACGCCCCTTTCAGCGTTGCCTTCTTCGCAGCCGCGATGGAGCGGAAAAATTTCAAGGACTTGTCATCCAGGAGCGTCGGCAGAACTTCCAAGGTCTCCACATCCGTCCACGTGGCGGATTGGACAGCCGACTCAAAACGCCAAGCGAATGCTCTCCAATCCCCTCCAATTGTGAATTCTTTAATAGTCGTCAGACGGTGGCTGCGAGTCCCCGAGCTACTGTCATACGAAGCGAGCGCCCCACGTGGCGGTGACAAGATGGCGGCTTCCCGCCATTCAGTCGTGGCCGCTCCCAAGATGGCGGTGTCCTGCTGCGTGTCGGGAAGGGCGGGAAGCCTCGCAGAGGCCGCAATGGCGCATGGCTCGGCCCCACCCGAAGTTTCCCCCCGTGGAGGCCCGCCGCGTGGCTGTGCCGGCATCGTCGCTGGCGCGATCAGGGTCATAGATTAATTATCATGCAAAGCAACCATAAACACGTGAAGAGACATCGGTTTACAATTTATGAGTAAAACTCGGCTATATACACAATATACATATACGTAAAATGTAAAAACTTTCATATCTTGGGAAAAGTAACCAATCAGTTGTTTTAATTGTCATATTTGAATTCAGCACTTCAAAATCCATAATAGACAGAAGCAGACGACGTGTAAAAAAAATCGATGCCTTGCAAAAATATTGATATTTGGTGTTTGAACAACTTCCGTTTTTATTGCTAGAAAATAGTACAACGCCTTTTCCTATCCTTTGTCTTCGCAACTTAAGACAATGTTGGGCCAATGTTGTTTTAAGACCACGTGGGAATCGATGCACCTTCGTGATGGGAGTCGTCTCGATTTAGATAATGTTGCCGCTGCTATGCATGCCCAAATGATTTCAGCCACTTTGTTGAGCGGCAATCATTATTTGTGGTGGCCAGGTCGCTTCTGAACAATCGATATGAGATTATAAGTAAAGACCTGCATCTATACGTCTCAAAAACCTCTCTGGGGTACTTCCTGACAAGGTAAGAAAGCTGACATTTGCTATACAGGCAGCTTGTAGGACACAAACAACAGCGAAAAACATCAGAAAATCGAAGATTTTTTTTATATTTAGACCCCCAAATATCAATGTTTAAGTGGACCATTAACACGTTTGTGCCTGGTGTCATTCAGAAGCCGTAAAAAATACAACATTGTGGTGTTTTGTCGTTTGATAGAGCCTTAGACGGCACGTAAAATTAATGCGAGAACCACCACACTGGGGCTGTATCTTTGAATTATTTTTTTTATATTTCGGATCCAAGTGAGTTTTTTAATGAAAAAATGCACGGTATTTTTTATGATGTTCACATTTGAATAATTCGAAAACGGTAAAAGATAGAGCAGAGCTTCCCCTGCTATAAACTAAGTTCATTACATTTTTGTTCTTTCTAATAATAATAAAAAAAGGAAATCCTAAAATTGAGCTGTTTCCCACGGGTGGGTGTACATCGTTAAATAGCAGAAGTCCATCGAGTCGTCAACAGTCTTTTGATTTGTGGAAAGATACGAAATGTCGTGTCGTAGTTGTTAGTGGTCTGGTCGTAGGTAAGAAATTGTAACCCAAACTCACATCAGGTTCATTGCTATAGTTATTGACAACTTTAGCCTGGCGAAGACAGCACTTGATGAACGAATACGAATGTTGATGCTCCTACTGATGCTCCTGCTGTTATGGAGTGACTCATGCTGCCAGCTATGGCTGCAAAGTTTGGTCGTACATGTTATGAATATCGTTTATTGTTAAATTTGAATCACATTTCCTAAGATCACTGTTACGTTGTTTTTATCGCTTTATTTTGGTGATTTTGAAAACATTTTGGATTAGCCATATTTGGTTGTTGCTGTACAGAGTTACACTGATAACTTTAATCTAAATTGTCTTATGGTTGTTATTGTTTGACTTGCATCCCACTGGGATTTTTGCACACAGAATTGATTTACGGTGCTTTTTTTGGAAGACTTTGCTGTTTTTTCCTGGATTTTTCTGTTGCGTATTGTCACTTTAAGATGCTTTCTTGTTCATCTTTTGTTTGTTGCGGTTGCACCCGATTCAAGAGCCGAGTGGCTCACAGAGCTTTTCGTAATAAATGAACTGAACTGAATAAGTTAACAGCCCAGTAGGTTTTTCCTGGTAGGATGCGCATGGATGTCAACCCATACGGTTTAGTCCGTATTCCTGTACAGGGAAATTGAGTTATCAGGTCCATACGGCGTACAGCCGTTTCAGGTAGAGCACTGATTAGGGGTTGACAGGTTTATTGTAGTGTAGGACTCGTACTCTCATTGTCTTTCTCGTCTCGTTTATTCACGCGTAGAGTTCACACCTCCTCCTCATCATCGCTCCGTGTCTCTCCGTTCGCTCCGATGCACAACCCGCCATTAACAACACTCAATGTCTCCCCGTTTCTACCGTACACTGTATTCTCTCTATCCACTACTACCGTACACTGTGTTCTCTCTATCCACTGCTACCGTACACTGTGTTCTCTCTATCCACTCTACCGTACACTGTGTTCTCTCTATCCTTATCGTATCTATCCCTGCTCACTGCTGCTCCGTCTCTGTCCCGGGCACCAACCACTCCAGCTCCAATCCCAACCAAGACTACCGTCTCTCCATTACGCTGTGCCCTTTATCCCCGCACCAATCAGTCCCAATCAATTATCTCATCCCCCGCTTTGCTACTCGCCCCCAGGCCCCCAGCCTCACGTGACCATGTTATTGCCGCCAGGCCGGCGCCGGTCATTAGCCACTCACCCTCCTGACCAATCACCGGCCTGCGTCCTCCGTCACCCCTAACACCTGTCGTGTCTCTTAACGTCCCCCCCCTTAATGCCACGACAACAACAACCGTGTCCTCAGATGCTCCCACTGTACGCTGCTCGCTTGCCTAGCAACAGAACGCGTGGCGCGTGATATTTCAAGTCCTACAGTAGTGTAGAGTATAGTGTAGTGTACAGTCGTGTAATGTGTAGTGTAGTGTACAGTAGTATAGTGTGTAGTGTAGTGTGTAATATAGTGTGTAGTGTAGTGTGTAGTGTATAGTGTAGTGTGTAGTAGTGTAGTGTGTATTGTAGTGTATAATGTAGTGTAAAGTGTAGTGTATGGGGTGATAAGTTGGTTGACAGGTTTGTGATGGGCATGCTTCAGTGGTTGCCTACTTGTATCTGTGTTAATCTGTGTCTGTGTCTACTTGTGTCTGTGTGTGTCTGTGTATGTGTGTGTCTGTGTTTGTGTCTGGGTGTGTGTGTGTCTGTGTGTGTCTGTGTGTGCCACTTAGTGGCGAATGGCGGTTGTTGTTGTTGTTGTCTGTGTGTGTGTCTGTGTCTGTGTGTGTCTGGGCAACACTGTTGTAGACAGTGCTATGGGGGGAGGGTCAATGCCCATTGGCCTCTCCACTCATGGCGTCTGTGGCCACCACAGTGGCTGAACGGGTGCTCTGGACGGGTGCGAGGGGCTGGTAACCCCTCCACCTTCAATGAATTACCACGAGACTACGATATAAACATGCAAATGTAACAAATAAGCTTGTGCCGGAGGCCCCGGGGGGACAGGCTTCTATGATGTCTCCTGGCCAAACCCCAATTGGCGGAGCCAGGAGATTGAATCTTCACCCTCGGGGCTCCTCCAGAAACAACGAAAAACCACTGTGGGTGGCCACGTGGAATGTTCGAACGCTCACTGCGGAGGAGAGGCTGTCACTCCTTTGTCGGGAGCTGGACCAGTACCGCCTGGATATCTGTGGCATTCAGGAGGTCCGGTGGACCGGTTCTGGCTCCTGTCACCATGAGGGGTGGACAGTCCTCCACTCGGGGCAGGAGACTGCCAAACAACAGGGTGTGGCTCTTCTTCTGAACAAAAGAATGAAGGGGGCGTGGGAGCGTGGCGGTGAGGTGTGGGAAGCTGTAAGCCCCAGGATACTTTAGGCTCGCCTTCCCATCAACCGGAGGCGAGGAGTGGTGGTCGTGGTTACTTATGCCCCCACCGAAGACGAATATCCGTGGAGGGATGCAGGCAAAGCCAATGAGTCAGATGCCTTCTATGACCTCCTGTCACAGGTGCTGGCTAAAGTGGCCACTCGGGACAGAGTCATCTTGTTGGGTGACTTCAATGCCCGAGTTGGTCATGATGCTGGCACCTGGTCTGGAGTGATTGGAAGGCATGGGCCAGATCAGCTCAATAACAACGGTAGGAGGCTGCTAGATTTTTGTGCAGCCCATGGGCTTGTAATTACCAACACACTCTTCCGGCATCGGCGCATCCACACAACATCATGGATGCATGCCGGGTCCAAGCAAGCACATCTGCTGGACTACATAGTGACGGACCAGCGGATGCGAGCCCATGTCCTTGACACCAGGACCTACCATGGAGCTTGTCTGCCCTCTGACCATCGACTAGTCATCTGTAAGATGCGCCTGCCATTCTTCCACTCCGGTGGTGGGTGTACACCCAGGACCCCATTCCAACCAAAAGTGGCCTGGTCTCAGTTAGCTGATGAAAGTTGCAAGTGAGAATTTCGTCATCGCTTGCAGCTGGGGTTGGCATCGTCCCCCACTCCTCCTGATGTCGAGGGTAAATGGGCGAGGTGTATGACTGTGACTCATGCAGCTGCAATGGCTGCTTTGGGTACGCGGTCCAGACCTCCCCAGAAACCCTGGCTGACAGAGGAGGTGTTCAGGTTAGTTGAGAAAAAGCGACAGGCCCACTCTCATCGGCTACAGCGTCCCACGTCAGAGAATGAGCAGGTTTACCGCAGCCTTCGCTCGGAGGTTCGGAGAGCCGTAAGGCGCTGCAAGGATGGGTGGTAGTCGCGGGTTGCTGAGGAGATGGAGTCTGCCTCAGTAGCCCCGATCACAGATCACTCTTTAATTCCATTAAAAAAGTAACCTGCAGCGCCACACCTATTACCATCATTCGGGGAAAAAACGGTGATCAAATCTCCGACCCCCAGGAACAGGTTTGCAGATTTGCCGAGCATTTCTGTGAGGTCCTGGGGGAGGGGAAATATCTCAGCCAGGAAAACATCATGGCACAAAGTGGGGATAACCCTGCTGAGGCTGCAGTGCCTCAAATATTGGAAGAGGTCACCCCCTGTGAGTGGCTGGCTGAGGTGCCATCTGTTGAGGAAGTACTGAAGGCGATCCGGAGTCTAAGACCAGGAAAGGCACCGGGCAGAGATCATCTCCCAAGCGAAATGCTGAGGGAGGGTGGCGTTTGTGCACAGACTGCCCTATATGACATCATAACAACAGTCTGGACCACTGGACGGGTTCCGCAGGATTGGAAGGATGCCCTGGTGGTCCCCCTCTTTAAGAAGGGGGACCGCACAGACTGTAACATCTAAAGGGGCATCTCACTCCTCAGTGTGCCGGGAAAGGTCCTGGCAAGGATTATTCAACATCGCCTTGCTAGGCACGCTGAGGAGAGGCTTGCGGAACCCCAATGCGGTTTCAGGAAAGGGTGGTCCTGCACAGATGCCATATTTTCTGTCCGTCTGCTACAGCAGAGGTGTAGGGAATTCCAACAAGACCTCCATCTCTGCTTTATTGACCTGGTCAAGGCCCATGATACCATCAGTAGGCCTGGGCTCTGGGTTGTTCTTCGTGCTTTTGGAGTCCCTGACCTTCTGCTCACGATCAGTAAGGACCTTCATGATGGTGAGCAGGCCCGGGTAAAACTACGTGGCTGGGAGTCAGAGCCTTTCCCTGTACACCTTGGGGCGCGACAGGGATGTCCTCTGGCTCCCACATTATTTAACATCTATTTTGACCACGTAGTTCGTGAAGCATTCAATAGCTGTACCGGGGGAATTTCCATTTGGTACAGATGTAGTGGTGATACGCGCTGGGGTAGGGATCGTGTGCCAGCGCGTAGTGATTGGCTGTGTGTGTTGGTGATGCGCGCTGACGGTGAAGGATCAGGGGTCAGCGCGGGGTCGGGGGTTATGAGAAAGTGATTGGCTGGGTATCGGTGACGCGCGCTGACAGCGATGGGATCCTGGGGCAAGTGCGCGGGGATTGGTCAACTAAGGGGGATGCTCACGTCGAGGTCCGCATACGCTTCGTCTCCCGTGAGCGGGGGCTATATAAGGTGGTGCGCACAGGCGCACGGGAAGCGAGTGACCAGCGAAGACTGAAGATGGAGGAGGAAGAGATAGGGCCCTGCGGCACCTAGTCCCGCTGTCCTTGTAGGGGCCGGGGCTCTGTGTGACCCAGAGGCGGAACCCTGGGACCCGGGGCCGAACGTCCGTGTGAGGGCCGGCCCTTGGGACTCAGAGGTTGTGGCCCACGCCCAAGCTGGGGTGGGCCTGTAGGCTCCACGGACGTTACGGGCTGGAGTGGAGTGTGAGCATGCAGTGTGAGCATGCAGTGTGAGCCTGCAGCGTGAGCCATAGTAACTACACGTGTCAGGTGGAGTGTGTAGTGGGAGAGGTAGTGACCACACGTGTCAAGTGAAGTGTGTGTAGTAAGAGGAATAGTGACCACACGTTGTATCGTGACAAGTCAAGGTTTAATAAAAAGTGTGCTACCCGTCAAGTGGTTTCCTGCCGTCATTCCGAATACTTCACAGATATAATGGGAGGCTGATCGACGCCCGGGTGCGATCAAGGGATGGCTCCCTATTGGTCAACCACGTTATGTATCTAAATTTTAGAACTTTCGTGACTGCAGGAATTATTATTTGGTTCTTTCGGTTAAGTCACGTCTAAAGATAAAATAATAAATTAAATTAAATAATAGAATACGACGTTTCGATTGCAACACAAGCAATCATCATCAGGTATAATGAAATAGCGACATAAAATCTAACCAGAAAAATATAGACAGACATATTAGCAGACAGATATTACCAAGATACATAGCGAGAGCAACACAGGTAACAGATAGGGGTGATCGTCTCTGTGTGGTGGCCTTAAATATGCCGATGATTTGGTAATAGCTGCTCATTCAGAAGAGGAGTTGGAGACGCTGCTGCTGAGACTGGAGCGTGCCACTAAGAGGTGGGGCCTTACCATCAGCCCCACCAAAACTAAGCACCTGCCTGGGTATTTTGTACCATTGGACACTCCACCCCCACAACTCCCAATCGGTGATGAGGCAGTTGTGGAGAGTGGAGAGTTTCCCATACCTGGGCAGTGTGCTTATGACCGGATCCAGTTTAACAGCAGAGGTCTCACTCCGAATCAGTCGAGCGGCAATATATTTTCATTGGTTGCGTAACGCTGTGTGGAAGCTACCTGGTCTGTCACTCCGCATGAAGCGTCAGGTTTTCTCGGCCACGGTCATTCCCTCCCTTCTCTACGCTTGGAGCATCTTCGCCGGTTGGAAACATTTAGGCTGGCCTGCCTACGATCCATCCTGGGTTTAACCAGGCTGGATTGTGTGAGGAGCTCACAAATTCTTGAAAGATCTGGGCAAAGTCCTATCGGTGAGCTCCTCCGGCAGGCAAGGCTGCGTTGGCTGGGTCATGTAGCCCGCATGCCCAGCCACCGCATGCCTAAACAGCTTTTGTTCGGCCGGATCGAGGGGGCTAAACGGGCACGGCACGGGCTAGAGAAGATATGGAGTGATGTGGTACATGAGGACGTGGAGCTGAGTAGACTTGCCGATGACTGGTAACAGCGGTGTCAAGATCGGCCTCTGTGGAGGAGGCTCGTGAAGGACACTACTGGGCAGTTGGAGGCAGTCGCCCTCCAACAACAACGGAGGGCGGAGGAGCGACGCTCACAACAACGAGCGGAGCGCCGGGTGGCTAAAGCACAGCAAGTTGGTACAGTGGGGGGCACAGGTGGTGCATCAGCCAGTCATCTCGGTCATCTCGGTCAGTCGACCCGTGGCACCTGGGTCTGCCCCGTCACCTCCTGCCAGCGGGCGTTCGACACTTCACGTGGCCTCAAGGTGCACATGGCCTGGCACAAGCGTCGTGGTGACGTCACCGCCACTTAGTGGCGAATGGCGGTTGTTGTTGTCTGTGTGTGTGTCTGTGTGTGTCTGTCTGTGTGTGCACTGCCGTCGTGTTTGTCTGCGTGAAGTTCTGACCCCGTGTCACCCCCTTCCCCGCCCTCTACTCGACATCTGTGGCACGCAAAGAGCTTCACAGCTCATCGGATTCCCGCTGCAGTGCAAGGGCTGCAGATTCTCAGATTATGTTTCTTCGTTGGACGAATCGATCCGTTAAACATGAATCGGCACAGCTGGAATCAATCCGAGAAACAAAATCGAATCGGCACAGCCGAAACGTGACCGAGAATCGATTATTTTAAAGGAAACGATACAGCCATTGTCTGACTCGAGAGTCGATACAGTTCCCGGTGGGAATCGAGAATCTATACAGCGCAAGTGTGAATCGATAATCGCTTCAGCGGGCGAGGTGCCGCCGAATTTGAAGGTGTTTGGCGGTAAGCGGAGAGCGCGGAGTGAGGTAGTGAGTGAGGTAGTGAGTGAGGTAGTGAGTGAGTGAGGTAGTGAGTGAGTGAGGTAGTGAGTGAGTGAGGTAGTGAGTGAGGTAGTGAGGTAGTGAGTGAGTGAGGTAGTGAGTGAGGTAGTGAGGTAGTGAGTGAGGTAGTGAGTGAGTGAGGTAGTGAGGTAGTGAGTGAGTGAGTGAGGTAGTGAGTGAGTGAGGTAGTGAGGTAGTGAGTGAGTGAGGTAGTGAGTGAGTGAGGTAGTGAGTGAGTGAGGTAGTGAGTGAGTGAGGTAGTGAGTGAGTGAGGTAGTGAGTGAGTGAGGTAGTGAGTGAGTGAGGTAGTGAGTGAGTGAGGTAGTGAGGTAGTGAGTGAGTGAGGTAGTGAGTGAGGTAGTGAGGTAGTGAGTGAGGTAGTGAGGTAGTGAGTGAGTGAGTGAGGTAGTGAGTGAGTGAGGTAGTGAGGTAGTGAGTGAGTGAGGTAGTGAGTGAGTGAGTGAGGTAGTGAGTGAGGTAGTGAGTGAGGTAGTGAGGTAGTGAGTGAGGTAGTGAGGTAGTGAGGTAGTGAGTGAGGTAGTGAGTGAGTGAGGTAGTGAGGTAGTGAGTGAGTGAGTGAGGTAGTGAGTGAGTGAGGTAGTGAGTGAGGTAGTGAGTGAGGTAGTGAGTGAGGTAGTGAGTGAGTGAGTGAGGTAGTGAGTGAGTGAGGTAGTGAGTGAGGTAGTGAGTGAGTGAGGAAGTGAGTGAGTGAGGTAGTGAGTGAGTGAGGTAGTGAGTGAGGTAGTGAGTGAGTGAGGTAGTGAGTGAGGTAGTGAGTGAGTGAGGTAGTGAGTGAGTGAGGTAGTGAGTGAGGTAGTGAGTGAGGTAGTGAGTGAGTGAGGTAGTGAGTGAGTGAGGTAGTGAGTGAGTGAGGTAGTGAGTGAGTGAGGTAGTGAGTGAGGTAGTGAGGTAGTGAGTGAGTGAGTGAGGTAGTGAGTGAGGTAGTGAGTGAGGTAGTGAGTGAGTGAGGTAGTGAGGTAGTGAGTGAGTGAGGTAGTGAGTGAGGTAGTGAGTGAGGTAGTGAGTGAGGTAGTGAGTGAGTGAGTGAGGTAGTGAGTGAGTGAGGTAGTGAGTGAGGTAGTGAGTGAGTGAGGAAGTGAGTGAGTGAGGTAGTGAGTGAGTGAGGTAGTGAGTGAGGTAGTGAGTGAGTGAGGTAGTGAGTGAGGTAGTGAGTGAGTGAGGTAGTGAGTGAGTGAGGTAGTGAGTGAGTGAGGTAGTGAGTGAGGTAGTGAATGAGGTAGTGAGTGAGGTAGTGAGTGAGGTAGTGAGTGAGGTAGTGAGTGAGTGAGGTAGTGAGTGAGTGAGGTAGTGAGTGAGTGAGGTAGTGAGTGAGTGAGGTAGTGAGTGAGGTAGTGAGTGAGGTAGTGAGTGAGTGAGGTAGTGAGGTAGTGAGTGAGTGAGGTAGTGAGTGAGGTAGTGAGTGAGTGAGGTAGTGAGTGAGTGAGTGAGGTAGTGAGTGAGTGAGGTAGTGAGTGAGGTAGTGAGTGAGTGAGGAAGTGAGTGAGTGAGGTAGTGAGTGAGTGAGGTAGTGAGTGAGGTAGTGAGTGAGTGAGGTAGTGAGTGAGGTAGTGAGTGAGTGAGGTAGTGAGTGAGTGAGGTAGTGAGTGAGTGAGGTAGTGAGTGAGGTAGTGAGTGAGTGAGTGAGGTAGTGAGTGAGGTAGTGAGTGAGGTAGTGAGTGAGTGAGGTAGTGAGTGAGGTAGTGAGTGAGGTAGTGAGTGAGTGAGGTAGTGAGTGAGTGAGGTAGTGAGTGAGGTAGTGAGTGAGTGAGGTAGTGAGTGAGGTAGTGAGTGAGGTAGTGAGTGAGGTAGTGAGTGAGTGAGGTAGTGAGTGAGTGAGGTAGTGAGTGAGTGAGGTAGTGAGTGAGTGAGGTAGTGAGTGAGGTAGTGAGTGAGGTAGTGAGTGAGGTAGTGAGTGAGGTAGTGAGTGAGGTAGTGAGTGAGTGAGGTAGTGAGTGAGTGAGTGAGGTAGTGAGTGAGGTAGTGAGTGAGGTAGTGAGTGAGTGAGGTAGTGAGGTAGTGAGTGAGGTAGTGAGTGAGGTAGTGAGGTAGTGAGGTAGTGAGTGAGGTAGTGAGGTAGTGAGTGAGGTAGTGAGTGAGTGAGGTAGTGAGTGAGTGAGGTAGTGAGTGAGTGAGGTAGTGAGTGAGTGAGGTAGTGAGTGAGTGAGGTAGTGAGTGAGTGAGGTAGTGAGTGAGGTAGTGAGTGAGTGAGGTAGTGAGTGAGGTAGTGAGTGAGTGAGGTAGTGAGTGAGGTAGTGAGTGAGGTAGTGAGTGAGGTAGTGAGTGAGTGAGGTAGTGAGTGAGGTAGTGAGTGAGGTAGTGAGGTAGTGAGTGAGGTAGTGAGGTAGTGAGTGAGGTAGTGAGTGAGGTAGTGAGTGAGGTAGTGAGGTAGTGAGTGAGGTAGTGAGGTAGTGAGTGAGGTAGTGAGTGAGTGAGGTAGTGAGTGAGGTAGTGAGTGAGGTAGTGAGTGAGTGAGGTAGTGAGTGAGGTAGTGAGTGAGGTAGTGAGTGAGTGAGGTAGTGAGGTAGTGAGTGAGCGAGTGAGTGAGGTAGTGAGTGAGGTAGTGAGTGAGTGAGGTAGTGAGGTAGTGAGTGAGGTAGTGAGTGAGGTAGTGAGTGAGTGAGTGAGGTAGTGAGTGAGGTAGTGAGTGAGGTAGTGAGTGAGGTAGTGAGTGAGTGAGGTAGTGAGTGAGTGAGGTAGTGAGTGAGTGAGGTAGTGAGTGAGGTAGTGAGTGAGTGAGTGAGTGAGGTAGTGAGTGAGGTAGTGAGGTAGTGAGTGAGGTAGTGAGGTAGTGAGGTAGTGAGTGAGTGAGTGAGGTAGTGAGTGAGGTAGTGAGTGAGGTAGTGAGTGAGGTAGTGAGTGAGTGAGTGAGGTAGTGAGTGAGTCAGGTAGTGAGTGAGGTAGTGAGTGAGTGAGGAAGTGAGTGAGTGAGGTAGTGAGTGAGTGAGGTAGTGAGTGAGGTAGTGAGTGAGTGAGGTAGTGAGTGAGGTAGTGAGTGAGTGAGGTAGTGAGTGAGTGAGGTAGTGAGTGAGTGAGGTAGTGAGTGAGGTAGTGAATGAGGTAGTGAGTGAGTGAGGTAGTGAGTGAGGTAGTGAGTGAGGTAGTGAGTGAGTGAGGTAGTGAGTGAGTGAGGTAGTGAGTGAGTGAGGTAGTGAGTGAGTGAGGTAGTGAGTGAGGTAGTGAGTGAGGTAGTGAGTGAGTGAGGTAGTGAGGTAGTGAGTGAGTGAGGTAGTGAGTGAGGTAGTGAGTGAGGTAGTGAGTGAGTGAGGTAGTGAGTGAGTGAGGTAGTGAGTGAGTGAGGTAGTGAGTGAGGTAGTGAGTGAGTGAGGAAGTGAGTGAGTGAGGTAGTGAGTGAGTGAGGTAGTGAGTGAGGTAGTGAGTGAGTGAGGTAGTGAGTGAGGTAGTGAGTGAGTGAGGTAGTGAGTGAGTGAGGTAGTGAGTGAGTGAGGTAGTGAGTGAGGTAGTGAGGTAGTGAGTGAGTGAGTGAGGTAGTGAGTGAGTGAGGTAGTGAGTGAGTGAGGTAGTGAGTGAGTGAGGTAGTGAGTGAGTGAGTGAGTGAGGTAGTGAGTGAGGTAGTGAGTGAGGTAGTGAGTGAGTGAGGTAGTGAGTGAGGTAGTGAGTGAGTGAGGTAGTGAGTGAGTGAGGTAGTGAGTGAGTGAGGTAGTGAGTGAGTGAGGTAGTGAGTGAGGTAGTGAGTGAGGTAGTGAGTGAGTGAGGTAGTGAGTGAGTGAGGTAGTGAGTGAGGTAGTGAGTGAGTGAGGTAGTGAGGTAGTGAGTGAGGTAGTGAGTGAGGTAGTGAGGTAGTGAGGTAGTGAGTGAGGTAGTGAGGTAGTGAGTGAGGTAGTGAGGTAGTGAGTGAGGTAGTGAGTGAGTGAGGTAGTGAGTGAGTGAGGTAGTGAGTGAGTGAGGTAGTGAGTGAGTGAGGTAGTGAGTGAGGTAGTGAGTGAGTGAGGTAGTGAGTGAGGTAGTGAGTGAGTGAGGTAGTGAGTGAGGTAGTGAGTGAGGTAGTGAGTGAGTGAGGTAGTGAGTGAGTGAGGTAGTGAGTGAGTGAGGTAGTGAGTGAGGTAGTGAGTGAGGTAGTGAGGTAGTGAGTGAGGTAGTGAGGTAGTGAGTGAGGTAGTGAGTGAGGTAGTGAGTGAGGTAGTGAGGTAGTGAGTGAGGTAGTGAGGTAGTGAGTGAGGTAGTGAGTGAGTGAGGTAGTGAGTGAGGTAGTGAGTGAGGTAGTGAGTGAGTGAGGTAGTGAGTGAGGTAGTGAGTGAGGTAGTGAGTGAGTGAGGTAGTGAGGTAGTGAGTGAGCGAGTGAGTGAGGTAGTGAGTGAGGTAGTGAGTGAGTGAGGTAGTGAGGTAGTGAGTGAGGTAGTGAGTGAGGTAGTGAGTGAGTGAGGTAGTGAGTGAGTGAGGTAGTGAGTGAGGTAGTGAGTGAGGTAGTGAGTGAGGTAGTGAGTGAGTGAGGTAGTGAGTGAGTGAGGTAGTGAGTGAGTGAGGTAGTGAGTGAGGTAGTGAGGTAGTGAGTGAGTGAGTGAGGTAGTGAGGTAGTGAGTGAGGTAGTGAGTGAGGTAGTGAGTGAGTGAGTGAGGTAGTGAGTGAGGTAGTGAGTGAGTGAGGTAGTGAGTGAGGTAGTGAGTGAGGTAGTGAGTGAGTGAGGTAGTGAGTGAGGTAGTGAGTGAGGTAGTGAGTGAGTGAGGTAGTGAGTGAGGTAGTGAGGTAGTGAGGTAGTGAGTGAGGTAGTGAGGTAGTGAGTGAGTGAGTGAGGTAGTGAGTGAGTGAGGTAGTGAGTGAGGTAGTGAGTGAGGTAGTGAGTGAGTGAGGTAGTGAGTGAGGTAGTGAGTGAGTGAGGTAGTGAGGTAGTGAGTGAGCGAGTGAGTGAGTGAGGTAGTGAGTGAGGTAGTGAGTGAGTGAGGTAGTGAGTGAGGTAGTGAGTGAGGTAGTGAGTGAGTGAGGTAGTGAGTGAGGTAGTGAGTGAGGTAGTGAGTGAGTGAGGTAGTGAGTGAGGTAGTGAGTGAGGTAGTGAGTGAGTGAGGTAGTGAGTGAGGTAGTGAGTGAGGTAGTGAGTGAGTGAGGTAGTGAGTGAGGTAGTGAGTCAGGTAGTGAGGTAGTGAGTGAGTGAGTGAGGTAGTGAGTGAGTGAGGTAGTGAGTGAGGTAGTGAGTAAGGTAGTGAGTGAGTGAGGTAGTGAGTGAGGTAGTGAGTGAGGTAGTGAGTGAGGTAGTGAGGTAGTGAGGTAGTGAGTGAGGTAGTGAGGTAGTGAGTGAGGTAGTGAGGTAGTGAGTGAGTGAGTGAGGTAGTGAGTGAGTGAGGTAGTGAGTGAGTGAGGTAGTGAGTGAGGTAGTGAGTAAGGTAGTGAGTGAGTGAGGTAGTGAGTGAGGTAGTGAGTGAGGTAGTGAGGTAGTGAGTGAGGTAGTGAGGTAGTGAGTGAGGTAGTGAGGTAGTGAGTGAGTGAGTGAGGTAGTGAGTGAGTGAGGTAGTGAGTGAGTGAGGTAGTGAGTGAGTGAGGTAGTGAGTGAGGTAGTGAGTGAGGTAGTGAGTGAGGTAGTGAGGTAGTGAGTGAGGTAGTGAGTGAGGTAGTGAGTGAGGTAGTGAGTGAGTGAGGTAGTGAGGTAGTGAGGTAGTGAGTGAGGTAGTGAGTGAGGTAGTGAGTGAGGTAGTGAGTGAGTGAGGTAGTGAGTGAGGTAGTGAGTGAGGTAGTGAGTGAGTGAGGTAGTGAGTGAGGTAGTGAGTGAGGTAGTGAGGTAGTCTGTCTGTATCTCTCTGTGTCTCAGTCTCTTTCTGCCTTTCGTGGCTGTCAGGTTCAAATGACTGTCAGGCATCGTCAGAGGTCGGGATCGAACCCACGACCTCCTGTGTACCAGGCGAGGTAGTCAACACCTCCTAGCGGTCACCCGGGCTCTCTTTGACCTCCCAGGTGACGGCCGGGAGGTGCAAACGATGACGACGCCGCCAACAACGCCGACGAGTTCGGACGCTCGCTACTCCCAGCTGCGCAAACGCCTGGACCAGCTGGGCTACGACCAGCACCTGGGCAGGGAGAGCCTGCGGCTTGCAGAGACCCTCTTCAGGTACCTCCCCGCCCGCTCTCCCGCTCACTCACTCGATCGCTCGCTCACTCACTCGCTCACTCGCTCTCCCGCTCACTCGCCCACTCACTCGCTCTCCCGCTCACTCGCTTGATCGCTCGATCGCCCACTCACTCGCCCGCTCGCCTGCTCACTCGCTCTCCCACTCACTCGCTCTCCCGCTCGCCCGCTCACTCGCCCACTCACTCACTCACTCGCTCGCTTTCCCACTCGCCCGCTCACTCGCTCTCCCACTCGCCCGCTCACTCGCCCTCCCACTCGCTTGATTGCTCGATCGCCCGCTCACTCTCCCACTCGCCCGCTGACTCGCCCTCCCACTCACTCGCTCGATCGCTCTCCCGCCCGCCCGCTCCGTCACGCCACGACGATCTTCTTGGAGCGCCCCGTCGGTTTGGTGGCGTTGCCTTCCGATGTCTCTTCGCCCGCTGCAGGTGTCGGGAACAGCGGCTGCTGGAACAGAAGGGGGTTGCTTGCGGATACTCGGGTTCGCCCACTCGTTGGGGACTTCCACTCCAACCCGCGCGTCGCTTGCGTTTCAGAGGCACAGAAAAAAATAACTGGTTTCTATCCGGACTTGCGCAGAGGCGCATCGACTTCTAAAGAAATCAATAGACTGGTAGACGC
This sequence comes from Lampetra fluviatilis, assembly GCF_964198595.1. Lineage (NCBI taxonomy): Eukaryota > Metazoa > Chordata > Hyperoartia > Petromyzontiformes > Petromyzontidae > Lampetra > Lampetra fluviatilis. Next base: position 646,454 of record NC_136347.1, on the reverse strand, counting down.
ACACAGGCACGGCGTACAGACCCTAAGTCTCATCATCCTGTCTCCACGCCTTTGTGTCTCTGTCTCCACATGCGTGCCTCCGTGTCTCGGTGCGTCTGTCTCTGACTCTATGTATGTGTCTTGGCCGGGTGGCTAAAGCACAGCAAGTTGGTACAGTAGGGCGCACAGGTGGTGCATCAGCCACTCGTCTCGGTCATCTCGGTCAGTCGACCCGTGGCACCTGCTGGGTCTGCCCCGTGACCTCCTGCCAGCGGGCGTTCGACACTTCACGTGGCCTCAAGGTGCACATAGCCTGGCACAAGCGTCGTGGTGACGTCACCGCCACTTAGTGGCGAATGGCGGTTGTTGTTGGTGTGTGTCTCTGTTCTTCGTGCTTTTGGAGTGATGATTGATATCCCTGTCCCTGACTCTCTGCTCACAATCATTAGGGGCCTTCACGATGGTGAGCAGGCCCAGGTAAAAATATGAGGCCGGGAGTCGGAGCCATTCCCTGTTCACCTTGGGGTTGTGACAGAGTTATACTCTGGCTCCCACATTATTTAACATCTATTTTGACCACGTAATTCGTGAAGCCTTTGATGGCTGTACCGGAGGGATTTCCATCTGATACAGATACAATGGGAGGATGATTGATGTCTGGGTGCGGTCAAGGAATGGCTTCCTATTGGTCAACCATATTATGTATGCTGATGATCTGGTGATTGCTGCTCACTCAGAGGAGTTGGAGGCGGTGCTGCTGAACCTGGAGCTTGCCACTAAGAGGTGGGGCCTTGCCATCAGCCCCACCAAAACCAAGCACCTGCCTGGGTATTTTGTACCATCAGACACTCCATCCCCACAACTCCCAATTGGTGATGGGGCAGTTGTGGAGAGAGTGGAGAGTTTCCCATACCTGGGCAGTGTGCTCATGACCTGCTACGGTTTAACAGCAGAGGTCTCACTCCGAATCAGTCGAGTGGCATTATCTTTTCATCGGTTGCATAACGCTGTGTGGAAGCTACCTGGTCTGTCGCTCCACAATACGGTTTGGGTCTTCTGGGCCATGGCCATGCCCTCCCTTTATGCTTACGAAACGTGGACCCCCCTAATGGAACATCTTTGCCGGTTAGAAACATTCAGGCTGGCCTGCCTACAATCCATCCTGGGTTTAGCCAGGCTGGATTGTGTGAGGAGCTCACAAATCCTTGAAAGATCTGGGCAAAGTCCCATCGGTGAGCTCCTCCGGCAGGCAAGGCTGCATTGGCTGGGTCATGTAGCCCACATGCCCAGCCACCGCATGCCTAAACAGCTTTTGGCTGGATAGAGGGGGCTAAACGGGCGCGGCATGGGCTAGAGAAGAGATGGAGTGATGTGGTACAGGAGCTGAGCGGACTTGCTGATGACTGGTACCAGCGGTGTCAAGATCGGCCTCTTTGGAGGGCAGAGGAGCGACACTCACAACAACGAGCGGAGCGCCGGGTAGCCGAAACACAGCAAGTTGGCACAGTAGGGTGCACAGGTTGTGCATCGGCCAGTCATCTCAGTCAGTCGACCAACGGCACCTGGGTCTGTCCCGAGACCTCCTGCCAGCGGGCGTTCGACACTTCACGTGACCTTAACATGCACATAGCCTGGCACAAGCGCCGTGGTGATGTCACCCCCACTTAGTGGCGAATGGCGGTTGTTGTTGTGGTGTGTCTGTGTGTCTGTCCATGCCTCCGTGTCTCGTGTGTCTGTCTCTTTATCTCTCACTGTCTCTCCGTGCGGCGTGTCCCTCCACGTGTCTCCGCGTGTCTCTCCGTGTCTCTCCGTATGTCTCCGTGTGTCTCCGCGTGTCCCTCCACGTGTCTTCGCGTGTCTCTCCATGTCTCTCCGTTCCGCGTGTCCCTCTATGTGTCTCCGCGTGTCTCTCCGTGTCTCTCCGTGTCTCTCCGTGTCTCTCCGTGTGTCTCCACGTGTCCCTCCGCGTGTCCCTCCATGTGTCTCCGCCTGTCTCTCCGTGTCTCTCCGTTCCGCGTGTCCCTCCGCGTGTCTCTCCGTGTCTCTCCGACTCTCTCCGTGTGTCTCCGCGTGTCTCTCCACGTGTCTCAACGTGTCTCCGCGTGTCCCTCCACGTGTCTCCGCGTGTCTCTCCGCGTGTCCCCCCTGCTCCGCGCGTGCCGTAGGGATCTCGTGCGCACCACGGAGGCGCTGGGAGCGGAGCGCGAGGCGGCGCGCCGTGCCGAGGAGCAGCTGCAGCGCGAGAGGGAGGAGACAGTGAGACTCAGGGAGGAGTTGGAGAGATGCAGGGAGGAGACGGAGAGACTCAGGGAGGAGCGGGAGAGAATCGCGGAGGACACGGAGAGATGCAGGGTGGAGCGGGAGAGATGCAGGGAGGAGCGGGAGAGACTCGCGGAGGAGCGGGAGAGAGAGGCGGAGAGAAAGAGGCAGGACGACGAGGTGGTGGAGGAGATGGAGCGGGAGATGAACGTGCGGAGAGCCACCTCCGATCGGCGTCACAAAGGTTTGTGGGAGCCCATTCCCAACCTTGGCAGCCCGGTGGTCACACTGCGTCTGGTCCACGGTGAACGCCGCCCTGGTCGAGTTGGGCTCCATCGCGAGGTTGGTCTGCTCAAAGCCGACTCCTGCTGCAGGGAATTTAACCACGAAAAGATCGAGGGATGGGTTTGTTGTTTAGCTTGCTAGCAATAAAACAGCAGGAGTTGTGCGAAGACGTTCAAACACCAAATGGATTCAACCTTTCGCAAGGAATTGTGGTTACTGCATGAACCACCCACAGTGCTTGTGTTGAACATGCAACAAACGTGGCTCTGATAATTATAGAACATTTAATGGCATCGTCTTTGAAACTGGTTGGCCTCCACCAGAGCCAGCAGCAGCCTTCTTAATGGCCTCGTCTCAGCACCAGCGTCAGACCAGAGAACAACGCCAAAAGTTAGCGCAGGAACTTGATCCCTTGCAAAATCTAGAATCTATTTGGTGTTTGGACATCTGACCGCAACTCCTGCTGTTGTTTTATTGCCATACAGAGAAACAAACCTACTGTTTGGGTCTTTCTGCCTCGTCAGCTCTCTCGCTGATTTTTTTCACCTGAGGACGATTGCCCGTGTTGAGATCGAGACGTCGTGATAATTTAATAACTTTTCTATCTCCGTGGCTTTACCGAAATACCCCACGAATACGAATTCCTGCAGTCACGGAAGCTTTAGGTCAAGAGGTAACAAACCTTTTCTTATTTTTTCATACTTTGATAACTGACATTAAAGGTCCCAGGGAATTTAATGGGTTTTTTTTACTTTGGTTGACCGTGGACTTTTGTTGGCGGAGTATTTTCCATTCCTCGTGTAAAGCGCTTGCCTCTGTTTTTGTCCTCATTTATCTTTGCCTTGCTGCTGCGTTTTGCTGCTGTACTTTGCTGCTGCTGCGTTTTGCTGCTGCGCTTTGCTGCTGTGCTTTGTTGCTGTGCTTTATGTAATTGTATGTTGCCACTATTGGAGATGCCAGGTCAGTCACTCTTGCAAAGGGCTCTCCTCCGTCCTGCAGGCCGCACGAAGAGACCTCACCTGGTGAAGCACAATGAGCCGAACCGCTACGGACGATGATGCAGCTGCTGCTGATGATGATGCAGATGCTGCTGATGATGATGCAGATGCTGCTGATGATGCAGCTGCTGCTGATGATGATGCAGCTGCTGCTGATGATGATGCAGATGCTGCTGATGATGATGCAGCTGCTGCTGATGATGATGCAGATACTGCTGATGATGATGCAGCTGCTGCTGATGATGATGCAGCTGCTGCTGATGATGATGCAGATGCTGCTGATGATGATGCAGCTGCTGCTGATGATGCAGATACTGCTGATGATGATGCAGCTACTGCTGATGATGCAGATACTGCTGATGATGATGCAGCTACTGCTGATGATGCTGCTGATGATAATGATGCTGCTGCTGATGATGCAGCTACTGCTGATGATAATGATGCTGCTGCTGATGATGCAGCTACTGCTGATGATGCTGCTGATGATGATGCAGCTACTGCTGATGATGCAGCTACTGCTGCTGATGCTGCTGATGCTGCTGATGCTGATGATGCTGCTGATGCTGATGCTGCTGATGCTGATGCTGCTACTGCTGATGCTGCTGCTACTGCTGATGATGATGCTGCTACTGCTGATGATGCTACTACTGCTGATGCTGCTGCTACTAGCTGATGATGCTACTGCTGATGCTGCTGCTGCTGATGATGATGCTGCTGCTACTGCTGAAGATGCTACTGCTGATGCTGCTGCTACTGCTGATGATGCTGCTGCTACTGCTGATGCTACTGCTGATGCTGCTGCTACTGCTGATGATGCTGCTGCTACTGCTGATGATGATGCTGCTACTGCTGATGATGATGCTGCTGCTACTGCTAATGCTGCTTCTATTGCTGATGATGATGCTACTGCTGATGCTGCTGCTGATGATGATGCAGCTACTGCTGATGATGTAGCTACTGCTGATGATGCTGCTGCTACTACTGATGATGATGCTGCTACTGCTGATGATGATGCTGCTGCTACTGCTAATGCTGCTTCTATTGCTGATGATGATGCTACTGCTGATGCTGCTGCTGATGATGATGCAGCTACTGCTGATGATGTAGCTACTGCTGATGATGCTGCCACTGCTGATACTTCTGCTGCTGATGATGCTGCTGCTGCTGTTGATGATGTAGCTACTGCTGATGATGCTGCCACTGCTGATGCTGCTGCTTCCGCGTGCCGTGTTGATGCTACTGCTGATGCTGCTGCCACTGCTGATGATGATGCTGCTACTGCTGATGCTGCTGCTTCCGCGTGCCGTGTTGTTGGTGCCGCACAGTGGGGAGCCTCGCGGACTCTGGAGGCTCCGATGCGGACCGCGTCGCCACCCTCCTGGAGAGCACCTGCACACGGTAACGTCCCAGCCGAGTAGGGCGGCTGCCGCTGACACGGTAACGTCCCAGCCGAGTAGGGCAGCTGACACGGTAACGTCCCAGCCGAGTAGGGCGGCTGACACGGTAACGTCCCAGCCGAGTAGGGCGGCTGACACGGTAACGTCCCAGCCGAGTAGGGCGGCTAACATGGTAACGTCCCAGCCGAGTAGGGCGGCTGGCACGGTAACGTCCCAGCCGAGTAGGGCGGCTGACACGGTAACGTCCCAGCCGAGTAGGGCGGCTGACACGGTAACGTCCCAGCCGAGTAGGGCGGCTGACACGGTAACGTCCCAGCCGAGTAGGGCGGCTGACACGGTAACGTCCCAGCCGAGTAGGGCGGCTGACACGGTAACGTCCCAGCCGAGTAGGGCGGCTGACACGGTAACGTCCCAGCCGAGTGGGGCGGCTGCAGCTGACACGGTAACGTCCCAGCCGAGTAGGGCAGCTGACACGGTAACGTCCCAGCCGAGTAGGGCGGCTGACACGGTAACGTCCCAGCCGAGTAGGGCGGCTGACACGGTAACGTCCCAGCCGAGTAGGGCGGCTGACACGGTAACGTCCCAGCCGAGTAGGGCGGCTGACACGGTAACGTCCCAGCCGAGTAGGGCGGCTGACACGGTAACGTCCCAGCCGAGTAGGGCGGCTGACACGGTAACGTCCCAGCCAAGTAGGGCAGCTGACACGGTAACGTCCCAGCCGAGTAGGGCGGCTGACACGGTAACGTCCCAGCCGAGTAGGGCGGCTGACACGGTAACGTCCCAGCCGAGTGGGGCGGCTGACACGGTAACGTCCCAGCCGAGTAGGGCGGCTGACACGGTAACGTCCCAGCCGAGTAGGGCGGCTGACACGGTAACGTCCCAGCCGAGTAGGGCAGCTGACACGGTAACGTCCCAGCCGAGTAGGAGCAGCTGTACCTGCACACGGTAACGTCCCAGCCGAGTAGGGCGGCTGCCGCTGACACGGTAACGTCCCAGCCGAGTAGGGCGGCTGACATGGTAACGTCCCAGCCGAGTAGGGGCGGCTGACACGGTAACGTCCCAGCCGAGTAGGGGCAGCTGCCGTTGACACGGTAACGTCCCAGCCGAGTAGGGCGGCTGACACGGTAACGTCCCAGCCGAGTAGGGCGGTTGCTGCTGACACGGTAACGTCCCAGCCGAGTAGGGCGGCTGACACGGTAACGTCCCAGCCGAGTAGGGCGGCTGACACGGTAACTTCCCAGCCGAGTAGGGCGGCTGACACGGTAACGTCCCAGCCGAGTAGGGCGGCTGACACGGTAACGTCCCAGCCGAGTAGGGCGGCTGACACGGTAACGTCCCAGCCGAGTAGGGCGGCTGACACGGTAACGTCCCAGCCGAGTAGGGCGGTTGCTGCTGACACGGTAACGTCCCAGCCGAGTAGGGCAGCTGACACGGTAACGTCCCAGCCGAGTAGGGCGGCTGACACGGTAACGTCCCAGCCGAGTAGGGCGGCTGACACGGTAACGTCCCAGCCGAGTGGGGCGGCTGACACGGTAACGTCCCAGCCGAGTAGGGCGGCTGCCGCTGACACGGTAACGTCCCAGCCGAGTAGGGGCGGCTGACACGGTAACGTCCCAGCCGAGTAGGGCGGTTGCTGCTGACACGGTAACGTCCCAGCCGAGTAGGGCGGCTGACACGGTAACGTCCCAGCCGAGTAGGGCGGCTGACACGGTAACGTCCCAGCCGAGTAGGGCAGCTGACACGGTAACGTCCCAGCCGAGTAGGGCGGCTGACACGGTAACGTCCCAGCCGAGTAGGGCGGCTGACACGGTAACGTCCCAGCCGAGTAGGGGCGGCTGACACGGTAACGTCCCAGCCGAGTAGGGCGGCGGCCGCTACACGGGCGGTGAGCCTGGACCGTGGAGAAGGCTGCTGCTGCTGTCTGTGGTGTAGGCCAATCAGTTCCCAAGACATTGGCGTCATAGATTAATTATCATGCAAAGCAACCATGATACAGTGTATTGATACAGTATTGATACAGTGTATTGATACAGTGTTTTGATTCAGTAAATCTGGCTGTGACGGTCCCACCTGATGACGGAGACTTGTGTTGCCTCCGAAACGTCGTGATTTATAGTTTTATTTCTATTATTATTTCTATTATTTTTATTATTTGTTTTTACCCACGTGACTTTACCGAAAAGACCTAAGAGTATGAATCCTTGCAGTCACGAAAGCTTCAAATCTAGAATCTGCTTTATGAGCTTAGTTTGTTGTCCTTCCCTCGCACCTCCAGCGAGCTACGGCCGGCTCCGTGAGGCGGTGCCGGTCCCAGCGTCCGTGCAGACGGAGAGTGGAGCACGTTCCTGAGCGCTACCCCCGCTCGGCACCCACACGGTCCACGCCAGCAGCATGGCGCGTAGGGGCACGTGAGGTGGCGCGTAGGGGCACGTGCGGTGGCGCGTAGGGGCACGTGCGGTGGCGCGTAGGGGCACGTGCGGTGGCGCGTAGGGGCACGTGAGGTGGCGCGTAGGGGCACGTGCGGTGGCGCGTAGGGGCACGTGCGGTGGCGCGTAGGGGCACGTGAGGTGGCGCGTAGGGGCACGTGCGGTGGCGCGTAGGGGCACGTGTGGTGGCGCGTAGGGGCACGTGTGGTGGCGCGTAGGGGCACGTGAGGTGGCGCGTAGGGGCACGTGCGGTGGCGCGTAGGGGCACGTGCGGTGGTGCGTAGGGGCACGTGCGGTGGCGCGTAGGGGCACGTGAGGTGGCGCGTAGGGGCACGTGCGGTGGCGCGTAGGGGCACGTGCGGTGGCGCGTAGGGGCACGTGCGGTGGCGCGTAGGGGCACGTGCGGTGGCGCGTAGGGGCACGTGCGGTGGCGCGTAGGGGCACGTGAGGTGGCGCGTAGGGGCACGTGCGGTGGCGCGTAGGGGCACGTGAGGTGGCGCGTAGGGGCACGTGTGGTGGCGACGGTGGCATCTTCCAAGGCGTTCCGGTCGGCGTTGGGAGTGGGAGCGATTTTTATGCCACTCGCTGCAGAGCCAGTGGTGGGCATTCCACTTTCCTATGGCCGGGGCCGAGTATTGACTCTGGAGGGATGACGTTGACTTGTCGATGGTGAGGGTGGTGAGTGCAGTCGATGGTGAGGGTGGTGAGTGACGCTGCGTGTAGTCTGTGGTGAGGGTGGTGAGAGTGGTGAGGGTGCTGAGTGGTGAGAGTGGTGAGTGGTGGTGAGTGGTGAGGGTGCTGAGTGGTGAGAGTGGTGAGGGTGCTGAGTGGTGAGTGGTGGTGAGTGGTGAGGGTGCTGAGTGGTGAGTGGTGGTGAGTGGTGAGGGTGCTGAGTGGTGCTCTCTAGTGAGTGGTGGTGAGTGGTGAGGGTGCTGAGTGGTGAGTGCTGAGGGTGGTGAGTGGTGGTGAGGGTGGTGAGTGGTGGTGAGTGGTGAGGGTGGTGAGTGGTGAGTGGTGAGGGTGGTGAGTGGTGAGGGTGCTGAGTGATGAGGGTGCTGAGTGGTGAGTGGTGAGGGTGGTGAGGGTGCTGAGTGGTGCTGAGTGGTGGTCTGTAGTGAGTGGTGAGGGTGGTGAGTGGTGAGGGTGCTGAGTGGTGAGGGTGCTGAGTGGTGGTCTGTAGTGAGTGGTGAGGGTGGTGAGGATGCTGAGTGGTGGTCTGTGTTTGCTCTGCAGCATCCGCGACCTGCAGGGGGAGCTGCAGCGCTTGAGGGCCGAGCTGAGACGGTCGGAGGGCCGAGCCGCTGACCTCGAATCGCAGGTTCGCCTCCACTCAGCACATCTTGCCCTCACAAAGACAAAGATCCCCCGTGTAGCCTGTAACAGACTGCAGGGGCAAGTGCTGTTAGCGAGCAGCACCGACCGAGGCCGGAACGGCACACGAGGGGGAGGCCGCCTTTGTCTCCCCCAGTGGCGATGCACCGGGTACTAATTTGAGGCCGAGTCGACCTAGGGGAGATCCAGGACCGGTTAAGATCATCGCCACCGGCGTTGGCCGTGAGCGGGAATCGAGCTCGGGTCGCCGGGTTCGTAGCGCTAACCGCTGCGCCACCGCTCCTCACAGTTCGCCTCGCCCTCACTCACAAAGACAAAGGTTCCACCACCGCGTAGGCCTTCGACAACAGTCGGGGCAAGTTCCGTTGGCGATGGTTGGGCCCCTGATGAAGGCTGGAACGGCACCCTTGCACCAGGAACTCGCCTGTGAGGCCGAGGATCAGGTCGGGAATCCGCTGTCACTGTACAAGCGGCAGCGAGGAGGCAGCCCCAGGCCACGCCAACACGACTTGACATGAAAGAGAAAGGTGGTGGTGATGAAGACGCCATGATAACCACAATTGTGACGACGGAGATCATTCTGATGGTTCGGGTTGGTGGTGGTGATGTGGGTTGGCCATGATGATGGAGATGACTATGATGACTAATGATGATGTATACATTAATGACCGCTAAGACGATGATGATTAGGATGATGACGATGATGATTTAAGATGATGATGACGATGATGATGACATCGATGATGATGACAACGATGATGATGACGGCGATGACGACGATGATGACGATAATAACGATGATGACGACGATGACCATGGTGATGACGATGGTGACGACGACGACGATGATGATGACGACGATGATGACGACGTTGATGATGATGACGATGATGATGACGACGATGATGACGTTGATGATGATGACGATGATGACGACGATGATGATGATGACGACGACGACGATGATGACGTTGATGATGACGATGACAATGATGATGACGTTGATGATGATGACGATGATGATGACTACGGTAACAACGATGACGACGACGTTGACGATGATGACGATGGTTATGACGACGACATTGCCAGGTGCGTTTCCTGACGGTGGCCAAGGAGGAGGCGTCGTCGCGCTGTGAGGCCGACCTCCGTCAGCGCGCCGCGGAGCTGCGGCGAAGCGAAGCCTGCGCTCGTCAGCAGGCCGAGAAGCTCGCCGCTCACGTGGAGGTGAGGCCCCTCGCCCCTCGCCTTGCCCCCGGCCCAAGGGCGGCCGCCACCGCCGCCACACAGCGGACGTGCGACGAACGGACTCGACCAGGAGGCCGTTATCACCATCATCATCATCATCACCATCATCACCATCTAACCTTGCAGTGCACCTATAGCCACCTCGACCCTATAGGTCAACCCTATAGCCCTAACCCTGTAGTGCACCCATAGCCACCTCGACTCCTATAGCGACGGACCCTATAGCCCTAACCCTGCGGTGCACCTATAGCCATCGTCATCATTGTCATCATCGTCATCATCGTCATCATCGTCATCATTGTCATCATTGTCATCATTGTCATCATCATCATCGCGTGGGAATTGATAGCAACAGCCAAAGAATCTGAGCGCGTGGTGATGTTGCGGAGGAACCGGGGACAAATCCACGCAGGGGACCACCACGGGGAGAGAGACGCAGACTCCAAATACACAGCAGCAGCAGCAAGCATCGTCAGGGTCGGGTTCGAACCCAGGACCTCCTGTGTACCAGGCGAGGTAGTTAACATCTCCTAGTCACCGTGATGATGAGAGAGAGACGCAGACTCCAAATATACAGCAGCAGCAGGCATCGTCAGGGTCGGGATCGAACCCACGACCTCCTGTATACGAAGCGAGGTAAGTAAACATCTCCTAGCCACCGTATACCTATGTTGAACTTCTTTCGCAGCGTATGTAGCCAATCGAAGCTACGTTGGCTACGTACGGCGGTGCGATAGAAGTTCTACACACACACACGACAACAAACTAAACACAAAAAGTGCATAGCAGTATGCAAATCTGTCTGCCGCCTGATGAAGCTGGTTGTAATGACTGGCGAATCGTCGTACTCCGATTGCAAATGCTGTTTCTTGGCTCTCCAACACACGACCAGTTGGTGCTGTACTCGTGTAATATAGGTCGTGGAAGCGACTTCTGGAATCCGGTCTTTATTTGTCTTTCGTTCACAACACTCCCATCTTACTCCTTCACGCTGCTAACAGTCAGCGTGAGAGGGAGAGAGAGAGACACGCGCGGCCACGTGGCAGCCTGGACCCCGCTCCAGCGTGGCCTCACCCTCCGTTCGTTCCAGATCTGACCACGTGTTGTCCGTCTCCACCCCTTTTAATACCCGGGTCACGTGGTACCTTTCCACCAATCCTGGTTAACCTCCATGGAATCTTCTAGACTCCATCGTACGATCCCAGGACCGCGCCCCTGACTCGTCCCCCCATTGGCTGTGGCTAAAGCCAGCAGATCCAATCATCTACTTGCAGATGTCACCTTCCCGTTACGTCAGGGCCACGCCCCTAGACTTCCCCCCATTGGCTATGGGCCAGGACCGGTAGAGCCAATCATCGTAACGAGGTGTGATCCATCAACCACCCGGATATATCCTCACATTACACTCGTAACGAATTGGCAATGTTCTGTTTATGTGACACTAAACCTTACTAATTGGCTGTGTCGGGCGGTGGCGGGTTTAAAGACAGGTATATTCACGCGATCTAACCCAACAAAACCTCTATTATGGAGTATACATGGGCTCAACCACAAGTTGGCCTTTGATTTTTCCAGGTGTTGTTTGCCAGGTAAGGCCCACCAAGCCTGCGCAGCGCTTGTTCAGAATGGACCTGGCTCTCACCACATGGTGACGATAGTTCATCGTCGATCGTCGCCTATATTGCCGCCACCGCCACACGTGGGGATAATTTGTAGCAGCAGCAGTAGCTGCTACAAATGATCGAACCCAGGGCCTCCTGCGTAGCGGGCGGTGGGGTAAACCGGTGGGCACTGCGACCTCCTCAAAGGCACGTGGCGACCGTGGAAGAGAGAGAGGGGAAGGCTCTGGAGCTCTCTCCACGGAGTTGTCTCCGGCGGGCGAGCTATCGCTGGGCTGCACTGTGAGCAATGCAAATCGTCACCATCATCGCCCTTTGCCTCCAGACTCTGAAGGGGAAGCTGCTGGAGTCCGAGGAGCAGAAGGAGACGCTTCGGCTGAGGATGCAGGACTTTGTCACCGAAATCTCGCACGTGGAAGGCATGCTGGGCGTGCGGGTGAGTGGGTGGGTGGGTGAGTGGGTTAGTGGGTGAGCGAGTGGGCGGGCGAGTGAGCGAGTGGGCGAGTGAGCGAGTGGACGAGTGAGTGGGTGGGTGAGTGGGTGAGTGAGTGAGCGAGTGGACGAGTGCGTGAGTGAGTGGGCGAGTGGGTCAGTGAAGGAGCGAGTGAGTGGCTAGGCGAATGAGCGGGTAAATAAGTGGGCGAGTGAGCGAGTGGGTTAGTGAGTGAGTGAGCGAGTGGGTGAGCGTGTGGGTAAGTGAGTGGGTGAGTAGGTGACCGAGTGGGCGAGTGGGTGAGTGAGTGGGCGAGTGAGTGAGTGGGCAAGTGGGTCAGTGAGTGAGTGAGTGTGCGAGTAAGTGGCCCTGATAGGGGGCTTGAGAGTGGGTGAGCGAGTGGGTTGGCGAGTGGGTGGGCGAGTGAGCGAGTGGGTGAGTGAGTGAATGACCGAGTTGGTGAGTGGGTGAGCGAGTGGGCGACCAAGTGGACAAGTGAGGGAGTGAGCGAATGGGTGAGTGAGTGAGCGAGTGGATGAGTGAATGACTGAGTGGGTGAGCGAGTGGGCGAGCGAGTGGGTGAGTGTGTGAGTGAGTGAATGGGTGAGTGAATGACCGAGTGGGTGAGTGGGCGAGCGAGTGAGTGAGTGAGTGGGTGAGTGAATGACCGTGTGGGTGAGTTGGTAAGCGAGTGGGCGGGCGAGTGGGTGGGCCAGTGAGTGGGTGGGTGAGCGAGTGGGTAAGTGAGTGAGTGGGCGAGCGAGTGGGTGGGCGAGTGGGTAAGTGAGTGAGTGGGTGAGCGAGTGGGTAAGTGAGCGAGTGGGCGAGTGGGCGAGTGGGTGAGCGAGTGGGCGAGTGAGTGAGCGAGCGAGCAAGTGGGCAGGCGAGTAGGTGGGCGAGTGAGCGAGTGAGTCGGTGGGCAAGTGAGCGAGTGGGCGAGTGAGTGAGTGAGTGGGTTAGTGAGTGAACAAGTGGGCGAGTGGGTGAGCAAGTGAGTGCACGAGTGGGTGGGCAAGTGAGTGGGCGCATGGGCGAGCGGGCGGGTGGGCGAGCGGGCGGGCGAGCGGGTGGGCGAGCGGGTGGGCGAGCGGGTGGGCGAGCGGGTGGGCGAGCGGGTGAGCGAGCAAGCGGGTGGGCAGGCGGGCGAGCAAGCGAGTGGGTGAGTGAGTGATCAAAATCCCCACGCTGTCTTTTCAGGAGGAAGAGCACTCCCACCTGCTGGCTTGTTACGGCGATGCCACTTTTCCAGACTCGCTCCTGACCAACGTTTAGCCGTCGAAGGTCTCCGACGTGGCACGAATTCGGCTCGCGCCGCGTTATGTCGTGCCAGACATCGTCCCGCGGAGAATTCACCGCGGTTCGTTTTGGTTGCCATGGAGAATTCACCGTGGTTCGTTTTGGTTGCCATGGAGAATTCACCGCGGTTCGTTTTGGTTGCCATGGAGAATTCACCGTGGTTCGTTTTGGTTGCCATGGAGAATTCACCGCGGTTCGTTTTGGTTGCCATGGAGAATTCACCGCGGTTCGTTTTGGTTGCCATGGAGAATTCACCGCGGTTCGTTTTGGTTGCCATGGAGAATTCACCGCGGTTCTTTTTGGTTGCCATGGAGAATTCACCGCGGTTCGTTTTGTTTGCCATGGATAATTCACCGCAGTTCGTTTTGGTTGCCATGGAGAATTCACTGCATTTCGTTTTGGTTGCCATGGAGAATTCACCGCGGTTCGTTTTGGTTGCCATGGAGAATTCACCGCAGTTCGTTTTGGTTGCCATGGAGAATTCACCGCGGTTCGTTTTGGTTGCCATGGAGAATTCACCGCAGTTCGTTTTGGTTGCCATGGAGAATTCACTGCATTTCGTTTTGGTTGCCATGGAGAATTCACCGCATTTCGTTTTGGTTGCCATGGAGAATTCACCGCAGTTCGTTTTGGTTGCCATGGAGAATTCACCGCGGTTCGTTTTGGTTGCCATGGAGAATTCACCGCGGTTCGTTTTGGTTGCCATGGAGAATTCACCGCAGTTTCGTTTCAGCCAGAGGAACCCCCTTGCAAGCGTTGCACAAAACATCAAATTCCCGGTGGCCATTGTGAACGAACCAACTAAGAACGGAACGTGAGCTTGAAGTGTCACCTCCTGAAGCCACTTCCTCAGATTGGAGTCTTGAGAGCGGTCATCAGAGTCTTCATTGAGAGCCGGATTCACGGTCTGGACCGGTGCTCTTCACCAAAGGCCACCAGCGGGGTCCCCCCCCCCAGCGGTCACCCCCGCGGTTGCCTTGCGGTGAGGAGCACCGCTCTCGATTGTGGCTCGGGACTTGGAACGTGATTTAAGATAGTGCGCTATGTGGTGGTGGTGGTGGTGGTGGCGGTGGTGCGTGTCGATATGGGGGGGGGGGCACGTCTGGTGGTGCACTGCTACCACGCCAGCGCTTGCTCACGGAGACGCGTCTTGGCGTTTCCGCTACTTCCGAGTGGTTTTGTTGTTGTTTACAGGCTGCTTCGAGATTTAAAATCGATTGCTGTAAAAGCGGGGAATGCGTTTTAAAGAATTGCCGATTCTTTGAATAAACAAAAATTGTGCTGTGATTTGCAATGTCGTTAATTTGCTAATCGCAGTTTTAGTTTTACCGTTGCAAACCCGGTGGGACTGGGCAGAAATAAAAGTCGGGCGTGGATCTTACCTCCTCGGAAGGGCCTTGGCCCGAAACGTCGCCTCTTGTGTGTCTTTCCTTTGAAGGCCACACAAAGACAAAGGTCCCCCGTATAGCCTGTAACATACTGTAGGGGCAAGTGCTGTTAGCGAGCACCTATGGAGGCCGGCACGGCACACGAGGGGGTGGGTGGCCAGCACCTCACCCGGCCGCCTTTGTCTCCCCGGTGGCGATGATTTCACTACGCGCCGCACCAGGTCGACTGTGTGCTGCGTGCGTGCTGAGACCTCGAGTCGATCAGTCGGTGGGTGCCGGATTTGTAAAAACGGATAATCACCAAATCATTGCACATTCTTGTATGACATTAATTGTTTTTGAGGCGTTACATGTCATTCTTTTCAGCGTTTTTAAACGTGTGTTATTTTCTTTGAACCTATCTACGTGACTTTACCGAAAGAACCAAAGAATATGGATTCCTGCAGTCACGAAAGCTTCAAATCAATGTGTGTACTGTGTGACGCTGGCATAAATTAACACACAAATGGCAACAAAAAATGTCCCGCGTTAAAAGAGTTGCCGTGTTTACTGTACCCTACTTACCACGCCAATCTCGACGACGACTCATCATGGGGGTGATGCAAGGCCGTAATTATAATTGATATTGGGGGGGGGGGGCATCCCCCCCAATATTCAAATATGCTCAAAATGTCCCCCCCAAGCAATTGCTATAACATAGATTTCTGTTTATATGATTGTGGTTATGGTTGTACTTTATAAATCCCTAATCTCTGCAATGACATACAATGAATAAAGAAAAGGTAAAGAAAGAAAAAAACAGAGCAATGTAATACAATAAACTATTAGACATTATTGTAAACAAAATGTCCATCCCATGTGTTAGTGAATTTTTTATATTTTAGGCAGGAAATTCGTTTTCAAATTTAGAATTTTTTTTCTGGGGGGGGGGGGGGGCCCCCTGAAAGATTTGGGCCCCCCCAATGTTGACTCCATGGCTACTGCCTTGGGGTGTTGTCTATCCACGTGCAGTATTTTCATCGTCGGAAGTTGAATGTATGTAGTGGGTAATGGACCGTGTAGAATATTTGACGCTGATGATCGATCTATGCTGCTCCACGCACACGGGGCCCGGGATCGCCGGACCTGAATACAGCCTTTGGAGCGGATTTGCCAGATTCGCCCGGAATCGCCGGAACACATTCCTCCTCCTGCGGAGGGAGCTGGTAGGAACGTTGGGTTGCTCGGTCAATGGCCCAGGGTCAACGGCGGCGTGGTGTATTCCGCAAATATGGCCGACTGTGAGGGCGGGCACAAGCCGGCGTGAGTAGGTGAAACGTTGAGTTTATAAGGGCACCACGGGGTGACCAGCCCCTCCCCACCCAGCCCCACCCCTCCCACCCCCCACCCAGCCCCACCCCTCCCCACCCAGCCCCTCCTTACCCTCCCCTCTCCACCCAGCCCCACCCCTCCCATTTTTTGATGCAGGACGGACGGACACAATAATCCCCTGTGGGTTGGTGGAACCAGGTGGTTCCCACCAGTATAATGTTGGGAGTAGCAGCCGGATAATCGTGCGATGCCGGATAATCGACGGTGATCGACCGTCTTCTGGGACGGGAACACGCGGATTAGAGAACACGCAGGTTGGTGGTCGTCCATAAATGACGTCACGCACCTGGCGGGGGGGGGGGGTCAGACATTTGTGACGAGGGGGGGGGGGTTTGAGAAATTTGACGTCACATCAAAATGCGCAACTCTAAATAAATATAGACAACACGTTGTACCTAATTAAATAAACTTTGTAATAAATGTTTTCTCCTACAACACCAGAGTGCAGCGCCACATTAACTACGCACTACAATGACAATAGTTGAAAACGATTTGAAGCATGTTCTATTTTTAAATGGTAATATGGTTTTGGGGGGGGGGACAGAGCTTTGTGACGTCATATTTGAGGGGGGTCTGACTTTTGTGACGAGGGGGGGGTCAAAAATCGTCTAAAATCGCGTGACGTCATTTATGGACGGCCCCAAACTATAAACTCTGCATATAGTTTAGTGACGACGTCACTGTAGACATCGTCACGTACGCAGGTCCTTGGGGCCTTGTAGAGGCGGTGTGATCCAGCAGTGGATGGATCCCGGCTAGGTGCTGGTAACTAACCACGTGGTAAATAACCACGTGGTAACTGTCCACGTGGTAACTAACCACGTGGTTCTGGGGGGGCAGGGGGCGTCTAGACCTGAAAGGGGGGACGGGGAGAGGGTGGGTTTGATGACGTCATGTAACTTTTAATGCGTTTAGGGGGCTCAGACCTGAAGGGGCGCGGGGAGAGGGCGGGTTTGATGACGTCATGTAACCTTGTCATGGTTTAAGGGGGCTCAGACCTGGCGGAGAGGTTTCGTTTGATGACGTCATGTAACCTTTGAATGGGTTCGGGGGGCTCAGACCTTAATGGGGGCGGGAGCGTGTTGAGGTCTCGTGACGTCACATGCCCTGTTATGGGCCGGGGGGGGGACTTGACGGAGGTGAGGGAGGGGCGTGATGACGTCACATGTCCTTTTATGGCGTGGGGGGGTGGGGCGGTGGAGTTGCTTGGGAGGTGGGGGAGGGACAGGGCGAGGGGAGAAAGGGGTGGTGGGGGGAGAGGGGTGGGGTAGGTGAGGGAAGAGGGGGCGGGGCTGTAGAGGGGGCGTAGTGGGAGAGGGGGCGGGGCGGTGTAGAAAGGGGGCGGGGCGTAGTGGAAGAGGGGGCGGTGTAGAAAGGGGGCGGGGCGATGTGGTAGAGGGGGCGGGGCGTAGTGGAGTGGGTGGCGAGGATTTTGTTTTTACCTCAGAACTCCCCGGAGCTCGCTCACTGGCGCGCTCACTGCTCACGCCGGGTGAGTTCACCCTCACAAACTTCGTGTTTATCATCATAGTAGTCGTTTAACACGCAGCAGCAGCGGCATAAACTTTGTATAGTTTAACACGGAGCAATATAATCCATAATAGAGATAATCTATTTGTGTGTGTCTGGGTTAATATAAATGTGTCGGTAAAACCGCCGCCACCCGACACAGCCAATTTAGTAAGGTTCGTAGCTTAGTTAAGTTGCTTAGTTAAGTTTAACTTAGTTAAGTGACTTAGTTAAACACTAAGCGGTTGTTGTTATTGAGTGTTAGAGAGTTAAACAATCCACGACGTTTCACGGGAGTTGTGGAGACATCCTCCGCCACAACTTCAAACTTAATTTTATAAATAACCAAACATTTTCTACTTTTTTTAAACCGTAAATGTTTGTGTATTTGTTTACGCTTTAACAAATTGCATATCTCGTCGGTGCGATACCTTAATTCGTTGTTTACTGCTCAGATAAATTTATTTTACATCGTTTGTGTAACGGGACGCTTGGCAATTTGAGGGGAATAATTTCTGCGATTAATTTTTGTTTAAATATTTTTTCCTTGACGAGAATATTTATTTAAAGGCGATGTCGGTGTTTGTTGTCGTGTGTCGGTTTACGTAGCCAAATAATTGTGCAAAACAGTGTTGGCACGCACTCAGTGATGCGTGTATTTGGTCTACTCTTCCACGCCCACTTGATGCCATTGCAAGGCGCCTGTGCCAGGCTAGGTGCACTTTGAAGGAGCCACTTGAGGTCACGGGACAGACCCAGCAGGTTCTATGGGTTGGCTGCTGTGCCAGGCTAGGTGCAGGTCACGGAATAGACCCAGCAGGTTCCATAGGTTGACTGCTGTGCCAGGCTAGGTGCAGCAGGAGGTCACGGGACAGACACAGCAGGTGCCATGGGCTGACTGCTGTGCCAGGCTAGGTGCAGCAGGAGGTCACGGGACAGACCCAGCAGGTGCTATGGGTTGACTGCTGTGCCAGGCTATGTGCAGCAGGAGGTCACGGGACAGACCCAGCAGGTGCCATGGGTTGACTGCTGTGCCAGGCTAGGTGCAGCAGGAGGTCACGGGACAGACCCAGCAGGTGCTATGGGTTGACTGCTGTGCCAGGCTAGGTGCAGCAGCAGGAGGTCACGGGACAGACACAGCAGGTGCCATGGGTTGACTGCTGTACCAGGCTAGGTGCAGCAGGAGGTCACGGGACAGACCCAGCAGGTGCCATGGGTTGACTGCTGTGCCAGGCTAGGTGCAGCAGGAGGTCACGGGACAGACCCAGCAGGTGCTATGGGTTGACTGCTGTGCCAGGCTAGGTGCAGCAGCAGGAGGTCACGGGACAGACACAGCAGGTGCCATGGGTTGACTGCTGTACCAGGCTAGGTGCAGCAGGAGGTCACGGGACAGACCCAGCAGGTGCCATGGGTTGACTGCTGTACCAGGCTAGGTGCAGCAGGAGGTCACGGGACAGACACAGCAGGTGCCATGGGTTGGCTGACTGAGATGACCGGTAGATGCACACCAGCTGTACCCCCTACTGTTCCAACCTGCTGCGTTTTAGCCGCCCGGCGCTCCGCTCGTTGTTGTGAGCGTCGCTCCTCTGCCCTCCGTTGCTGTTGGAGGGCGACTGCCTCCATCCAATTACCCCACCACCACCATCATCACCACCACACCGAGACCTGCCGATCATAGAACCCATTTACAATAGAGGTGGTGGTAAAAGGGGGATGATTTAATTAACTTATCCCATGCCTCTAAATTTGTAACCTCTGGATTCCAAGTCCAGCATGATACCGACCATTATCATCACTGGCAACCTCTCGGCACATGTTACATGCATGTTACGTGCACGCGATAAAGTTTACTTCGTTTTTGCGTCTTTTAGATCTACGGTGTCGGTGCATTTCACGTTTTGCCTTGGGAATAGACAAACGAAGAGTTTCCACTACGGGGCTCAGAGGCATTTTGCGTTACAAAAAATTACGATAACAACGTACCGCCACTGACCTGCGTGGGGAAGTATGGTCAAACGACCCCCGTTTACCAACAGGGCATGGGAAGGCCTTCATCCAGCAGTGGATTGGCAAGGGCCCACAATTCATTATTACACCAAAATTGAATATACTTACTTTACATAACCTTGTTTTTTTTAGATTGTATTTGCAAAAGTTATATTTAAGTTAGTTTAACATGTAGCAGGCTTTTCACGACCAATATTTTTAATCGAGTTTTTTTTCAACGGTTTTACTTAACTTGATTCCTCTTTGTCTGGGTCAAATCTTGTAATCAAATTTTCGTCCACTTTTCGTTGTCCAAGCAATTCCACATGTTGCACACATACTCAGACCCGGTGACAATGCATGCCTGTATCAAAATCGGCATCAATGAATCAATTAATTCGCTACTTTAAAGCAATTTACATTTTTTATGGACACCTGATTATTCATATATATTTGTGTGTAGGTCAATAACGCCGCGGTCCCTAAACTGTGGAATCGGCTCGCACAAGAAGCAGGTGCCGCGTGCCTCAGGCGCCATTGACGGACTTCTCGACCGTGAGTTAAACGAAGTTGTTAATAAAACCGTTGCTTTTAAAAAACTTTCTTTAACGAGTTTATTTTGGGTTAAACCCACCACCATCCAACACAGCCAATTGGTAAGGTTGGACACGTAAACAAAACGTGGCCAATTCGTTGCTTGCTCAGCATTAACCGGTTGTGTGTTGGAGTGTAAAATTGTAAATGTTGTGAGTTTACTCTCTAACACAGCAGTGTGCTGAACTGGTAGCCAATTGGCACGTTTTGTTTACGTGTCAAACCTTACTAATAATCGCCTGTGTCTGGTGGTGGTGAGTTTTGGGGAGCGATAGTGTAGCAGTTAGCGCTACGCTACGCTATGAACCCGGCGGCACGGGTTCGATTCCCGCTCACGGCCAACACCAGTGACGATTATCTGAACCGGTTCCGGGCCTCCCCTAGGTCGACTCAGCCTCAAATGAGTACCTGGTGCGGTGTGTAAACATCGCCACTGGGGAGACGAAGGCGGTCGGGCGTGGTGCTGGCCACCCACCCCCTCGTGTACCGTTCGGGCCTTCATAGGTGCTCGCCAACAGCACTTGCCCCTACAGTCTGTTAGGGCTATACGGGGGATCTTTGTTTTTTAGTATAACGACACATTTATGTTTACGGGATCTAGCCCAAAAGATCTCTTCTGGATAATGTTTAAGTTCCTTTACTTTTTAAAGTTAACAATCGTAGTGTATAGGCATGGCCCCTTTCTCAATCCACTGCTGGATGAGGGCCTCCCCAGGCTGCGTTGAATCACCGTCCTGTAAGCACGTCGTGTGAATGGTGGGTGGGTGGGGGAGTAACAATCCAGGACCTTGGCCTGGAATTGAACTTGGGCAGCCGGGTTGACGGCTGCAGCCCCGCCGGTGAAATCGCCGCGCGCCCACCGCTCGAATGTGTGCCGCGTATTTCGGGCTGTCGGATCCGGGAGAGAACGCGAGTTTTCGTAGAGGTCTCATACAACAGGGGCCGTCCCTAAGCGGAGTGGAGGCTTCCGTGCAAGGGAGACTCCTTGCAGTCGATGGGAGCCCACAGCAAAGTGCGTGGATCCAGGGCGGATGTCGACCGCGGACCCCGGGATCGAATTGATGGAATAAAGAGGTGGATTGGAGAGAGCCAGGTGGGAGGGCTCCTTTTGTGAAGAGGAACTTCACAAGGAAATGTTATGGGCGGTTCCGTTCTTTTCCTTGTGAGGAGGAACTTCACGAGGAAAAGTTATGAACGGTTCAGTTCAGCCGGGTTTTTGTCCGTCAAGGCCCATTGAGCTAAGCAGCTGTTCTGCAATGGCTACCCAAGGATACCTAAACAAAGTCGTTTTTTTGATCAGTGTGCGTATCGCCTGCTACGGCAATTTTCGTCTTATTTTATGGCAGCAAAATGCCAATGTTTGCGGTCTCCTTGCCACGACGAGAGGGGCTTCAGAAGAGCATTGGTGTAGTGTTGCTGTCCCATTGAAGGAACTGACTACAGTGGGGTTCTGTATGGTCAATAGATTGGTTGGCAAGGCCACAATCGCACCACTGGCTTGTGTTATTCATGTATCTCTGTGAGGCTCTATGTATCTTTGTGTCTCTGGGTTTACTGTGTGGTCCATTGATTTTGTGGCAAGGCCACAATCGCACTACTTGTGGCTTGCGTATATAATTTTCCATTTATGTATGTACGTAAGTATGTTGAACTTCTTTCACACCGTACGTAGCCAACAGCGCTAATCGGAGGTCAAGGGGATGTGCACATCGACCTGGTGATGTTCTGATGTGGTTGATGGTTCTACTACCGGTGTCTTCGAGGAGAAATATCAAAGCCAGCAGGGACGATGTTTGGATCACTAAAGATGTAACAATGAAAAGCAACTGACGTTTCACTGCAGTCAGTTTATCTCAGGCAATGTCCATTGAGCTCGGCAACTCTTTCAATGGTGACCCAACACCGTGCTTTCTAAGGTAGGTCTTGGTTTTTTCAATCCGTGCGTACTGCCTGTACTGTATGGTGGTTCATTTGTGGCAAGCACTTTGTGTGTGTGTGTAGTGAGCGCGACCTTGCAACATATTCGTTCAACAATCGGAAGCCAATGCAGCTCGGCGAGCACCGGACAGACACGGTTGGATCTCGCTGTACCCACCACGCTGCAGCTCGACGATGTGTTTGCCAGACATCCCGTAGAGTGGCGAGTTGCAATAATCGAGCATGATAATGCAGTGGCGGCCGAGGAATAGTGCGCGTCTAAGAGGGCGGCCGCTGAGGAGGAGATGGAGCAGTGAAATCAGCCCGTTGTGCAGGCTCCGGGTGGATTATTACATCGCAGGAACGTGACAGATGGCAGTGGCTTGGGAGAGATCTTCATCCAGTAGTGGATTGACTGTGGCTAATGGTTACGGTGAAAATAAACTCAGGGAAAGCTTGGTGTAAGTGCAAGGCTTTTATGGGCAAAGTCAGAACTGTTATTATTTCATTGACCATAATTCATAAGTTAAAATTAACCTTTGGGCAGTTCAACACTCATTTTACTGGATATTATTAGAGTAGTGGCAATAAAAATCCTCGTTTAAACGGCATGAGATGATTATCATAATAGCCATCATGATAGATTAGTGACCTTTCCAAATGGCTTGGAGTCCACTGAGACCCAATTATATATTTTTGGTCCTATGGAGAAATGGGGACCGTATCGGTAAAATAAGAATCTACGCAGAAGAGCCCCCCTGACAAAGAGTGATATAGGCTCAGCGCTATACCTGGCCAAATAAACAGTTGTTAGAGTAGTTTAGTTTCGTTTTTGGAGACCTTGAGCAGTGAGTGGACTGATGGACGGCTAGCATAGCGTAGTGACGGATCAGAGTTAGCCGTGATTTCCTCCCGTGATGTTCCAGTGGGTATAGGTCGCCCAATATGATCGCTGTTTCCACAGAGTAAAATGTAACCTTTGCGCGCAGCCCGTTAGTAAGGCTGTGTGTGCGATAAGTCAAATGCGCAAACATGCTGTGATTGAAAAATCGGGCATCCACTACTGGCTTTGAATAATTTCTCAATAGTAACTCTGTGTGTTTACCGTACAGCAGCCAACAATGACGCGCTCTGCGTGTGAGCGACAGGAGAAGTATTTAATGGGGAGTTTTGTGCCAGCTGAGATGGGTTTTAGCTGGAGTATCCATTTTGTGTTCGTTGTCCTTCCCCCGCAGCTCGGATTAGCTGCGGTTGGCTACATACGGTGGTGCCGACAGAAGTTCAACATAAAAACATCGGAGGAGATTGATCCGGACACCTGGTCTCCAGCACTTCGATCATGAAATCTGGTCTCAAGACTCCGATGATGAAACCCAGTCTGCTGGATTATCAGAGTCTCAGTCTGCCAGGGTCACTTGATTGTGTCTTGCAGGTAGCTCTGTGGTATCTGCTCCTCCGTGGAGCCGTTCTATCACACAGAGTAGGGTCGCGCTGCTCTGAGAGATCCGAATGGACTCTTCATGATGCTTACAAGAGTGAAATTGGGATATAATCCTTTTTTTTTAAGACTCTTGATTCTAAAACGCAATCACCCCGACCAAGCCTCGACGAAGACTCATTCTGAACCTCAGTCCTCCTATTCTTGCGTAATAATTGTTGGGGGTGGGTGTGGTGGGATGAGATGTAAAGACCAGCTGTCCATTATGTGCGAGTTGCACCACAGAACAGCTGGCAAACAGAGTTGAATGGAGTCACCTTTCCTTCGACAAATACTTGTTACGTCCGACGGGAAGATGGGAACGTACGCTGAACTCGAGCCGTCGGTGGACCCAACCCTTTGGCAACACTTAACGTTCGGCCACTTCAGTTACGCCAAGGAAAGTGGACTCTGAGGGTGGGTGGCAGGGTTGGATCGTAATTACTGTGTCGGCAAGTCGGCGAGCAACTGTTCAGGTCCCTGGTATGGCATCAAGCCCTGGGGCTTGATGAGTAATGTTTGTCGTCTAACAGTCAAACCTCTGTTTTAATTGTCATAGCTTGAATGTTTGTTCCAAATTTAAGTCTAAAACTCAATTTGGAGTAACTGGTCTGAGACCGACTCGCTACACTCGGGAACCCGGTTTAATCACAGCTCAGTCTGTGTGAGTCTATGGGTCTCTGTGTGAGTCTATGGGTCTCTGTGTGAGTCTATGGGTCTCTGTGTGGTGAGTCTATGGGTCTCTGTGTGAGTCTATGGGTCTCTGTGTGGTGAGTCTATGGGTCTCTGTGTGAGTCTATGGGTCTCTGTGTGGTGAGTCTATGGGTCTCTGTGTGAGTCTATGGGTCTCTGTGTGAGTCTATGGGTCTCTATTGATTCTGTGTGTGTCTGTGTGATTCTGTGTGTGTCTGTGTGATTCTGTGTGTGTCTGTGTGAGTCTATGGCTCTCTTGTGTGATCCTATGGGTCTCTGTGAGCCTACGGGTCTGTATTAGTCTGTGTCTCTGTGTGAGTCTGTGTGTCTCTGAGTCTATGTGTCTCTTTGTGAAACTACAGGTCTTTGTGCGAGTCTATTGGTCTCTGTGTGAATTTGTGTCTGTGCGAGTCTATGGTCTCAGTGTGCATCTATGGGTCTCTGTGAGTCTATGGGTCTCTGTGAGTCTATGGGTCTCTGTGTGAGTCTATGGGTCTCTGTGTGAGTCTATGGGTCTCTGTGGGAGTCTATGGGTTTCTGTGTGAGTCTGTGGGTCTCAGGTGTGATCCTATGGGTCTCTGTGTGATTCTGTGTGTGTCTGGGTGAGTCTATGCGTCTGTGTGAGCCTATGGGTCTCTGTGTGGTGAGTCTATGGGTCTCTGTGTGAGTCTATTGGTCTCTGTGTGAGTCTATGGGTCTCTGTGTGAGTCTATGGGTCTCTGTGTGAGTGTGGGTCTCTGTGTGATCCTATGGGTCTCTGTGTGATTCTGTGTGTGTCTGGGTGAGTCTATGCGTCTCTGTGTGAGCCTATGGGTCTCTGTGTGATTCTGTGTGTGTCTCTGTGAGCCTACAGGTCTTCGTGCGAGTCTATTGGTCTCAGTGTGCATCTATGGGTCTATGTGAGTCTCTGGGTCTCTGTGAGTCTATGTGTCTCTGTATGAGTCTGTCTCTGTGAGTCTATGTGTCTCTTTGTGAGCCTCAAGGTCTTTGTGTGAGTATTTGTCTCTGTGTGAGTCTGGGTCTCTGTGTGAATTTGTGTCTGTGAGTCTATGGGTCTCTGTGTGAGTATATGGGTCTCTGTGTGAGTCTATGGGTCTCTGTGTGAGTCTATTTGTCTCTGTGTGAGTCTATTGGTTTATTTGTGAGTCTATTGGTTTATTTGTGAGTCTATGGGTCTCTGTGTGAGTCTTTGAATCTCTATGCGAATCATTGGTGACCATCAACTTTAAAGGTTAGAACCCGGTTTACTCGCAGGCGCCCGCCTGGATTCAAACTCGGGCTCTGAGTGGTGCCTGCTCAGCACTGACCTCTCTGAGTCGGCTGGCTGCCTCCTACTGCCACAACTATCAGCCATCATCAGTCTACCTCTGGATCCAGGCTTCATCAACCCATTGGCAGCTCGCGTTATTCTTCTCTGCTTGCTCCGGTTTCCTCCTAAATGTCAACATTAAGTTATTGGCTTCCTCTTACCGTGTGGCTGCCGATGTAGATGCAGAGCAACACCTCCAATTTCACATCCAGGTGGTTGAGCCAGACAACCACGGCACCAGGAGCGGCAGCGGCAGAGTATGTCTCAATGATGTCTCCTTCGTATTTGTGGGTCGGGGCGTTGCGTCGTTATACGTTGCACTGCGGTGTCTGTTCTGGATGACCACAGTCGCCACACTAATGCATCGGGTATCCGCATCTACTGCCACGGTTTGTGCGGTGGATGCGGGTTTAGGGTTGACCATGAGTAGCTTCGTGGAAGATCAGAACCAGGGTTCTTAATTGGCTGAGGACACCTTAATGTGTAGAGGACAGCAGAGCTCCAGGTGGTTGCGGACTCTGTGTCGTCCCTCCCCTCCCTCCCTCCCTCCCTCTCCTCCCCCCTCCCCCCCCGCTCTCCTCCCCCCTCCCTTCCCCCCCTTCCCTCCCCCGCTCTCCTCCCCTCCCCGCTCCCCTCCCCTCCCTCCCCTCCCTCCCCTCCCCTCCCGGGCACCGAGTCCACGTCGCAATGCTCCACGAGTTCTCTTCTGGGCGAGGAGCGTAAAACGCCGCGCACCGAACCTCACGGTTTGTACACTTTACAATTGTGCGTCAAGCAAGCCGCGTCTGCCCGCCGGCACGGTTTGCGTGGCTGCTTTATGCGTGGCCGTGCCGATTGATCGGTACGGCTTTGCAGCCGTCTGCTAGAGAGAGAGAGAGGGGGACACTTGAATTTGGCCTCGTTAAGCACAAGAGCCACTTCGATGTATGGCAGCTGATGCGGACACTTGATGATGATGATGATGCTATAAATTTCCACACGAGAAGCCACTTTGTTGAGCTATCATTTCTGGTGGCCGGGTTGCTTCTGAAAAGTTAGTTAATATCTCGGTGGGCTTTGCCTGGAAGGACGGGGGGATGGTTTAGTGTTGGGTGATTGTGTTGCCTGTCCTGTACTTCTCACTACTATCGTGTTGTCGTACTGTTGTTGTAACGTTCTTACCTGCTCCCTGCTGGG
Source organism: Lampetra fluviatilis (assembly GCF_964198595.1). Taxonomy (NCBI): domain Eukaryota; kingdom Metazoa; phylum Chordata; class Hyperoartia; order Petromyzontiformes; family Petromyzontidae; genus Lampetra; species Lampetra fluviatilis. The sequence continues at coordinate 619,762 of NC_136347.1, read as the reverse complement.
AATCGGTGAAAAAGATCTTCATAGCTGATCGGATTGCTCTCGTATCAATAAATATTCTGATTGTGTGCAGCAGACTGTGGTCACCACCCAGAAAAAAACCGTGGACCATTGTAATGTACGCTCGGTTGTAACGCAGATGGCTCGGTTGTAACGCAGACTCAGCTGTGACACAAACTCAGCTGTGACACAAACTCAGTGTGACACAAACTCAGTGTGACAAACTCAGTTGTGACACAAACTCAGTGTGACACAAACTCAGTTGTGACACAGACTCAGTTGTGACACAAACTCATCTGTGACGCAAACTCAGTGTGACACAAACTCAGCTGTGACACAAACTCAGATGTGACACAAACTCAGCTGTGACACAAATTCAGCTGTGACTCAAAATTAGTTGTAACGCAAACTTGGTTGCCCGGTTCACAGAGGAGGGGAAGAGGTGTCATCATCATCATCAACACCACAGTGAGACACCGCTGCTCCGCTATTCCTATCTGGCTCAACCAACCACCTCAGTGTAAGGTGACAGCCGTTGTCTCCACACCCTACGTTAGCCACACGAGACTCACACCGAGACCCCATAGACTCGCATAGAGACCCATAGACTCACACAGAGACCCATAGACTCGCACAGAGACCCATAGACTCGCACAGAGACCCATAGACTCACACAGAGACCCCATAGACTCACACAGAGACCCATAGACTCGCATAGAGACCCACAAACTCGCACAGAGACCCATAGACTCGCACAGAGACCCATAGACTCGCACAGAGACCCATAGACTCACACAGAGACCCATAGACTCACACAGAGACCCATAGACTCGCATAGAGACCCACAGACTCGCACAGAGACCCATAGACTCACACAGAGACCCATAGACTCACACAGAGACCCACATACTCGCATAGAGACCCATAGACTCACAGAGACCCATAGACTCACACAGAGACCTGTAGCTTTACACACTGAACCGTACACTGAAAACTTCTGTGTTAATAACCTACGTGGCATTAAAAAACAAATAGACAACGTTTCGGGCAATGGCCCTTCCCACAAGACGGACAAGTTTACAAAGCCACTCGGGAGTAATCCACCAACCCTCCTGGGGCATCGCGTTACCACCCACAGCGCCAAGGCGCGAGCGCGGGGGAGCGAGTGTGGACTCGTAGACAGAATGCGCCGCTCCCTCTCCTCCTGGGTCGCGGTGCTCCCAATGCAAAACGACGCTTGGCAAGGAGCCCGGTTTTGGAAATTCCACATTTACTGTCGTGGATCGGGCGGGCAAGTCCATCTTGTAAGACAGACACTGCCGACTTCCCACAAAGTGATACTGACTTTATCTCCCTTGGAGTGATGAGTGGTCTGAGTTGAGTACACAACCCTCTCCTGTTCCAATGTCCGGCGCTGGTGCAGTCCCACTGGGAGCCCTGGGTGGGAATAATCATTGAAGCCCCTTCCTTTCAATCCTATAAAGTCCGAATGAGACGGCAAAATAGATGTCGACAAGAGGCAGTGACGAGGGCGATGTGAGGTGAGACGAGATATGGACAGGACAGAGGGTGTAGCGAGATCGTGGACACGTGGACGATGATGGAGATGGGGAGAGAGGAGGTGATTACAGGCACGTTGGAAATTTGAGTGACGCATTTGGAAAAAAATGTTTTATCGGTTCAGTTGTAGGTTTGAGCATTTCGTGTTTTAATGTCGGCTTTGACTGCCATGCGACAAGCATCACTCTCAAATTTTGACTTAAAACTTTCGTGACTGCAGGAATTCATATTCTTTGGTTCTTTTGGTAAAGTCACGAAGATAAAAAAAAACACTAATGTAGACTGTAGCCTGGTTTTAAATCGGAGTGAGTGTACTGGCAATCTATAATGTAGACTGTAGCCTGGTTATTAAGTTTGGTGAGTGTACTGGTAGTCTATAATGTAGACTGTAGACTGGTTCTTAACCTCGGTGAGTGTACTGGCAGTCTATAATGTAGACTGTAGCAGTGGTTATTAAGCTAGTGTTTTATTTTTATTCACTTTATTTTGTATTTTCTATCTACGTGACTTTACCGAAAGAACCAAAGACGAAGCATCACTCTCACACGCAGAGCGGGTGGAGGAGCACTGGCAGTGCTTAGCAACCGGTGTGCCCTGCCAAAGGCTCTCAGCAGCAAGGGCTCTGCCACGGTAAATGCCAGTGATAGGATGGGGCAGTGGTTCTTCTTAAACTGGGGTGCACGCACTCCCTGGGGGTGCGAGACATGGCCAGAATTGTTTTAGAAGGTAAAGCATCAAAACACAAGTTTTTCATGGGGCCACGTAAGTACAACTTACTTTGTTTCATCAAACCCTAAGTAATTATGAACATTGTCCACTTTTTTTTACGATTGAGAACCAAAAGGGGGGTGCAAGGCTGCAGTAAAGGTTAAGAACCACTGGGATAGGGTGAGAACTCGACAGCTCGCACGCCGGGACAGACCGAAGTCCTCCCCATCTCCGGCAGATACCCATCGGACCCCCACACGCCCCCCCCCCCACCACCTCTCAGCTCCCCCAGCAGTGGAACCCACAAACGTGAAGCAAGCACTGAAAGTGCGCGCAATAGAGTGAGTGAGCTCACGAGAAGGAGGTTCGGAAGCTCTGTGTGTGTGTACTTATGCGGCGGTAGTTCTAGCGGTTAGCACGCTGCACTCCCAACTTGGCGTTACGAACCTGGCGACCCGGGTTCGATTCCCGCTCACGGCCAACACCGGTCCCTGGCCTCTCCCCTAGGTTGACTTGGCCTCAAATGAGTACCTGGTGCGGCGTGTAAACATCGCCCCTGGGGAGACAAAGGCAGTTGGGCGTGGTGCTGGCCAACCACCCCCTCGTGTGCCGTTCCGGCCTTCATAGGTGCTCGCTAACAGCACTTGCCCCAACATTATGTTAAAGGATATACGGGGGACCTTTGTCTTTATACTGTGTGTTAAACTTCTTTTCCACCGTGCTAATGTGTTGTGTGCACTCGTGGCGACCTCAAGCGATTCTTAGATGGCAGCCCTGTTGCACAGGCCAATCGGTTTTCAAGACAGCCCCATATATTTTCAGAGCATGTTTTGCCACAAGATTAATGCAGAGACGTGATGCCTTGCAAAAGGTTTCTATTTTGTGTTTGAACATCTTAACACAACGCCTGTTTTATTGCCAGCAAGGGTAACACACCTATTCTTTGTTTTTCATAATTTTGACAGCACTGGCCAAAAATGTCCCATAGATGTAACTGCTCGCCGCGAGCTACGAGTGGACTCACACTTGCATTGTCCTTGTACTGTCCACCTTTTGGCGTCCTCTGGTCTGACACTGGTGGTGAGATAACCCAGAAAGAAGGCTGTCTTTGGTGTAGGCCATTCAGTTTCAAAGACAATGCATATCACATTATTATTATCAGACCATGTTTGTTTTCCGTTTTGCCCCAAGTAATGTGTGGCTAATGCAGACACTTGATGTCTTGCTATCGGGGTGTGTGTGTGTCTATGTGTGTTTGAACATCTTTACACAACTCCCGGTTTAGTGCCAGAAAGGTTACAGACGCCGATTCTTATTTTGTTCATCATTTTATAGCACTGACGCAATGTCGTTGTTATTTGTAACCCGTGCCGAGGGTGGCCTTTGTTAGTAGCTCGTGCGAGTCGCAGTGACAACTTTGGTCTCCACAGACATCGGTTCGACTGTCGCGGGACAAACGCCGCTCGCGGAGGCTGGGTTGGTGGAGGTCCGAGCAGCACCACCTCCATCTCCATCTCCACCACCACCAACGCCTCCACAACCAACGCCGCCACCACCAACGCCACCACCACCACCTCCACCTCTCTCCCCCACGTGAGAACGCGAGAGCACGGCATACAACAATGCGCAGTGAAACGAAATCCTCCTCGCTCCTCGGCCGAGCCACTCGCACTGAGCCCCCGCGCTTAGTGGTGGGGGGTAGAGGGGGGAGCCATGAATGATTGATGCACCGACCCATGCATCATTTATTGCCATCTGTGCGGCGTGCGTTCGTGTGTTCGTGTGTTTGTGTGTGTGTGTTGTCCGTGCTTGTGTGTGTGTGTGTTGTCCGTGCTTGTGTGTGTGCGCACGTATGCGTGTATTGTGTGTGTTTGTGTGTGTCTACGAACCTGGCAACCCGAGTTAGATTCCCGCTCATGGCCAACACCAGTGATCGCGATGATCTGAACCGGTCCTGGGCCTCTGCTAGGTCGACTCAGCCTCAAATTAGTACCTGGTGTGGTGTGTAAACATCGCCGCTTGGGAGACAAAGGCGGCCAGGCGTGATGCTGGCCACCCACCCCCTTGTGTGCCACAGTGCCGGCCTGCATAGGTGCTCGCTAACAGCACTTGCCCCAACAGTCTATTGAGGCTGTAATCGGGGGATCTTTGTCTTTGTACGTGTGGGGAGCGGTGGCACAGCGGTTAGCGCGCTGCGCTCCGAACCGAGCCACCTTAATTTAACCCGGGGTTAGATTCCCGACCGCGGCTACCATTCGGTGGCGAGTTACATCTTCTCAACTCACATCCCTGCCCCAGACATCTCTCCGAGGGCGAACCGGACCTAAGTGTGTATCTGGCGCGGTGCTTTTTAAACGTAATCGCCGGGGAGACAAAGGGGGCCTGGCGAAGAGGGGTCCCCGTCACCACACCCGACGCAGGTGAGCTCCGTGCCAACCATAGTCGCTTGCTAACACAACTCGCCCCCTCCCCCCACACATTGTAAGGCTACACGGGCGAGCTTTGTCTTTGTGACGTGGTGGTGGTGAGGGTAGGGGGGGTGCTGGGGGGGTAGGGAGTGCTGGGGGGGGTAGGGGGGGTGCTGGGGGGGGTAGGGGGGGTTGGGGGGTGGTGGTGGTGAGGGTAGGGGGGGTAGTGAGGGTAGGGGGTGGTGGTAGGGGTGTGCTGGTGAGGGTAGGGGGGGGTGTGGTGTGGAGGGTTGGGGGGGTGCTGGGGGGGGGTGAGGGTAGGGGGGTAGTGAGGGTAGAGGGGGGTGAGGGTTGGGGGTGGTGGTGGGGGTCTACTGGTGAGGGTAGGGGGGGTAGGGGGTGGTGGTGAGGATAGGGGGGATAGGGGGGGTAGAGAGGGTAGGGGGTGGTGGTAGGGGTGTGCTGGTGAGGGTGGGGGGTGTGCTGGTGAGGGTAGGGGGTTGGTGGTGGGGGGGTGATGGTGAGGGTGGGGGGGGGTGTGCTGGTGAGGGTAGGGGGGTGGTGGTGGGTGGTGATGGTGAGGGTGGCGACAGTAACCGGCTGTCGCTCTGTCTGGGGGGCACGGTTTCTGTGTGCGTCTCTCTCCCTCGCGGTTTTCCTTTGAGAGGCAATCTCACGATTGTGAACCTCCGGATCGGCGGCTAGCGCCCGGGGGTTGCCCGTCTTATAGAGTCAGATGATATGTGGGGGGGGGGGGGTTAAAGGCGCGAGCCCCCACCACCTCTTGCGACTTGCTCACTTCACGCCGCTGTCAGGCCGGGGGTCGCCTGCCCCCGTGGCCCCGTGCTGCCCCGACCCCCCCCCCCCCCAATGAATTCAGTGACCTGCATTCGATTCATTTCCGAACGCGAGTGGCCGGGGCGACACCTGAACCACCGCTTCTACGCACCCCCCCCACACCCCCCCCCCACAGCCCCCACTATTTTACCACCAACCCGCGCTGACCGTCGTGGTGAAGTATGCTCCAAATCCCCCCCCCCCCCCCCATAGAGATATCTTGAGAGATGGAGGCCACAGTGGTTGTAACGGTCGATTTGGTTCAATTCCCGCTGTTGAAACGATGGCGTGGGAGGCCTCTATCCAGCAGCGAATTGATACAAGGGGGGGTGTGGGTGTTAGGACGTAATGGGATAATGGGGGACACTGTTAATGAATAGCGGTCTCTTAAACCAGGGCGGGCCTGGGTCTCATGTTGCTATCCAGGTACGGTTGCCCTGGCTCCTGATAGCAGATCGCCTCCTCGTGTTGCCGTCTAAATGCCCGGCTATTTATAGCCCCGACGACTGCAGGGACGTAACGGACGACCCCCCCGCCGCCCGCGCCCCCGATGTCCAGCGCGATCTGGACTCGAACCGCGGCGGTCTCAAAGGCGGTCCGTTACCGGCACGCTCGCGCTCACTCACATTCATAGGCGAGCTATCATTCAAACCAAGTCATCTTATTCATAATAAAGGCTTTTGGGTTTGATCGCGTAAGTATACATGTGTCGCAACCTTCCACCACCCGACACGGCCGATCAGTAAAAAATGTGTCACGTTGACAAAACGCCAATTAGTTACTGCTTCAGCCCAGCGGTGTGTTTGAAGAGTGAATCCACAACATGTATAATTTGAGTAGTACGACGTTTCGCTGGTTATTACATCCAGCATCTTCGGGCGATTTGCCAGAATAGTGAAGCCATCCACCTGCTTCCGGTCTTAAATAGTGCAGGACGACGTCGTCATTGAACCCCATCAGGTTTCGAGATCCGAGGTGGAGGTGGGGGGTATTGCAATTATATAAGCCGACGTGTTAAACAAGTCATCTTAGTTCACGCGCAACGTGTAGCTCGGCTCACGCACCACGGGAATCCCCCCCCACTTCCCCCATACCTTGGAAACAATTCCCGTGCAACTGGCCAAACGGGATTCACCATCATCGTCATCGAGTGTTAACAAACGTAAACATGAACTCAATACCGTGGTAGAGTAGGGGGTACAGCTAGCATGGCACCTGGGTCTATCCCGAGACCTACTGTCAGCGAGCCTTGGACACTTTACGTGGCCTCAAAGTGCACCTGGCCTGGCACGGGCGCCGCGGGGATGTCACCGTCACTTAGTGGCGAATGGCGACTGTATTGGTATTGACCTTAAAAGGAAAAAAAATTAACACAAAAGGCGACGTTTCGTTGCAATGTTTCCCTTCCGCATAGCGCACTCATCACTCACCTTTACAATTTATCTGTCTGGGCTTTGTGTTCCATTGGCAATGCAGCAGCAGTAGCAGCGTCACTGGCGAGCAATGCGCTTGAACCTGGCTTTCAAGTGTGGGTGAGGTTGGTAATAGCCTCGGCCCGGCCACTCAATCAATAACCGCACACACACAAATATTTCAGCGAAGGTGGAACAGTTGATCATCATCGATTATTCGACGGTCCCGGGACAATCCGGAGAAATTGTCAAAACCGCTCCAAAGGCTGTAACCAGTCCGGCGATCGTCAAATGCACATCATGGTTGTGTTGACACGAAAGCGCAGTAGTACTACTACTAGTTGTAGTACGAGAATACAACCATGATACTAGTAGTATTAGTAGTCGTACTGCTACGTACTACTGCTAGTACTACGAGTACTACTGCTAGTAATACTACGTAGTACGGGTAGTAGTACTAGTGTGCAGTACTTCTAAGTAGTACTAGTAGTAGTATTACTAAGTAGTACTAGTAGTAGTACTGCTACGTACTACTGCTAGTACTACTGCTAGTAATACTACGTAGTATAGGTAGTAATACTAGTGTGCAGTACTACTACTATGTACCTACTATGTAGTAGTACTACAATGTAGTAGTACTAGTAGTCGTACTAGTAGTAGGTACATGATGCAGAGTCTTCGAGATTGGAGTGGCAAGTACGGTACAGTAAAGAAGATAAACTTTTTACAGTAGCATATTTATTTTTGTCAATTTGTATGTTCATTTATGCCAATTCCATATATAAGAATGTGCAAAAAATCTAGCTATTTCAAGTTATGATGTAGCGATTATCCGGCGTTTTAAAAAATCCGGTGCCCCCCCCCTACCCCCCCCCCCCCGTATTGTCGACGATCGACTGCATTTGTGTCTCTTTTTTTTTGCTCGCATTCGAATTCTTTCAGCCTCCAAAAATGACGACAATTTCAGTTTGAGTGACGCGCCACGGACACCCCGCGGCATGCCGTGGCAGGGGCCGTGACGATCCAAGAGGTCACAGTAGGCAATGTAACCAAGACACCTTCTTGAATAACTATATAGCGAAGGGTGTTATACAAAGAGGCAGAGTCGTGTCAATCGTTTATTTGTCGTAAGGCGAGAGATCAATTAACCACCAGAGATAAACATTTCGAGAGATTTATTTTTCAACAGAGAGTGGCAGTGCAAGGGATGGCAAAGCGGCGTTGTTCTTTTGTGCTTGATCGTAGACGGTTGTTTGTTGGTATTTTACTCAGCTTCAGCTGGGCTGTAGCAATTGTAGAAAGTTATCACTGGAAGTGCCTTCGAAACAGAAGTGCCTAGGGCTGACAATAACCTGAATCCCAGCCCTGGGCCGTGGGGAGGGAGTTATTTAATATACAGGGTGCTTAAAAAGAATGTGAACACTTCTGAGAATTTGCAACAACAACGCCACAAGAAATGTGCCTCCGTGCTCTGGAGACCACCTCGAGAAGATTCCAGGCACGTGTTGACAATGATGGCGAACAAGTGGAGACTCTTTGAGTTTTTGAAGCTATTAATATTACATTTGTTATCATGTTGCAGTGTAGTATTAATTATCCGTTCTTTTTCCCCATTAAAAACGATAGTCCCAAACAAGTGTTAGATATTTTTGGAAGCACCCTGTATAAAGAAGGCCCATGGAAGAAGGCCCTGGCAAGCCGTGGTTCCATGGTGTTAACCTGCTTACGTGTTACAGGTGAGCGACTCAACGCCGCGCGTGCGTGTGTGGCCTCACAGGGTGATGGGCCCGTGCTATGCCACACACTGTGTTGTGTTGTTATTGACACAGGACGTGTTGAGTTGTTGTTGTTGTTGCTGGCTGTGTTGGTGCGCCGCTGCCATTGCATCAGCACCAACTAATTTGTTCATTTACTGTACTCAGAATATTTTTGCTTTCAGAATCTCTATTTATTTAGACTGGAGGAGGCACGGGGTCAGAACGTTCGAACAACAAACACAATACTCACAGACACGCAGAGCCCACCGAGGTATTAACTCACTTCCATACTTGACATTCATTGCTGAGACAATAGCACAATTATTTTTACGACTTCCCCTCCCTTTCCTCCAGCCCACCGTCCCCCCCCCCCTGCCGTGTGTTTAAATTAGGGAAGAGGCGATGTAGTTGCCGCCGCAGCATCTGTGGCCCCGCTGTGCTTGCGCCAGGCCAGGAGCACCGGTTCCGTTTTGCCATTCGAATGCAAATGGTCTCGTTGTTGACGAGCTGAGATTTGCATGATAAAGGATCCCCCCCTCTTCACCCCTTGGGGGCCGGCGTCCGTTGACATCTGCTACTGCGTTTAGAATACACCTCCAGCGCCGCCACGGCCAGGCCGTGCCTCCTCTTGGCGCCTCCGAGCCCTTTAGTTTCTTAGAGAACGGAGAAAACGGTGCACGTTACAAGTAGAGATTATCATCATCATGACCACCAACACTACCACCTTCTGCACCACCATCATCACCAACAACAACAACCGCCATTCGCCACTAAGTGGCGGTGACGTCACCACGACGCTTGTGCCAGGCCATGTGCACCCTGAGGCCACGTGAAGTGTCGAACGCCCGCTGGCAGGAGGTCACGGGGCAGACCCAGGTGCCACGGGTCGACTGACCGAGATGACCGAGATGACTGGCTGATGCACCACCTGTGCCCCCTACTGTGCCAACTTGCTGTGCTTTAGCCACCCGGCGCTCCGCTCGTTGTTGTGAGCGTCGCTCCTCCGCCCTCCGTTGTTGTTGGAGGGCGACTGCCTCCAACTGCCCAGTAGCGTCCTTCACGAGCCTCCTCCACTGAGGCCGATCTTGACACCGCTGGTACCAGTCATCGGCAAGTCCACTCAGCTCCACGTCCTCCTGTACCACATCACTCCATCTCTTCTCTAGCCCGTGCCGCGCCCGTTTAGCCCCCTCGATCCGGCCGAACAAAAGCTGTTTAGGCATGCGGTGGCTGGGCATGCGGGCTACATGACCCAGCCAACGCAGCCTTGCCTGCCGGAGGAGCTCACTGATGGGACTTTGCCCAGATCTTTCAAGGACTTGTGAGCTCCTCACACAATCCAGCCTGGTTAAACCCAGGATGGATCGTAGGCAGGCCAGCCTAAATGTTTCCAACCGGCGAAGATGCTCCACTAGGGGGGTCCACGTTTCGCAAGCGTAGAGAAGGGAGGGAATGACCGTGGCCGAGAAGACCTGAAGCTTCGTGCGGAGCGACAGACCAGGTAGCTTCCACACAGCGTTACGCAACCGATGAAAAGATATTGCCGCTCGACTGATTCGGAGTGAGACCTCTGCTGATAAACTGGAGCCGGTCATAAGCACACTGCCCAGGTATGGGAAACTCTCCACTCTCTCCACAACTGCCCCATCACCGATTGAGAGTTGTGGGGGTGGAGTGCCCGATGGTACAAAATACCCAGGCAGGTGCTTAGTTTTGGTGGGGCTGATGGTAAGGCCCCACCTCTTAGTGGCACGCTCCAGTCTCAGCAGCAGCGTCTCCAACTCCTCTTCAGAATGAGCTGCTATTACCAAATCATCGGCATACATAACGTGGTTGACCAATAGGGAGCCATCCCTTGATCGCACCCGGGCGTCGATCAGCCTCCCATTATATCTGTACCAAATGGTAATTCCCCCGGTACAGCTATTGAAGGCTTCACGAACTACGCAGTCGAAATAGATGTTAAATAATGTGGGAGCCAGAGGACATCCCTGTCGCACCCCAAGGTGTACAGGGAAAGGCTCCGACTCCCGGCCACGTAGTTTTACCCGGGCCCGCTCACCATCATGAAGGTCCTTAATGATCGTGAGCAGAGGGTCAGGGACTCCGAAAGCACGAAGAACAACCCAGAGCCCAGTCCTACTGATGGTATCATAGGCCTTGACCAGGTCAATAAAGCAGAGATGTAGGTCTTTTTGGAATTCCCTACACCTCTGCTGTAGCAGACGGACAGAAAATATGGCATCTGTGCAGGACCGCCCTTTCCTGAAACCGCATTGGGGCTCCGCAAGCCTCTCCTCAGCGTGCCTACCATCATCACCAATACCATGTTCACCAACACCAGCCTCACCATGACCATAGTAACCACCACCAGAACAACACCAACCACTTTCATCACCAACATCACCATCATCACCACCACTGCTATCACCACCTCCCCCCATCGCTACCACCTCCCTCCATCGCCACCACCACCACCACCTCCCCCCATCACCACCACCTCCCCCATTACTATCACCACCGCCACCTCCCCCATCACCACCATCAACACCCCCCCATCCACGTCCCTCCATCCACCTCCTCCCCCCATCGCCGCCACCACCACCCCCTCCACCCATCTCTCACCTCGTTTTGAATACACATTTCGTCTGCTCTGGCCTCCACTGAGCAGTTGTAAAGGCATCAAGTTGCGTAGCTCTTGGCGGTTGTGTTAATCTATTTAGCTGTCCCATTTCCTGGAGAAGCTCCCAGGACGTGGGGCGAAACATCGGACGTCGTGCCGAACAGCAACAACACGATACAATCTGAAAACGCATCGGTGAGTTTCACAGCCGTGAGGGAGTTTGCCTTTGTGCGAGTGTGGGGAGCGGTGGCGCAGCGGTTAGCGCGCCGCGCTATGAAACCCGGCGACCCGAATTCGATTCCTGCTCCGTGACGTTTATTTGAACCGACCCTAGGTTGACTCAGCCTTTAATTAGTTCCTGATGCGGTTTGTTAACATCGCTACTTGGGAGACAAAGGCTGCCGTGCGGGCGTGGTGCTGGCCACTGACCCTTTCGTGTGCTGGGCCGGCCTTCGAACGTGAGCAAAGTCTCGGACAAGCTCACGAAACCAAATTAAGCAACTGTCGACGGGACACAGCAGGCAAAACAGAACATTGGCAACTAGAAATGTGTGCGCATTTTGTATTATTGGGGAAAGCATTTCAGGTGATAGTGGGGAATGAAAGAGGCGAGCGAGTGCATCGAGTAATGGAAGAGCGCCTTTTGAAGATTAACAATTGACGAACAAAAAATAAAAAATAGCGGCTTTAAACGACGTGCTTAGAGAAGGGAATTTTAACTTCAGTGGGGAATCAAAGCCGCCATGCCACGCGCCTGGATTCAGCAACACTTAACAGCCCTTGCCCCAAAAGCCTGTTAAAGGCTATATGGGGGATCTTTGTCTTGCAGGGTGTATATATTCTGATTGTGGTAAGTGGTGGTGTTGAAAGTTAGAAAACATGGACCGTGCTCGAATTAAATTCCTGGCCATGGGTCTTTCTCCCGTACTCCCCGTCTCTCTGCTTCCACGCGTGTGCTTCCCTGTCCCTGCGTCTCTCTGTTTCCACGTACCACTGTGTGTCTACGAATCTAAATGTGTGGCTACTAGTCTGTGTAAATTAGTTGGGTGGCCAACTTAACGGGACCATCATCTGTGCAACAAATCGGATCAACTCAAAACTCATGATGCGCTCACAGTGTTGCGTAACGAGTGTGTGTGTCCCGTTGGTAGGTGATTATCCACTGTAGTGAACGATTAGTGAGATCCCCTCTGTTGTGCGTGGAGATGAATGGCCTGCCTTGTGAGCCGCTGCGTGCGTTGTAATAACACACGCACTCGCGCGTGTGTGTGTACGTGCTTGCGTGCGTGTATGTGAGCGTGTGTACGTTCGCGTGTGTAAAGAAATGCACGATGAAGAGGAAACAAACGGCAACGAAATCACACAATGTTAGAGCAAATTGCAACACTGTCGCTCTGTCACGAGCGTGCATGACCCTGATTTGGCAATTGGATTTTATTGGCTCTGCCATCGCCGCCGCCGTTGGGTGGTGGAGGGTCATGGCTACAACGGCGACGTTGAACCGCCGCGAGAAATAGTCGTGGCCCAGAAGAAGTGGAATGACGAATCGCAGGAAGGAGGCTCCCCCCCCTCATCGTCATCATCATCCACCACCACTGCACGGTTGCCGCTGCCTCAACGCTCATCAATGGTTCCTCCTCTTGGCACCCCTGGGTCGTCCTCTCTCCCTCTCTTTGTTTACGATCAGAGGAAACAAGAAGATGCTCGGTGTAGTCGGCACTTTGCTTCGTTCATCATTTCGGTTTTTTTTTCAATGCTTTGCTTTACGTGCCCCCCCCCCCCATTTTTGAATGAAAGATTTCACGCTCTGCTCTCCTCCTTATCCCTTCCCTCTCTCTCTGCTCCACCTCTCTATTTTTTTTTACACGATCTCTCTCTCCCAACGACAAGAGAGTGAGGAGCGGACACTGTGCGGCGTGGTGGCGGGTTGTATTCTGTTGATGAAAAGAAGCTTCTTTCACGAGAAGTCCGAATGATGTTTCCTCATCATCGTCGGCAGCACGCGAGCTCACTCCACTTGGCGATTCCCTTACCCGGTATGCAGGAGGTCGTGGGTTCGATCCCGACCCTGACGCCTGCTGTGTATCTGGAGTTTGCGTGTCTCTCCCTCATCATCATCATCACGGTGGCTAGGAGATGTTAACTACCTAGCCTGGTATACAGGAGGTCGTGGGTTCGATCCCGACCCTGACGCCTGCTGTGTATCTGGAGTTTGCGTGTCTCTCTCTCTCATCATCATCACGGTGGCTAGGAGATGTTAACTACCTCGCCTGGTATACAAGAGGTCGTGGGTTTGATCCCGACCCTGACGCCTGCTGTATGTTTGGAGTTTGCGTGTCTCTCTCTCTGCCCGTGGTCGTGTGGATTTTTCTCCAGGTCCTCCGTTTTTTTTCTCAACACTTAGAAACGTACTCTTTTAGAGTATTTGGCTGCCATAAATTTCCATGTGACGACGATGAGCCACTTGGTTGAGATTTCGTTGTGTTGATCGCCAGGTCGCTTCTGAAAAATAGCCTATAGAGTTCAGTTGGGGCCTTGCCTGGGAAAATAGAAATAGTTTTGTAAAGTTTTAACTTTTTAGTTTAGTTCCCCTGTTGGGCAATCACGAGAATTGGATCGCCGCAACGGTGAGAGCCGAGTGAAGGTTTTGTTGTTGCTAGCTTTATATATTTATTTATTTTGCCGAGGGAATTAAAACCGAGAGCCCCCCCCCCATTCTCTTGGCACGAGGAGGAATTTGGTTCTCTCACTCTCCCTCCCTCTGTCTCTCCCCCCCCCCGTCTGTCCTTTCTTATTTCAGTGAAGCCGATGTCGCCGTAGCAACGGCTGCCATGGAGACACGAGCCGGCCCTTGTGAAGCGGAGACCCCGAGTGAGAGAAGGGGGCAGTGGCGTCGGCACTCCAGCGCACACCCACGGCCCCACGGCCCCACCGCCACCCACCCTCACGGGGATTTTCATGAATTGCGGAATTTTATGTGACACCCACTCCGCCCTGCCCCCCCAGGAGTTTCATATCAACAACAACAACGCCCCTCTGCCGGCGTGTCATCGTCTGTGTGCGCGGCATCGTCTGCGTGTCGTCTGTGTGTGCACATGTCGTTTGTGTTCGTGGCATCGTCTGCGTGTCGTCTGTGTGACGTCTGCGTGTCGTCCGTGTGTGTGGCATCGTCTGTGTGTCATCTGTGTGTGCGTGTCGTCTGTGTGTGGCATCGTCTGTGTGTCATCTGTGTGTGCGTGTCGTCGTCTCTATGTGTGTCATCGTCTGTGTGTGCGGATCGGTAGTGTAGTGTTCAACGCCGCTACGCTACAAACCTGGCAGAGGCCCGAGTTCGATTCCAGCTCACGGCCCTCTTCTAGGTCAACTCGGCCTCAAATGAGGACCCAGTGCGGTGCATAGTAAACATCGCCACTTTGGGAGACAAAGGCAGCCGGACGTGGTGCTGGCCACCCACCCCCTCGTGCACCATGCCGGCCTTCATAGGTGCTAATCCCTAACAGCGCTTGCCCCAACAGTCTGTAAAGGCTACACGGGGGATCTTTGCATTTGCCTGTAGACGGTGCTGGCCACTCATCTCCCTGTGTGCCACAGTGCCGGCTTTCATAGGCGCTGCTACTCGCGAACAGCACTTGCCCCAACAGCCTGTTAAGGATATTTGCATAGCCTGGTATGGGGAGCGGTGGCGCAGTGGTTAGTACACTGCACTACGAATCCAGTGATTCCCACTCACTGCCACCAAAACACCGGCGATGATTACCTGAAACGGTCCTGTGCCCTCCCGCCAGGTCAACTCGGCCATGAATGAGTAGCTGGTGCCGTGTGTAACCTTTGTCACTCTCCGACAAGCAACTTGCCCCAGCAGCCTGTGGAAGGCTACATAGTGGGGGAACTTTGCCTTTTGTATTGCGTGAGCTCACACCAAAGACGAGGCGCCTTGGTCATTAACACCGCTGCCCACGTTGTCCAATAGAGCTTGGGTTTCAGGATATTCTTTGCAGCGGTAATCGCGATTGCCGTGGTTAGCGCACTGTGCTGCCAACCCGGCAAAACCCGAGTTCGATGCCTGGCCACGGCCGGCGTCACCGGCGAGGTACATCTCAGCGTTCACACCCCGAGAGATTCCACGGCTTCCACGCCACGACCCATTGCTTGCACCTCGGTGCCAAAAAATAATAATTGTTGATTGGAGTTTCGAATTGTTGCGTATGGGGTGAATCGCTAGAGTTCTCACTCTCGCTCTCCCTCTCTCCTCCTCTCGTTCTCCCTCACTCTCCCTTTCACACCCCCCCACCTCTCCCCTTCACTCTCCCTCTTCGCTCTCCCCCACTCTCCCCTGCTCTCTCTCCCGCGTCGCTCGCTCGCTCCCTCCTGGGCTCCCAGCCAAGAAGAAGCGCTTTCTCTCGTTCAAGCGCCTCTTCCGAGGGAGCGGTGCCTCCCGGGACGATGCCTCCCACGATGAGGCCGCGGCGCCGGCGTCCTCCTCCTCGTCATCCGCCGTGGCGTCTCAGCTCCGCCGGCTCAAGAAGAAGCACAGGGCGGGTGACGCGGCGCTACCGCCACGGTCGGCCTCCGCCTCTGCGGCCGCCGGAGACGCGAGGCTCCGTCCGAGCCATTCGGCGGGCGATGTGAGCCACGCCGAGGTCCAGGAGCCCGGCTCGGTCGGCTCCGGAGACGCTTCGCACGTGGGGTCCGTCGCGCCTCCTCAGCCCTCCCACTCATCCCTCCCTCTCCTCCCTCTCCTCCCTCTACTCCCTCACTCCCTCTCCACCCTCCCTCTCCTCCCTCACTCCCTCCCCTCTCCTCTCCACCCTCCTCCACCCTCTCTCACTCCTTCTCCTCACTCTCCTCCCTCCCTCTCCTCCCTCACTCCCTCTCCTCACTCCCTCCCCTCTCCTTTCCACCCTCCTCCCTCTCACTCCCTCTCCTCACTCTCCTCCCTCCCTCTCCTCCCTCCCTCTCCTCACTCCCTCCCCTCTCCTCTCCACCCTCCTCCCTCTCACTCCCTCTCCTCACTCTCCTCCCTCACTTTCCTCCTTCACTCCCTCTCCTCACTCCCTCCTCTCTCCTGTCCACCCTCCCCTCCTCCCTCTCCTCTCCCTCCCCTCCTCTTCTCCCTCTGCTCTCCTCCCTCTCTTCTCCCTCTTCTCTCCTCCCTCTCCTCAACCCTCCCTCCTCCCCTCCTTCCCTCCCTCCCTCTCCTCCCTCCCTCCCTCCACCACCCAGCAACAAATTCGATCAAATCCTTCAGAATCTTTATCCTGGAGAAATCCGATGATCTACGAAGCTCTTTTTCACAAATGTCCATTCGTGGGCACGGGCCGGAAAGTGACGAGCAAATGTGCCGTTTGGTTGATTTAATCAGCATAAGTGGAGCAACGTCTGAAAGCGAGCGCCTGTTTGACACATTTTCCCCGCCGTTCCACTGGAGGTCACGACCGGCATCGTCTTCGCGCGTGCACACAGCAGCTCGGCTACTCGCGAGAGCGGCCGCTTCTGTTGATAAACCAGATCCGTCGGCAAAGATACTCGCCGCAGAGTGGCCGGCGGCGACAACTTTCCTAACCCCGACCCTCCTCCTCCCACTCCCTGCGCCCAGGTCTCCGAGTCTGGGCAGCCGCGCTCTGTCTCACGACAGCGTCTTCTTCTTCTTCGCAGACGCTTCTCCCGGCGGCAACCAGGACGGCGTCTACACTGGCTCGAGGACCACAGAGGTCTTGCTCGCTCTCACTCACTCTCACTCACTCACTCGCTCTCACTCGCTCGTTCTCACTTGCTCGCTCGCTCGCCCTCACTCACTCTCACTCGCTCGCTTGTTCTCACTCGCTCTCACTCACTCGCTCTCACTTGCTCGCTCTCACTCACTCACTCGCTCGTTCTCACTCGCTCTCACTCACTCTCACTCGCTCGCTCTCACTCGCTCGCTCTCACTCACTCGCTCTCACTCGCTCTCACTCACTCGCTCTCACTCACTCGCTCGCTCTCACTCACTCTCACTCACTCTCGCTCCCACTCGCTCTCACTCACTCATTCTCACTCACTCGCTCGCTCTCACTCACTCACTCACTCACTCGCTCTCACTCGCTCGCTCACTCACTCGTTCACTCGCTCACTCGCTCATTCACACGCTTACACGCTCACTCACTCACACGCTCACTCACTCACTTAAACACGTTTGCTCAGTCACACGCTCACCCGCTCACTCGCTCACATGCTCCCTTACTCACAAGCTCTCACTTACTCGCTCACTCACTCAAACACGCTTGCTCACTCGCCTGCTCTCACTCGCTCACTCACTCACTTGCTCACACACTCGCTCACACACTCGCTCATCCATCCGCTCACTTGCTCACTCACCCGCTAACTCACACGCTCGCTCACTCACCCGCTCATTCACTCACACACCCGCTCGCTCGCTCACTCATGCATGCGCTCGCTCACTCGCTCGCTCTGTCACTTACTCGCTCACTCACACATACGCTCACTCTCCCGCTCGCTCACTCACCCGCTCACTCACTCATACACTCGCTCACTCACTCACGCATGCACTCGCTCGGTCACTTACTCGCTCGGTCACTTACTCGCTCGGTCACTTACTCGCTCACTCGCTCACTCGCTCACTCAAACACGTTCGCTCACTCACTCACTCGCTCACTCAAACACACTCACCCACACGCTCTCGCTCACTCACACGCTCACACTCACTCACTCTCAATCGTGCTATCACTCACGTCGTCACTCAAACTCGCTCACTTACTCGCTCACATGCTCACTCGCTCACTCACCGACTCCCTCACTCACTCGCTCACTCAAATAACAACAACGACAACCGCCATTCGCCACTAAGTGGCGGTGACGTCACCACGACGCTTGTGCCAGGCCATGTGCACCTTGAGGCCACGTGAAGTGTCGAACGCCTGCTGGCAGGAGGTCACGGGGCAGACCCAGGTGCCACGGGTCGACTGACTGAGATGACCGAGATGAGTGGCTGATGCACCACCTGTGCCCCCTACTGTGTCAACTTGCTGTGCTTTAGCCACTTGGCGCTCCGCTCGTTATTGTGAGCGTCGCTCTTCCGCCCTCTGTTGTTGTTGGAGGGCGACTGTCTCCAACTGTCCAGTAGCGTCCTTCACGAGCCTCCTCCACTGAGGCCGATCTTGACACCGCTGGTACCAGTCATCGGCAAGTCCACTCAGCTCCACTTCCTTCTGTACCACATCACTCCATCTCTTCCCCTTTAGCCCCCTCTATCCGGCCGAACAAAAGCTGTTTAGGCATGCGGTGGCTGGGCATGCGGGCTACATGACCCAGCCAATGCAGCCTTGCCCGCCGGAGCTCACCGATGGGACTTTGCCCAGATCTTTCAAGGATTTGTGAGCTCCTCGCACAATCCAGCCTGGTTAAACCCAGGATGGATCGTAGGCAGGCCAGCCTAAATGTTTCTAACCGGCGAAGATGCTCCATTAGGGGGGTCCACGTTTCGCAAGCGTAGAGAAGGGAGGGAATGACCGTGGCCGAGAAGACCTAAAGCTTCGTGTGGAGCGACAGACCAGGTAGCTTCCACACAGTGTTAGGCTACCAATGAAAAGATATTGCCGCTCAACTGATTCGGAGTGGGACCTCTGCTGTTAAACCGGAGCCGGTCATGAGCACACTGCCCAGGTATGGGAAACTCTTCACTCTCCACAACTGCCCCATCACCGATTGGGAGTTGTGGGGGTGGAGTGCCCGATGGTACAAAATACCCAGGCAGGTGCTTAATTTTGGTGGGGCTGATGGTAAGGCCCCACCTCTTAGTGGCACGCTCCAGTTTCAGCAGCAGCGTCTCCAACTCCTCCTCTGAATGAGCAGCAATTACCAAATCATTGGTATACATAACGTGGTTGACCAATAGGGAGCCATCCCTTGACCGCACCCGGGCATCGATCAGCCTCCCATTATATCTGTACCAGATGGAAATTCCTCCGGTACAGCTACTGAAGGCTTCACGAACTATGTGGTCGAATAGATGTAAAATAATGTTGGAGCCAGAGGAGACATCCCTGTCGCACCCCAAGGTGTACAGGGAATGGTTCTGACTCCCGGCCACGTAGCTTTACCCGGGCCCGCTCACCATCATGAAGGTCCTTAACGATCGTGAGCAGAGGGTCAGTGACTCCGAAAGCACGAAGAACAACCCAGAGCCCAGGCCTACTGATAGTATCATAGGCCTTGACCAGGTCAATAAAGCAGAGATGTCGGTCTTGTTGGAATTCCCTACACCTCTGCTGTAGCAGAAGGACAGAAAATATGGTATCTGTGCAGGACCGCCCTTTCCTGAAACCGCATTGGGGCTCCGCAAGCCTCTCCTCAGCGTGCCTAGCAAGGCGATGTTGAATAATCCTTGCCAGAACCTCGCTCAAACACGCTCGCTCACTCATGCCCTCGCTCACTCACACGTCCTTGCTCACTCACACGCTCACA
>NC_136346.1:4737108-4755082 GCF_964198595.1 Lampetra fluviatilis | reverse complement strand
GGGTTGGTGGGTGGGTGAGGTGGGTGGTGGTGGTGGATGGGTGGAGTGGGTGGGGTGGGGTATGGTAGGGTGGGGTGGGGTATGGTAGGGTGGGGTGGGTTGGGTGGGTGGGGGTGGGTGGTTTGGTAGTGTGGGGTGGGGTGGGTGGGTTGGTGGGTGGGTGGGTGGAGTGGGTGGAGTGGGGTAGGTGGGTGGGGTGGAGTGGGTGGGGTTGGTGGGGTATGGTAGGGTGGGGTGGGTAGGGTGGGTTGGGTGGGTGTTGTGGGGGTGGGTGGGGTGGGTGGGGTGGGTGGGGTAGAGTGGGGTGGGTGGGTGGGTGGGGTGGGTGGGGTTGGTGGGTGGGTGGGTGGAATGGGTGGGGTGGGTAGGGTGGGTAGGGTGGGTAGGGTGGCTGTTGTGGGGGTGGATGGGGTGGGTGGTTTGGTAGTGTGGGGTGGGGTGGGTGGGTTGGTGGGTGGGTGGGTGGAGTGGGTGGAGTGGGGTAGGTGGGTGGGGTGGAGTGGGTGGGGTGGGTGGGGTATGGTAGGGTGGGGTGGGTAGGGTGGGTTGGGTGGGTGTTGTGGGGGTGGGTGGGGTGGGTGGGGTGGGTGGGGTAGAGTGGGGTGGGTGGGTGGGTGGGGTGGGTGGGTTGGTGGGTGGGTGGGTGGGTGGAATGGGTGGGGTGGGGTATGGTAGGGTGGGGTGGGTAGGGTGGGTAGGGTGGCTGTTGTGGGGTGGATGGGGTGGGTGGGGTAGGGTAGGGTGGGTGGGGTAGAGTGGGGGTGGGTGGGTGGGGTGGGTGGGTTGGGTGGGTGGGTTGGGTGGGTGGTGGGTGTGTGGAGTGGTGGGTGGGTGGGTGGGTGGTGGTGGGTGGGTGGTGGTGGTGGGTGGGTGGGTGGGTGGAGTGGGTGGGGTGGGTGGGGTATGGTAGGGTGGGGTGGGTAGGGTGGGTAGGGTGGCTGTTGTGGGGGTGGATGGGGTGGGTGGGGTGGGTGGGGTAGAGTGGGGTGGGTGGGTGGGTGGGTGGGGTGGGTGGGTGGGTGGGGTGGGTGGGTGGGTGGGGTGGGTGGGTTGGGTGGGGTGGGTGGGTTGGGTGGGTTGGGTGGTTTGGTAGTGTGGGGTGGGGTGGGTGGGTTGGTGGGTGGGTGAGGTGGGTGGTGGTGGTGGGTGGGTGGTGGTGGTGGGTGGATGGGTGGAGTGGGTGGGGTGGGGTATGGTAGGGTGGGGTGGCTGTTGTGGGGGTGGATGGGGTGGGTGGGGTGGATGGGGTGGGTGGGGTGGGTGGACTGGGTGGGGTGGAGTGGGTGGGGTGGGTGGGTTGGGTGGGTGGGGTGGGTAGGGTGGCTGTTGTGGGGGTGGATGGGGTGGGTGGGGTAGGGTAGGGTGGACTGGGTGGGGTGGACTGGGTGGGGTGGGTGGAGTGGGTGGGGTGGGTGGGTTGGGTGGGTGGTGGTGGTGGGTGGTGGTGGTGGGTGGGTGGGTGGGTGGAGTGGGTGGGGTGGGGTATGGTAGGGTGGGGTGGGTAGGGTGGGTAGGGTGGCTGTTGTGGGGGTGGATGGGGTGGGTGGGGTAGGTGGGGTAGAGTGGGGTGGGTGGGGTGGGTGGTTTGGTAGTGTGGGGTGGGGTGGGTGGGTGGTGGTGGGTGGGTGGGTGGGTGGTGGTGGGTGGGTGGTGGTGGTGGGTGGGTGGGTGGAATGGGTGGGGTGGGGTATGGTAGGGTGGGGTGGGTAGGGTGGGTGGGTGGCTGTTGTGGGGGTGGATGTGGTGGGTGGGGTAGGGTAGGGTGGGTGGGTGGGTGGGGTGGGTGGGTGGTGGTGGTGGGTGGGTGGGTGGAATGGGTGGGGTATGGTAGGGTGGGGTGGGTAGGGTGGGTGGGTGGCTGTTGTGGGGGTGGGTGGGTGGGTGGGTGGGGTGGGTGGGTTGGGTGGGTGGGGTGGGTGGTTTGGTAGTGTGGGGTGGGGTGGGTGGGTGAGGTGGGTGGTGGTGGTGGTGGGTGGGTGGTGGAGTGGGTGGGGTGGGTAGGGTGGGTAGGGTGGACTGGGTGGGGTGGGGTGGGGTATGGTAGGGTGGGGTGGGTAGGGTGGGTGGGGTGGCTGTTGTGGGGGTGGATGGGGTGGGTGTGGTGGACTGGGTGGATGGGGTGGGTGGTGGTGGACTGGGTGGACTGGGTGGGGTGGACTGGGTGGGGTGGATGGGGTGTATCTCCACTGAGCGATGTGGACGGTGAAGTGAGGGACGACGCTTCGAGGAAGCGTCGTCCCTCGCCGTCCACCAAAACGTCCACCAAAACGTTTGCCGTAAAGACACTGATTCCGATTCTCCCCGTGTCTCCGTGTCTCCGTGTCTCCGTGTCCCCGTGTCTCCGTGTCCCCGTGTCTCCGTGTCTCCGTGTCCCCGTGTCCCCGTGTCCCCGTGTCCCCGTGTCCCCGTGTCTCCGTGTCTCCGTGTCCCCGTGTCTCCGTGTCTCCGTGTCCCCGTGTCCCCGTGTCTCCGTGTCTCCGTGTCTCCGTGTCCCCGTGTCCCCGTGTCCCCGTGTCTCCGTGTCTCCGTGTCCCCGTGTCCCCGTGTCCCCGTGTCCCCGTGTCTCCGTGTCCCCGTGTCTCCGTGTCTCCGTGTCTCCGTGTCTCCGTGTCTCCGTGTCTCCGTGTCCCCGTGTCTCCGTGTCTCCGTGTCTCCTTGTCTCCGTGTCTCCGTGTCTCCGTGTCTCCGTGTCTCCGTGTCTCCGTGTCTCCGTGTCTCCGTGTCTCCATGTCTCCCTGTCTCCGTGTCTCCGTGTCTCCGTGTCTCCGTGTCTCCGTGTCTCCGTGTCTCCGTGTCTCCCTGTCTCCGTGTCTCCATGTCTCCCTGTCTCCGTGTCTCCGTGTCTCCGTGTCTCCGTGTCTCTCCCTGTCTCCGTGTCTCCGTGTCTCCGTGTCTCCGTGTCTCCCTGTCTCCGTGTCTCCCGTGTCTCCGTGTCTCCGTGTCTCCGTGTCTCCATGTCTCCCTGTCCTCCGTGTCTCCCGTGTCTCCGTGTCTCCGTGTCTCCATGTCTCCATGTCTCCATGTCTCCCTGTCTCCGTGTCTCCGTGTCTCCGTGTCTCCGTGTCTCCGTGTCTCCGTGTCTCCGTGTCCCGTGTCTCCGTGTCTCCCTGTCTCCGTGTCTCCGTGTCTCCGTGTCTCCGTGTCTCCGTGTCTCCATGTCCCGTGTCTCCGTGTCTCCGTGTCTCCGTGTCTCCGTGTCTCCGTGTCTCCGTGTCTCCGTGTCTCCGTGTCCCGTGTCTCCGTGTCTCCGTGTCTCCGTGTCTCCGTGTCTCCGTGTCTCCGTGTCTCCGTGTCTCCGTGTCTCCGTGTCTCCGTGTCTCCATGTCTCCCTGTCTCCGTGTCTCCATGTCTCCCTGTCTCCGTGTCTCCGTGTCTCCGTGTCTCCGTGTCTCCGTGTCTCCGTGTCTCCGTATCTCCGTGTCTCCATGTCTCCATGTCTCCCTGTCTCCGTGTTTCCATGTCTCCCTGTCTCCGTGTCTTCGTGTCTCCGTGTCTCCGTGTCTCCCTGTCTCCGTGTCTCCGTGTCTCCGTGTCTCCGTGTCTCCGTGTCTCCATGTCTCCGTGTCTCCGTGTCTCTGTGTCTCCATGTCTCCCTGTCTCCGTGTCTCCATGTCTCCGTGTCTCCGTGTCCTCCGTGTCTCCATGTCTCCATGTCTCCCTGTCTCCGTGTCTCCGTGTCTCCGTGTCTCCGTGTCTCCGTGTCTCCGTGTCTCCGTGTCTCCCTGTCTCCGTGTCTCCGTGTCTCCGTGTCTCCGTGTCTCCGTGTCTCCGTGTCTCCGTGTCTCCGTGTCTCCGTGTCTCCGTGTCTCCATGTCTCCATGTCTCCCTGTCTCCGTGTCTCCGTGTCTCCGTGTCTCCGTGTCTCCGTGTCTCCGTGTCTCCCTGTCTCCATGTCTCCCTGTCTCCGTGTCTCCGTGTCTCCGTGTCTCCGTGTCTCCGTGTCTCCGTGTCTCCGTGTCTCCGTGTCCCCGTGTCTCCGTGTCTCCGTGTCCTCCGTGTCTCCCTGTCTCCGTGTCTCCGTGTCTCCGTGTCTCCGTGTCTCCCTGTCTCCGTGTCTCCCTGTCTCCATGTCTCCCTGTCTCCATGTCTCCCTGTCTCCGTGTCTCCGTGTCTCCCTGTCTCCATGTCTCCATGTCTCCATGTCTCCATGTCTCCATGTCTCCATGTCTCCATGTCTCCCTGTCTCCATGTCTCCCTGTCTCCGTGTCTCCGTGTCTCCCTGTCTCCGTGTCTCCGTGTCTCCGTGTCTCCGTGTCTCCGTGTCTCCGTGTCTCCGTGTCTCCATGTCTCCCTGTCTCCGTGTCTCCGTGTCTCCCTGTCTCCGTGTCTCCGTGTCTCCGTGTCTCCGTGTCTCCGTGTCTCCATGTCTCCCTGTCTCCCTGTCTCCGTGTCTCCGTGTCTCCGTGTCTCCGTGTCTCCATGTCTCCATGTCTCCATGTCTCCCTGTCTCCGTGTCTCCGTGTCTCCATGTCTCCCTGTCTCCGTGTCTCCGTGTCTCCATGTCTCCCTGTCTCCGTGTCTCCGTGTCTCCGTGTCTCCATGTCTCCCTGTCTCCCTGTCTCCGTGTCTCCGTGTCTCCGTGTCTCCGTGTCTCCGTGTCTCCATGTCTCCCTGTCTCCGTGTCTCCGTGTCTCCGTGTCTCCATGTCTCCCTGTCTCCCTGTCTCCGTGTCTCCGTGTCTCCGTGTCTCCGTGTCTCCATGTCTCCCTGTCTCCGTGTCCTCCATGTCTCCATGTCTCCGTGTCCTCCGTGTCTCCATGTCTCCCTGTCTCCGTGTCTCCGTGTCTCCATGTCTCCCTGTCTCCGTGTCTCCGTGTCTCCGTGTCTCCCTGTCTCCATGTCTCCCTGTCTCCGTGTCTCCGTGTCTCCGTGTCTCCGTGTCTCCCTGTCTCCGTGTCTCCGTGTCTCCATGTCTCCCTGTCTCCATGTCTCCATGTCTCCCTGTCTCCATGTCTCCGTGTCTCCATGTCTCCTGTCTCCGTGTCTCCGTGTCTCCGTGTCTCCGTGTCTCCGTGTCTCCGTGTCTCCGTGTCTCCATGTCTCCATGTCTCCATGTCTCCGTGTCTCCGTGTCTCCGTGTCTCTGTGTCTCCCTGTCTCCCTGTCTCCATGTCTCCATGTCTCCATGTCTCCCTGTCTCCATGTCTCCATGTCTCCATGTCTCCCTGTCTCCGTGTCTCCATGTCTCCGTGTCTCCCTGTCTCCATGTCTCCGTGTCTCTGTGTCTCCATGTCTCTGTGTCTCCGTGTCTCCATGTCTCCATGTCTCTGTGTCTCCATGTCTCTGTGTCTCCATGTCTCCGTGTCTCCGTGTCTCCATGTCTCCATGTCTCCCTGTCTCCGTGTCTCCGTGTCTCCCTGTCTCCATGTCTCCGTGTCTCCGTGTCTCCGTGTCTCCGTGTCTCCCTGTCTCCATGTCTCCGTGTCTCCATGTCTCCATGTCTCCATGTCTCCATGTCTCCATGTCTCCATGTCTCCCTGTCTCCATGTCTCCCTGTCTCCGTGTCTCCGTGTCTCCCTGTCTCCGTGTCTCTGTGTCTCCGTGTCTCCATGTCTCCATGTCTCCATGTCTCCGTGTCTCCGTGTCTCCCTGTCTCCATGTCTCCGTGTCTCCCTGTCTCCATGTCTCCGTGTCTCCGTGTCTCCGTGTCTCCGTGTCTCCGTGTCTCCGTGTCTCCATGTCTCCCTGTCTCCGTGTCTCCGTGTCTCCGTGTCTCCGTGTCTCCGTGTCTCCATGTCTCCATGTCTCCCTGTCTCCGTGTCTCCGTGTCTCCGTGTCTCCATGTCTCCATGTCTCCATGTCTCCGTGTCTCCCTGTCTCCGTGTCTCCGTGTCTCCCTGTCTCCGTGTCTCCGTGTCTCCGTGTCTCCATGTCTCCGTGTCTCCGTGTCTCCGTGTCTCCCTGTCTCCCTGTCTCCGTGTCTCCGTGTCTCCCTGTCTCCCTGTCTCCCTGTCTCCCTGTCTCCATGTCTCCATGTCTCCCTGTCTCCGTGTCTCCGTGTCTCCGTGTCTCCGTGTCTCCGTGTCTCCCTGTCTCCGTGTCTCCGTGTCTCCGTGTCTCCATGTCTCCATGTCTCCATGTCTCCCTGTCTCCGTGTCTCCGTGTCTCCGTGTCTCCCTGTCTCCCTGTCTCCGTGTCTCCGTGTCTCCCTGTCTCCCTGTCTCCCTGTCTCCCTGTCTCCATGTCTCCATGTCTCCCTGTCTCCGTGTCTCCGTGTCTCCGTGTCTCCGTGTCTCCCTGTCTCCGTGTCTCCGTGTCTCCGTGTCTCCGTGTCTCCGTGTCTCCGTGTCTCCGTGTCTCCATGTCTCCCTGTCTCCCTGTCTCCATGTCTCCCTGTCTCCGTGTCTCCGTGTCTCCGTGTCTCCGTGTCTCCCTGTCTCCATGTCTCCATGTCTCCATGTCTCCATGTCTCCCTGTCTCCGTGTCTCCGTGTCTCCGTGTCTCCCTGTCTCCGTGTCTCCGTGTCTCCGTGTCTCCGTGTCTCCGTGTCTCCGTGTCTCCGTGTCTCCGTGTCTCCCTGTCTCCATGTCTCCATGTCTCCCTGTCTCCCTGTCTCCGTGTCTCCGTGTCTCCGTGTCTCCCTGTCTCCATGTCTCCCTGTCTCCGTGTCTCCATGTCTCCCTGTCTCCGTGTCTCCGTGTCTCCGTGTCTCCATGTCTCCGTGTCTCCGTGTCTCCGTGTCTCCGTGTCTCCGTGTCTCCCTGTCTCCGTGTCTCCGTGTCTCCGTGTCTCCGTGTCTCCGTGTCTCCGTGTCTCCGTGTCTCCGTGTCTCCGTGTCTCCGTGTCTCCGTGTCTCCGTGTCTCCGTGTCTCCGTGTCTCCGTGTCTCCGTGTCTCCGTGTCTCCGTGTCTCCGTGTCTCCATGTCTCCCTGTCTCCGTGTCTCCATGTCTCCCTGTCTCCGTGTCTCCGTGTCTCCGTGTCTCCGTGTCTCCGTGTCTCCCTGTCTCCGTGTCTCCGTGTCTCCGTGTCTCCGTGTCTCCGTGTCTCCGTGTCTCCGTGTCTCCCTGTCTCCGTGTCTCCGTGTCTCCGTGTCTCCGTGTCTCCGTGTCTCCGTGTCTCCATGTCTCCCTGTCTCCGTGTCTCCGTGTCTCCGTGTCTCCGTGTCTCCGTGTCTCCGTGTCTCCGTGTCTCCGTGTCTCCGTGTCTCCGTGTCTCCCTGTCTCCGTGTCTCCGTGTCTCCGTGTCTCCGTGTCTCCGTGTCTCCGTGTCTCCGTGTCTCCGTGTCTCCCTGTCTCCGTGTCTCCGTGTCTCCGTGTCTCCGTGTCTCCGTGTCTCCGTGTCTCCGTGTCTCCGTGTCTCCGTGTCTCCCTGTCTCCCTGTCTCCGTGTCTCCGTGTCTCCGTGTCTCCGTGTCTCCATGTCTCCATGTCTCCCTGTCTCCGTGTCTCCGTGTCTCCCTGTCTCCGTGTCTCCGTGTCTCCGTGTCTCCGTGTCTCCGTGTCTCCCTGTCTCCGTGTCTCCCTGTCTCCCTGTCTCCCTGTCTCCCTGTCTCCCTGTCTCCATGTCTCCATGTCTCCCTGTCTCCGTGTCTCCGTGTCTCCGTGTCTCCGTGTCTCCGTGTCTCCGTGTCTCCGTGTCTCCCTGTCTCCGTGTCTCCGTGTCTCCGTGTCTCCGTGTCTCCGTGTCTCCGTGTCTCCGTGTCTCCGTGTCCCCGTGTCCCCGTGTCTCCGTGTCCCCGTGTCCCCGTGTCTCCGTGTCTCCGTGTCTCCGTGTCTCCGTGTCTCCGTGTCCCCGTGTCCCCGTGTCCCCGTGTCTCCGTGTCTCCGTGTCTCCGTGTCTCCGTGTCTCCGTGTCTCCATCTCTCCGTGTCTCCGTGTCTCCGTGTCTCCGTGTCTCCGTGTCTCCGTGTCTCCGTGTCTCCGTGTCTCCGTGTCTCCGTGTTTCCGTGTTTCCGTGTCTCCGTGTCTCCGTGTCCCCGTGTCTCCGTGTCTCCGTGTCCCCGTGTCCCCGTGTCTCCGTGTCTCCGTGTCTCCGTGTCCCCGTGTTTCCGTGTCTCCGTGTCTCCGTGTCCCCGTGTTTCCGTGTCTCCGTGTCTCCGTGTCCCCGTGTCTCCGTGTCTCCGTGTCTCCGTGTCTCCGTGTCTCCGTGTCTCCGTGTCTCCGTGTCTCCGTGTCTCCGTGTCTCCGTGTCTCCCTGTCTTCGTGTCTCCGTGTCTCCGTGTCTCCGTGTCTCCGTGTCTCCCTGTCTTCGTGTCTCCGTGTCTCCCTGTCTCCGTGTCTCCGTGTCTCCGTGTCTCCCTGTCTCCGTGTCTCCGTGTCTCCGTGTCTCCGTGTCTCCCTGTCTCCGTGTCTCCGTTTCTCCGTGTCTCCCTGTCTCCCTGTCTCCGTGTCTCCGTGTCTCCGTGTCTCCGTGTCTCCGTGTCTCCGTGTCTCCGTGTCTCCGTGTCTCCGTGTCTCCCTGTCTCCGTGTCTCCGTGTCTCCGTGTCTCCGTGTCTCCGTGTCTCCGTGTCTCCCTGTCTCCGTGTCTCCGTGTCTCCGTGTCTCCGTGTCCCCGTGTCCCCGTGTCTCCGTGTCTCCGTGTCTCCGTGTCTCCGTGTCTCCCTGTCTCCGTGTCTCCGTGTCTCCGTGTCTCCGTGTCTCCGTGTCTCCGTGTCTCCGTGTCTCCGTGTCTCCGTGTCTCCGTGTCTCCGTGTCTCCGTGTCTCCGTGTCTCCGTGTCTCCGTGTCCCCGTGTCCCCGTGTCCCCGTGTCCCCGTGTCCCCGTGTCCCCGTGTCCCCGTGTCTCCGTGTCCCGTGTCCCCCGTGTCCCCGTGTACCCGTGTCTCCGTGTCTCCGTGTCTCCGTGTCTCCCTGTCTCCGTGTCTCCGTGTCTCCGTGTCTCCGTGTCTCCGTGTCTCCCTGTCTCCGTGTCTCCGTGTCCCCGTGTCCCCGTGTCCCCGTGTCCCCGTGTCTCCGTGTCTCCGTGTCTCCGTGTCCCCGTGTCCCCGTGTCCCCGTGTCCCCGTGTCTCCGTGTCTCCGTGTCCCCGTGTCTCCGTGTCTCCGTGTCTCCGTGTCCCCGTGTCTCCGTGTCTCCCTGTCTCCGTGTCTCCGTGTCTCCGTGTCTCCGTGTCCCCGTGTCCCCGTGTCTCCGTGTCCCCGTGTCCCCGTGTCTCCGTGTCTCCGTGTCTCCGTGTCTCCGTGTCTCCGTGTCCCCGTGTCCCCGTGTCCCCGTGTCCCCGTGTCCCCGTGTCTCCGTGTCTCCGTGTCTCCGTGTCTCCGTGTCTCCGTGTCTCCGTGTCTCCGTGTCCCCGTGTCCCCGTGTCCCCGTGTCCCCGTGTCTCCGTGTCTCCGTGTCTCCGTGTCTCCGTGTCTCCGTGTCTCCGTGTCCCCGTGTCCCCGTGTCCCCGTGTCCCCGTGTCTCCGTGTCTCCGTGTCTCCGTGTCTCCGTGTCTCCGTGTCCCCGTGTCCCCGTGTCCCCGTGTCTCCGTGTCCCCGTGTCCCCGTGTCTCCGTGTCTCCGTGTCTCCGTGTCTCCGTGTCTCCGTGTCTCCGTGTCCCCGTGTCCCCGTGTCTCCGTGTCCCCGTGTCTCCGTGTCTCCGTGTCTCCGTGTCTCCGTGTCTCCGTGTCTCCGTGTCTCCGTGTCCCCGTGTCCCCGTGTCCCCGTGTCTCCGTGTCTCCGTGTCTCCGTGTCTCCGTGTCTACGTGTCTCCCTGTCTCCGTGTCTCCGTGTCTCCGTGTCTCCGTGTCTCCGTGTCCCCGTGTCCCCGTGTCCCCGTGTCTCCGTGTCTCCCTGTCTCCGTGTCTCCGTGTCTCCGTGTCCCCGTGTCTCCGTGTCTCCGTGTCTCCGTGTCTCCCTGTCTCCGTGTCTCCGTGTCCCCGTGTCCCCGTGTCTCCGTGTCCCCGTGTCCCCGTGTCTCCGTGTCTCCGTGTCTCCGTGTCTCCGTGTCCCCGTGTCCCCGTGTCTCCGTGTCTCCGTGTCTCCCTGTCTCCGTGTCTCCGTGTCCCCGTGTCCCCGTGTCCCCGTGTCCCCGTGTCCCGTGTCCCCGTGTCCCCGTGTCTCCGTGTCTCCCTGTCTCCCTGTCTCCGTGTCTCCGTGTCTCCCTGTCTCCGTGTCTCCGTGTCTCCGTGTCTCCGTGTCTCCGTGTCCCCGTGTCCCCGTGTCTCCCTGTCTCCGTGTCTCCGTGTCTCCGTGTCTCCGTGTCCCCGTGTCCCCGTGTCCCCGTGTCCCCGTGTCCCCGTGTCTCCGTGTCTCCCTGTCTCCGTGTCTCCGTGTCTCCGTGTCTCCGTGTCCCCGTGTCCCCGTGTCCCCGTGTCCCCGTGTCCCCGTGTCCCCGTGTCCCCGTGTCTCCGTGTCTCCCTGTCTCCGTGTCTCCGTGTCTCCGTGTCTCCGTGTCCCCGTGTCTCCGTGTCTCCGTGTCTCCGTGTCCCCGTGTCTCTGTGTCTCCGTGTCCCCGTGTCCCCGTGTCCCCGTGTCCCCGTGTCTCCGTGTCTCCCTGTCTCCGTGTCTCCGTGTCTCCGTGTCTCCGTGTCTCCGTGTCTCCGTGTCTCCGTGTCCCCGTGTCTCTGTGTCTCCGTGTCCCCGTGTCCCCGTGTCTCTGTGTCTCCGTGTCCCCGTGTCTCCGTGTCTCCGTGTCCCCGTGTCTCCGTGTCCCCGTGTCCCCGTGTCTCTGTGTCTCCGTGTCCCCGTGTCTCCGTGTCTCCGTGTCCCCGTGTCTCCGTGTCCCCGTGTCCCCGTGTCTCCGTGTCCCCGTGTCTCTGTGTCTCCGTGTCTCCGTGTCTCCGTGTCCCCGTGTCCCCGTGTCCCCGTGTCCCCGTGTCTCCGTGTCTCCGTGTCTCCGTGTCTCCGTGTCCCCGTGTCCCCGTGTCCCCGTGTCCCCGTGTCTCCGTGTCCCCGTGTCCCCGTGTCCCCGTGTCTCCGTGTCTCCGTGTCTCCGTGTCTCCGTGTCCCCGTGTCCCCGTGTCCCCGTGTCTCTGTGTCTCTGTGTCTCCGTGTCTCCGTGTCTCCGTGTCTCCGTGTCTCCGTGTCCCCGTGTCCCCGTGTCTCCGTGTCCCCGTGTCTCCGTGTCTCCGTGTCTCCGTGTCTCCGTGTCTCCGTGTCCCCGTGTCTCCGTGTCCCCGTGTCCCCGTGTCCCCGTGTCCCCGTGTCTCCGTGTCTCCCTGTCTCCGTGTCTCCGTGTCTCCGTGTCCCCGTGTCCCCGTGTCCCCGTGTCCCCGTGTCCCCGTGTCCCCGTGTCCCCGTGTCTCCGTGTCTCCGTGTCTCCGTGTCCCCGTGTCTCCGTGTCTCCGTGTCTCCGTGTCTCCGTGTCCCCGTGTCTCCGTGTCTCCGTGTCCCCGTGTCTCCGTGTCTCCGTGTCTCCGTGTCCCCGTGTCTCCGTGTCCCCGTGTCTCCGTGTCTCCGTGTCCCCGTGTCCCCGTGTTTCCGTGTCCCCGTGTCTCCGTGTCCCCGTGTCTCCCTGTCTCCGTGTCTCCGTGTCTCCGTGTCTCCGTGTCCCCGTGTCTCCGTGTCCCCGTGTCCCCGTGTCTCCGTGTCTCCGTGTCTCCCTGTCTCCGTGTCTCCGTGTCTCCGTGTCTCCGTGTGCCCGTGTCTCCGTGTCTCCGTGTCTCCGTGTCCCCGTGTCCCCGTGTCTCCGTGTCTCCGTGTCTCCGTGTCCCCGTGTCTCCGTGTCTCTGTGTCTCCGTGTCTCCGTGTCTCCGTGTCCCCGTGTTTCCCTGTCTCCCTGTCTCCCTGTCTGTCTCTCTGTCTCTCTGTCCCCGTGTCTCCGTGTCTCCGTGTCTCCATGTCTCTGTCTTTGTGTCTCTGTGTCTCCGTGTTTCCCTGTCTCCCTGTCTGTCTCTCTGTCTCTCTGTCCCTGTCCCTGTGTCCCCGTGTCTCTGTCTCCGTGTTTCCCTGTCTCCCTGTCTCCCTGTCCCTGTGTCCCCGTGTCCCCGTGTCTCTGTCTCCGTGTTTCCCTGTCTCCCTGTCTCCCTGTCCCTGTGTCCCCGTGTCCCCGTGTCTCCGTGTCTCCGTGTCTCCGTGTCTCCGCCCAGACTCTGCTGCAGCTGCAGAATCAAAATGCCGAACTCAGGAGACAAAACTTGGAGCTCAGCGCTCGCTTGGACACGGAGCGCACGGAGGCCGAGGGTAGGACAGCCGTGTCTGTGTGTG
Source organism: Lampetra fluviatilis (assembly GCF_964198595.1). Lineage (NCBI taxonomy): Eukaryota > Metazoa > Chordata > Hyperoartia > Petromyzontiformes > Petromyzontidae > Lampetra > Lampetra fluviatilis. The sequence goes on along the minus strand of NC_136346.1, from coordinate 4,743,019 downwards.
TGTCTGTGTGTGTGTCTCTGTGTGTGTGTCTGTGTGTCTGTGTGTGTGTGTGTCTGTGTGTGTCTGTGTGTCTCTGTGTGTGTGTCTGTGTGTGTGTGTGTCTGTGTGTGTGTGTGTCTGTGTGTGTCTGTGTGTCTGTGTGTGTGTCTGTGTGTGTGTTTGTGTGTGTGTCTCTGTGTGTGTGTCTGTGTGTCTGTGTGTGTGTGTGTCTGTGTGTGTGTCTGTGTGTGTCTGTGTGTCTGTGTGTGTGTGTCTGTGTGTGTGTGTGTGTCTGTGTGTCTGTGTGTGTGTCTGTGTGTGTGTTTGTGTGTGTGTCTCTGGGTGTGTGTCTGTGTGTCTGTGTGTGTGTGTCTGTGTGTGTGTGTCTGTGTGTGTGTCTGCTACACACACACAGTGTGTGTGTGTAGCAAGTGCCCTGCCAATGATGCACGGGTTGTTCCTTGCCACTGATCGCTCTATGCCCGTGTGTGTGTCTCTCTCTCTCTCCTCGTGTCTCTCCCCACGGTGTCTCCCCCCATCTCCCCGTGTCTCCCCGTGTCTCCCCGTGTCCCCCCCCATCTCCCCCCCTCTCCCCCCCCCTCTCCCCGTCTCTCCCCCCATCTCCCCGCGTCTCCCCCCATCTCCCCCCATCTCCCCCCCTCCCCCCATCTCCCCATCTACCTTCTCCCCCCCTCTCCCCCCATCTCCCCACGTCTCCCCCCATTTCCCCGTCTCATCTCCCCCCCTCCCCCCATCTCCCCGCGTCTCTCCCCGCATCTCTCCATCTCCCCCGCATCTCTCCATCTCCCCCGCATCTCCCCGCGTCTCTCCCCCCATCTCCCCACGTCTCCCCCCATCTCCCCCCGTCTCCCCACGTCTCTCCCCGCGTCTCCCCACCTCTCTCCTCATTTGCACCCCTCTCCCCACGTCTCCCCCATCTCCCCACGTCTCCCCCTCTCCCCGCGTCTCTCCCCGCGTCTCTCCCCCCATCTCCCCACGTCTCCCCCCATCTCCCCACGTCTCCCCACGTCTCTCCCCACGTCTCCCCACGTCTCTCCCCGCGTCTCCCCACCTCTCTCCTCATTTGCACCCCTCTCCCCACGTCTCCCCATCTCCCCACGTCTCCCCCTCTCCCCGCGTCTCTCCCCGCGTCTCTCCCCGCGTCTCCCCGCCCCGTCTCCCAGAGCGTCTGCGAGCGGAGCGCGGCTCCCTTGAGGGCGTCTTGCAAGAGGAGCGCTCGAGGCACCAGGCTCTGCTGCAGGACCAGGCCAGCCTGGAGAGCAAGTGCGACCTGCTGCTGCTGCAGCTGCAGCAGCTGCAGCAGAAGGATGGAGACACGGCAAAGGTCAGAGTCGCCCCTTACTGACTCTGCAGCAGAGGGTCGCAAACGAGTTTTGATTCCTTACCCCTCGTACCAGACCGTACCCGTACCCTACCCGTACCCTACCCGTACCCTACCCGTACCCTACCCATACCCAGCCGGGTACGGGTATCGGGTACCCGGTTGCGACCTCTGGGATGAAGCCACGTTGCAGGCGCGGGTGGGTTGATTCTAGGAACTTGAATTGTGAGAAGAGACAAGACGTTGGGAAATGAGTGACAATCACGGTGACTCACCAGTGACTCACGGCCTACCCGTACCCGGCCGCACCAGGGTCGCAAACGGGTATCGGGTAGGGTACGGGTATCGGGTAGGGTACGGGTATCGGGTAGGGTACGGGTATCGGGTAGGGTACGGGTAGGGTACGGGTATCGGGTAGGGTACGGGTATCGGGTACCCGGTTGCGACCTTTGCTCTGGAGTGGGTCGATGGAATCTCGATTTGAAGATTTCGTGACTGCAGGTTATTCACACTCGTTGGTTCATTCGGTGAAGTCACGTAGAAGGGAAATAATAAAATAATAAAACATAATAAAATGCAATTCTCACGACGTTTCGGCCACAACGCAAGCAGCCGTCCTCAGGTGAAGAACAGGTCTGTCGGAAAGACAGCGTCTGAATGAACACCACCAAGCTTGGCAGCGTATATTTAAGCTGGGTTAGAGGGGGAAGGGCGCCTTGACAAAAGAATTAGGCTCTCACCTTTCTGAAGAAATGCCGTGACTCTAAGGTAATACCAATCGCATTCACACTCACCTCTGCTGCTGTAACTTCTTCTCATTCCACAAGTAGTGACTAATCCCATATCTGCATTTCCTCTTGATATGCAAATTCTTTTGTCAAGGCACTCTTCCCCCTCTAACCCAGCTTAAATATACGCTGCCAAGCTTGGTGGTGCTCATTCAGACGCTGTCTTTCCGACAGACCTGTTCTTCTGAACACCACCAAGTTTGGCAGCGTATATTTAAGTATATATTTAAGTATACACGCTGCCAAGCTTGGTGGTGCTCATTCAGACGCTGTCTTTCCGACAGACCTGTTCTTCTGAACACCACCAAGCTTGGCAGCGTATATTTAAGTATATGTTTAAGTGTATACGCTGCCAAGCCTGGTGGTGCTCATTCAGACGCTGTCTTTCCGACAGACCTGTTCTTTTGAACACCACCAAGCTTGGCAGCGTATATTTAAGTATATGTTTAAGTATACACGCTGCCAAGCTTGGTGGTGCTCATTCAGACGCTGTCTCCCCGACAGACCTGTTCTTTTGAACACCACCAAGCTTGGCAGCGTATATTTAAGTATATATTTAAGTGTATACACTGCCAAGCCTGGTTGTGCTCATTCAGACGCTGTCTTTCCGACAGACCTGTTCTTCTGAACACCACCAAGCTTGGCAGCGTATATTTAAGTATATATTTAAGTGTATACACTGCCAAGCCTGGTGGTGCTCATTCAGACGCTGTCTTTCCGACAGACCTGTTCTTCTGAACACCACCAAGCTTGGCAGCGTATATTTAAGTATATATTTAAGTGTATACACTGCCAAGCCTGGTGGTGCTCATTCAGACGCTGTCTTTCCGACAGACCTGTTCTTCTGAACACCACCAAGCTTGGCAGCGTATATTTAAGTATATATTTAAGTGTATACACTGCCAAGCTTGGTGGTGCTCATTCAGACGCTGTCTTTCCGACAGACCTGTTCTTCTGAACACCACCAAGCTTGGCAGCGTATATTTAAGTATATATTTAAGTGTATACACTGCCAAGCCTAGTGGTGCTCATTCAGACGCTGTCTTTCCGACAGACCTGTTCTTCTGAACACCACCAAGCTTGGCAGCGTATATTTAAGTATATGTTTAAGTATACACGCTGCCAAGCTTGGTGGTGCTCATTCAGACGCTGTCTTTCCGACAGACCTGTTCTTTTGAACACCACCAAGCTTGGCAGTGTATATTTAAGTATATATTTAAGTATACACGCTGCCAAGCTTGGTGGTGCTCATTCAGACGCTGTCTTTCCGACAGACCTGTTCTTTTGAACACCACCAAGCTTGGCAGCGTATATTTAAGTATATATTTAAGTATACACGCTGCCAAGCTTGGTGGTGCTCATTCAGACGCTGTCTTTCCGACAGACCTGTTCTTCTGAACACCACCAAGCTTGGCAGTGTATATTTAAGTATATATTTAAGTATACACGCTGCCAAGCCTAGTGGTGCTCATTCAGACGCTGTCTTTCCGACAGACCTGTTCTTCTGAACACCACCAAGCTTGGCAGTGTATATTTAAGTATATATTTAAGTATACACGCTGCCAAGCTTGGTGGTGCTCATTCAGACGCTGTCTTTCCGACAGACCTGTTTTTTTGAACACCACCAAGCTTGGCAGCGTATATTTAAGTATATATTTAAGTATACACGCTGCCAAGCTTGGTGGTGCTCATTCAGACGCTGTCTTTCCGACAGACCTGTTCTTCTGAACACCACCAAGCTTGGCAGCGTATATTTAAGTATATGTTTAAGTATACACGCTGCCAAGCTTTGTGGTGCTCATTCAGACGCTGTCTTTCCGACAGACCTGTTCTTCTGAACACCACCAAGCTTGGCAGCGTATATTTAAGTATATGTTTAAGTATACACGCTGCCAAGCTTGGTGGTGCTCATTCAGACGCTGTCTTTCCGACAGACCTGTTCTTCTGAACACCACCAAGCTTGGCAGCGTATATTTAAGTATATGTTTAAGTATACACGCTGCCAAGCTTTGTGGTGCTCATTCAGACGCTGTCTTTCCGACAGACCTGTTCTTCTGAACACCACCAAGCTTGGCAGCGTATATTTAAGTATATGTTTAAGTATACACGCTGCCAAGCTTGGTGGTGCTCATTCAGACGCTGTCTTTCCGACAGACCTGTTCTTTTGAACACCACCAAGCTTGGCAGTGTATATTTAAGTATATATTTAAGTATACACGCTGCCAAGCTTGGTGGTGCTCATTCAGACGCTGTCTTTCCGACAGACCTGTTCTTTTGAACACCACCAAGCTTGGCAGCGTATATTTAAGTATATATTTAAGTATACACGCTGCCAAGCTTGGTGGTGCTCATTCAGACGCTGTCTTTCCGACAGACCTGTTCTTCTGAACACCACCAAGCTTGGCAGTGTATATTTAAGTATATATTTAAGTATACACGCTGCCAAGCCTAGTGGTGCTCATTCAGACGCTGTCTTTCCGACAGACCTGTTCTTCTGAACACCACCAAGCTTGGCAGTGTATATTTAAGTATATATTTAAGTATACACGCTGCCAAGCTTGGTGGTGCTCATTCAGACGCTGTCTTTCCGACAGACCTGTTTTTTTGAACACCACCAAGCTTGGCAGCGTATATTTAAGTATATATTTAAGTATACACGCTGCCAAGCTTGGTGGTGCTCATTCAGACGCTGTCTTTCCGACAGACCTGTTCTTCTGAACACCACCAAGCTTGGCAGCGTATATTTAAGTATATGTTTAAGTATACACGCTGCCAAGCTTTGTGGTGCTCATTCAGACGCTGTCTTTCCGACAGACCTGTTCTTCTGAACACCACCAAGCTTGGCAGCGTATATTTAAGTATATGTTTAAGTATACACGCTGCCAAGCTTGGTGGTGCTCATTCAGACGCTGTCTCCCCGACAGACCTGTTCTTCTGAACACCACCAAGCTTGGTAGCGTATATTTAAGTATATGTTTAAGTATACACGCTGCCAAGCCTGGTGGTGCTCATTCAGACGCTGTCTTTCCGACAGACCTGTTCTTTTGAACACCACCAAGCTTGGCAGCGTATATTTAAGTATATGTTTAAGTATACACGCTGCCAAGCTTGGTGGTGCTCATTCAGACGCTGTCTCCCCGACAGACCTGTTCTTCTGAACACCACCAAGCTTGGTAGCGTATATTTAAGTATATGTTTAAGTATATACGCTGCCAAGCCTGGTGGTGCTCATTCAGACGCTGTCTCCCCGACAGACCTGTTCTTCTGAACACCACCAAGCTTGGTAGCGTATATTTAAGTATTTATTTAAGTATATACGCTGCCAAGCTTGGTGGTGCTCATTCAGACGCTGTCTCCCCGACAGACCTGTTCTTCTGAACACCACCAAGCTTGGTAGCGTATATTTAAGTATATGTTTAAGTATACACGCTGCCAAGCCTGGTGGTGCTCATTCAGACGCTGTCTCCCCGACAGACCTGTTCTTCACCTGAGGACGGCTGCTTGCGTTGTGGCCGAAACGTCGTGAGAATTATTTTATTGTTTTATTTTATTATTTTATTATTTCCCTTCTACGTGACGACTTTACCGAAAGAACCAAGAAGATTCTTTTTTATTATTTCCCTTCTACGTGACTTAATTTTTGTATCTTTTTATTTCTATTATTTTATTATTTCCCTTCTACGTGACTTTAATTTTGTATCTTTTTATTTATATTATTATATTATTTCCCTTCTACGTGAATTTTAGTTTTATCTTTTTATTTTTTATTTTATTATTTCCCTTCTACGTGACTTTAATTTTT
>NC_136346.1:4639608-4732108 GCF_964198595.1 Lampetra fluviatilis | reverse complement strand
CACAATACTACTACACCACTGCTACTACCACCACAATACTACTACACTACCACCACCACAATACTACTACACTACCACCACCACCACAATACTACTACACTACCACCACCACTACCACAATACTACTACTACACCACCAACACTACCACCACAATACTACTACTACACCACTACTACTACTACTACTACAACACTACCACCACCACTACTACTACTACACTACCACCACTACTACTACTACTACACTACCACCACCACTACTACTACTACACTACCACCACTACTACTACTACTACTACACTACCACCACTACTACTACTACTACTACACTACCACCACTACTACTACTACACTACCACTACTACTACTACTACTACACTACCACCACCACCACTACTACTACTACACTACCACTACTACTACTACTACTACACTACCACCACTACTACTACTACTACTACACTACCACCACTACTACTACTACACTACCACTACTACTACTACTACTACACTACCACCACCACCACTACTACTACTACACTACCACTACTACCACTACTACTACACTACCACCACCACTACTACACTACCACCACTACCACTACTACTACACTACCACCACCACAATACTACTACACTACTACTACTACTACACTACCACCACTACCACTACTACTACACTACCACCACTACTACTACTACTACACTACCACCACCACTACTACTACTACACTACCACCACTACTACTACTACTACTACACTACCACCACTACTACTACTACTACACTACCACCACTACCACTACTACTACACTACCACTACTACTACTACTACTACACTACCACCACCACTACTACACTACCACCACTACCACTACTACTACACTACCACCACTACTACTACACTACCACCACCACTACTACTACTACACTACCACCACCACTACTACTACTACTACACTACCACCACCACTACTACTACTACTACACTACCACCACTACCACTACTACTACACTACCACCACCACTACTACACTACCACCACTACCACTACTACTACACTACCACTACTACCACTACTACTACACTACCACCACTACTACTACACTACCACCACCACTACTACTACTACACTACCACTACTACTACTACTACTACACTACCACCACCACCACTACTACTACACTACCACCACCACTACTACACTACCACCACTACCACTACTACTACACTACCACTACTACTACTACTACACTACCACCACCACTACTACTACTACACTACCACTACTACTACTACTACACTACCACTACTACTACTACTACTACACTACCACCACCACCACTACTACTACTACTACACTACCACCACCACTACTACTACTACACTACCACTACTACTACTACTACACTACCACCACCACTACTACTACTACACTACCACCACTACTACTACTACACTACCACTACTACTACTACTACACTACCACCACTACTACTACTACTACACTACCACCACCACTACTACTACACTACCACCACTACTACTACACTACCACCACTACTACTACTACTACTACACTACCACCACTACTACTACACTACCACCACCACTACTACTACTACACTACCACCACTACTACTACTACTACACTACCACCACTACTACTACTACACTACCACCACTACTACTACTACACTACCACCACCACTACTACTACTACACTACCACCACTACTACTACTACACTACCACCACTACTACTACTACTACTACACTACCACCACAATACTACTACTACACTACCACCACTACTACTACTACTACACTACCACCACCACTACTACTACACTACCACCACTACTACTACTACTACACTACCACCACTACTACTACTACACTACCACCACTACTACTACTACTACACTACCACTACTACTAGACTACCACCACCACTACTACTACTACTACACTACCACCACCACCACTACTACTACTACCACTACTACTACTACTACTACACTACCACCACTACTACCACTACTACACTACCACTACTACTACACTACCACCACCACTACTACTACTACTACACTACCACCACCACCACTACTACTACCACTACTACTACTACTACTACTACACTACCACCACCACCACTACTACTACTACCACTACTACTACTACTACTACACTACCACCACCACTACTACTACTACACTACCACTACTACTACACTACCACCACCACTACTACTACTACTACACTACCACCACCACTACTACTACTACTACACTACCACCACCACTACTACTACTACTACACTACCACCACTACTACTACTACACTACCACTACTACTACTACACTACCACCACTACTACTACTACTACACTACCACCACTACTACTACTACTACACTACCACCACTACTACTACACTACCACCACTACTACTACTACACTACCACCACTACTACTACTACTACACTACCACCACCACAATACTACTACACTACCACCACCACCACCACTACTACTACTACTACACTACCACCACTACTACTACTACTACACTACCACCACTACTACTACTACTACACTACCACCACCACAATACTACTACACTACCACCACTACTACTACACTACCACCACCACCACCACCACTACTACTACTACACTACCACCACTACTACTACTACTACTACACTACCACCACTACTACTACTACTACTACACTACCACCACTACTACTACTACTACACTACCACCACCACTACTACTACTACACTACCACCACCACAATACTACTACACTACCACTACTACTACACTACCACCACCACTACTACTACTACTACACTACCACTACTACTACACTACACTACCACTACTACTACTACACTACCACCACCACCACCACTACTACTACACTACTACCACTACTACTACTACACTACCACTACTACTACTACTACACTACCACCACCACCACCACTACTACTACACTACTACCACTACTACTACTACACTACCACCACCACCACCACTACTACTACACTACCACCACTACTACTACTACACTACCACTACTACTACTACTACACTACCACCACTACTACTACTACACTACCACCACTACTACTATTACACTACCACCACTACTACTACACTACCACCACTACTACTACTACTACACTACCACCACTACTACTACTACACTACCACCACTACTACTACACTACCACCACCACTACTACTACTACTACACTACCACCACTACTACTACTACTACACTACCACCACCACCACCACCACTACTACTACTACACCACCACCACCACTACTACTATTACACTACCACCACTACTACTACACTACCACCACTACTACTACTACTACACTACCACCACTACTACTACTACACTACCACCACTACTACTACACTACCACCACTACTACTACTACTACACTACCACTACTACTACTACACTACCACCACCACCACTACTACTACTTCTACACTACCACCACCACTACTACTACTACACTACCACCACTACTACTACTACTACACTACCACCACTACTACTACTACTACACTACCACCACTACTACTACTACCACTACTACTACACCACCACCACTACCACCACATTACTACTACTACACCACCACCACCACAATACTACTACACCACCACCACCACCACAATACTACTACACCACCACCACCACCACCACAATACTACTACTACACCACCACCACCACAATACTACTACACCACCACCACCACAATACTACTACACCACCACCACCACAATACTACTACACCACCACCACCACCACAATACTACTACACCACCACCACCACAATACTACTACACCACCACCACCACAATACTACTACACCACCACCACCACCACTACCACCACCACCACCACCACAATACTACTACACTACCACCACCACTACCACCACCACCACAATACTACTACACCACCACCACCACCCCTACCACAACTACCACCACCACCACTACCACAATACTACGACACCACCACCACCACCCCTACCACAACTACCACCACCACCACTACCACAATACTACTACACCACCACCACTACCACCACCACCACTACCACCACTACCACAATACTAATACACCACCACCACCACCACAATACTACTACACCACTACCACCATCACCACCACCACTACCACAATACTACTACAACACCACCACCACAATACTACTACACCACTACCACCACCACCACTACCACAATACTACTACACCACCACCACAATACTACTACACTACCACCACCACCACAATACTACTACACTACCACCACTACCACTACCACCACAATACTACTACACCACTACCACCACCACAATACTACTACACTACCACCACTACTACTAAACTACCACCACTACCACCACCACCACCACCACAATACTACTACACTACCACCACCACCACCACAATACTACTACACCGCCACCACAATACTACTACACTACCACCACAATACTACTACACTACCACCACCACCACCACAATACTACTACACCGCCACCACCACCACAATACTACTACACCACCACCACAATACTACTACACCGCCACCACAATACTACTACACTACCACCACAATACTACTACACTACCACCACCACCACCACAATACTACTACACCGCCACCACCACCACAATACTACTACACTACCACCACCACAATACTACTACACCGCCACCACAATACTACTACACTACCACCACCACCACAATACTACTACACCACCACCACCACAATACTACTACACCACCACCACCACAATACTACTACTACTACACTACCACCACTACTACTACACTACCACCACCACGACCATCACCACCACCACCACCACTACTACTACTACACTACTACAACTACCAGCACCACCACAACTGCTTTTACCAGCCATCTTGAACCCCACCCACCCACACGGCCACCGTGAACCCCACCCACCCACCCACACGGCCATCGTGAACCCCACCCACCCACACGGCCATCGTGAACCCCACCCACCCACCCACACGGCCATCGTGAACCCCACCCACCCACCCACACGGCCATCGTGAACCCCACCCACCCACCCACACGGCCATCGTGAACCCCACCCACCCACACGGCCATCTTGAACCCCACCCACCCACCCACACGGCCATCTTGAACCCCACCCACCCACCCACACGGCCATCGTGAACCCCACCCACCCACACGGCCATCGTGAACCCCACCCACCCACCCACACGGCCATCGTGAACCCCACCCACCCACCCACACGGCCACCGTGAACCCCACCCACCCACACGGCCACCGTGAACCCCACCCACCCACACGGCCATCGTGAACCCCACCCACCCACATGGCCATCGTGAACCCCACCCACCCACACGGCCACCGTGAACCCCACCCACCCACTCGGCCATCGTGAACCCCACCCACCCACACGGCCACCGTGAACCCCACCCACCCACACGGCCACCGTGAACCCCACCCACCCACTCGGCCACCGTGAACCCCACCCACCCACACGGCCACCGTGAACCCCACCCACCCACACGGCCACCGTGAACCCCACCCACCCACACGGCCACCGTGAACCCCACCCACCCACACGGTCACTGTGAACCCCACCCACCCACACGGCCACCGTGAACCCCACCCACCCACCCACCCACCCACACGGCCATCGTGAACCCCACCCACCCACACGGCCACCGTGAACCCCACCCACCCACACGGCCATCGTGAACCCCACCCACCCACACGGTCACCGTGAACCCCACCCACCCACCCACCCACCCACACGGCCATCGTGAACCCCACCCACCCACACGGCCACCGTGAACCCCACCCACCCACCCACACGGCCATCTTGAACCCACCCACCCACACGGCCACCGTGAACCCCACCCACCCACCCACACGGCCATCTTGAACCCCACCCACCCACACGGCCATCGTGAACCCCACCCACCCACCCACACGGCCATCGTGAACCCCACCCACCCACACGGCCATCGTGAACCCCACCCACCCACCCACACGGCCATCGTGAACCCCACCCACCCACACGGTCATCGTGAACCCCACCCACCCACCCACACGGCCATCTTGAACCCCACCCACCCACACGGCCACCGTGAACCCCACCCACCCACCCACACGGTCACCGTGAACCCCACCCACCCACCCACACGGCCATCGTGAACCCCACCCACCCACACGGCCACCGTGAACCCCACCCACCCACCCACCCACCCACACGGCCATCGTGAACCCCACCCACCCACACGGCCATCGTGAACCCCACCCACCCACCCACACGGCCATCGTGAACCCCACCCACCCACACGGCCACCCACACGGCCATCGTGAACCCCACCCACCCACCCACCCACCCACACGGCCATCGTGAACCCCACCCACCCACATGGCCATCTTGAACCCCACCCACCCACCCACACGGCCATCTTGAACCCCACCCACCCACACGGCCATCGTGAACCCCACCCACCCACCCACCCACCCACCCACACGGTCACCGTGAACCCCACCCACCCACACGGCCACCGTGAACCCCACCCACCCACATGGCCATCTTGAACCCCACCCACCCACCCACACGGCCATCTTGAACCCCACCCACCCACACGGCCATCGTGAACCCCACCCACCCACCCACACGGCCATCGTGAACCCCACCCACCCCACACGGCCATCGTGAACCCCACCCACCCACACGGTCACCGTGAACCCCACCCACCCACCCCACACGGCCATCTTGAACCCCACCCACCCACACGGCCATCGTGAACCCCACCCACCCACACGGTCACCGTGAACCCCACCCACCCACCCACACGGCCATCTTGAACCCCACCCACCCACACAGCCATCGTGAACCCCACCCACCCACCCACACGGCCATCTTGAACCCCACCCACCCACCCACACGGCCATCGTGAACCCCACCCACCCACACGGCCATCGTGAACCCCACCCACCCACCCACACGGCCATCTTGAACCCCACCCACCCACACGGCCATCTTGAACCCCACCCACCCACACAGCCATCGTGAACCCCACCCACCCACCCACACGGCCATCTTGAACCCCACCCACCCACACGGCCACCGTGAACCCCACCCACCCACACGGCCATCGTGAACCCCACCCACCCACACAGCCATCGTGAACCCCACCCACCCACACAGCCACCGTGAACCCCACCCACGCACACGGCCATCTTGAACCCACCCACCCACACGGCCATCGTGAACCCCACCCACCCACACAGCCATCGTGAACCCCACCCACCCACACGGACACCGTGAACCCCACCCACCCACACGGCCACCGTGAACCCCACCCACCCACACGGCCACCGTGAACCCCACCCACGCACACGGCCATCTTGAACCCACCCACCCACACGGCCATCGTGAACCCCACCCACCCACACAGCCATCTTGAACCCACCCACCCACACGGTCATCGTGAACCCCACCCACCCACACGGCCATCTTGAACCCACCCACCCACACGGTCATCGTGAACCCCACCCACCCACACAGCCACCGTGAACCCCACCCACCCACACGGCCATCGTGAACCCCACCCACCCACACAGCCACCGTGAACCCCACCCACCCACACGGACACCGTGAACCCCACCCACCCACACGGACATCGTGAACCCCACCCACCCACACGGCCATCGTGAACCCCACCCACCCACCCACACGGCCGTCGTGAACCCCACCCACCCACCCACACGGCCACCGTGAACCCCACCCACCCACACGGCCATCTTGAACCCCACCCACTCACCCACACGGCCATCTTGAACCCCACCCACCCACCCACACGGCCATCTTGAACCCCACCCACTCACCCACACGGCCATCTTGAACCCCACCCACCCACCCACACGGCCATCGTGAACCCCACCCACTCACCCACACGGCCATCTTGAACCCCACCCACCCACACGGCCATCTTGAACCCCACCCACTCACCCACACGGCCATCTTGAACCCCACCCACCCACCCACACGGCCATCGTGAACCCCACCCACTCACCCACACGGCCATCTTGAACCCCACCCACCCACACGGCCATCTTGAACCCCACCCACTCACACGGCCATCGTGAACCCCACCCACTCACCCACACGGCCATCGTGAACCCCACCCACCCACACGGCCATCTTGAACCCCACCCACCCACACGGCCATCTTGAACCCCACCCACCCACCCACACGGCCATCTTGAACCCCACCCACCCACCCACACGGCCATCTTGAACCCCACCCACTCACCCACACGGCCATCTTGAACCCCACCCACCCACACGGCCATCTTGAACCCCACCCACCCACACGGCCATCTTGAACCCCACCCACCCACACGGACACCGTGAACCCCACCCACTCACCCACACGGCCATCTTGAACCCCACCCACCCACACGGCCATCTTGAACCCCACCCACCCACCCACACGGCCATCTTGAACCCCACCCACCCACACGGCCATCTTGAACCCCACCCACCCACCCACACGGCCATCTTGAACCCCACCCACCCACCCACACGGCCATCGTGAACCCCACCCATCCACACGGCCATCGTGAACCCCACCCACCCACACGGCCATCTTGAACCCCACCCACCCACACGGCCATCTTGAACCCCACCCACTCACACGGCCATCTTGAACCCCACCCATCCACACGGCCATCGTGAACCCCACCCATCCACACGGCCATCGTGAACCCCACCCACCCACACGGCCATCTTGAACCCCACCCACACGGCCATCTTGAACCCCACCCACCCACACGGCCATCTTGAACCCCACCCATCCACACGGCCATCGTGGACCCCACCCACCCACACGGCCATCTTGAACCCCACCCACCAACACGGCCATCTTGAACCCCACCCACTCACCCACACGGCCATCTTGAACCCCACCCACCCACACGGCCATCTTGAACCCCACCCACCCACCCACACGGCCATCGTGAACCCCACCCACCCACCCACACGGCCATCTTGAACCCCACCCACCCACCCACACGGCCATCTTGAACCCCACCCACCCACACGGCCATCTTGAACCCCACCCACTCACCCACACGGCCATCTTGAACCCCACCCACCCACCCACACGGCCATCTTGAACCCCACCCACCCACACGGCCACCGTGAACCCCACCCACCCACCCACACGGCCACCGTGAACCCCACCCACCCACACGGCCATCGTGAACCCCACCCACCCACCCACACGGCCATTGTGAACCCCACCCACTCACCCACACGGCCATCTTGAACCCCACCCACCCACCCACACGGCCATCTTGAACCCCACCCACCCACCCACACGGCCATCTTGAACCCCACCCACCCACCCACACGGCCATCTTGAACCCCACCCACCCACCCACACGGCCATCTTGAACCCCACCCACCCACACGGCCATCTTGAACCCCACCCACCCACCCACACGGCCATCGTGAACCCCACCCACCCACACGGCCATCGTGGACCCCACCCACCCACATGGCCACCGTGAACCCCACCCACCCACCCACACGGCCATCTTGAACCCCACCCACACGGCCATCTTGAACCCCACCCACCCACCCACACGGCCATCGTGAACCCCACCCACTCACACGGCCACCGTGAACCCCACCCACCCACACGGCCATCGTGGACCCCACCCACCCACTCGGCCATCTTGAACCCCACCCACCCACCCACATGGCCACCGTGAACCCCACCCACCCACCCACACGGCCATCGTGAACCCCACCCACCCACCCACATGGCCATCTTGAACCCCACCCACCCACACGGCCACCGTGAACCCCACCCACCCACATGGCCATCTTGAACCCCACCCACCCACACGGCCACCGTGAACCCCACCCACCCACATGGCCATCTTGAACCCCACCCACCCACCCACACGGCCACCATGAACCCCACCCACCCACACAGCCATCATGAACCCCACCCACCCACACGGCCATCGTGAACCCCACCCACCCACACGGCCACCGTGAACCCCACCCACCCACCCACACGGCCATCTTGAACCCCACCCACCCACCCACACGGCCATCGTGAACCCCACCCACCCACCCACATGGCCATCTTGAACCCCACCCACCCACACGGCCATCTTGAACCCCACCCACTCACCCACACGGCCATCTTGAACCCCACCCACCCACCCACACGGCCATCTTGAACCCCACCCACTCACCCACACGGCCATCTTGAACCCCACCCACTCACCCACACGGCCACCGTGAACCCCACCCACCCACACGGCCATCTTGAACCCCACCCACTCACCCACACGGCCATCTTGAACCCCACCCACTCACCCACACGGCCATCTTGAACCCCACCCACCCACACGGCCATCTTGAACCCCACCCACTCACCCACACGGCCATCTTGAACCCCACCCACCCACACGGCCATCTTGAACCCCACCCACTCACCCACATGGCCATCTTGAACCCCACCCACTCACCCACACGGCCATCTTGAACCCCACCCACTCACCCACACGGCCATCTTGAACCCCACCCACCCACCCACACGGCCATCTTGAACCCCACCCACTCACCCACATGGCCACCGTGAACCCCACCCACTCACCCACACGGCCATCTTGAACCCCACCCACTCACCCACACGGCCACCGTGAACCCCACCCACCCACACGGCCATCTTGAACCCCACCCACCCACCCACACGGCCATCTTGAACCCCACCCACCCACCCACACGGCCACCGTGAACCCCACCCACCCACACGGCCACCGTGAACCCCACCCACCCACACGGCCATCGTGAACCCCACCCACCCACCCACACGGACACCGTGAACCCCACCCACTCACCCACACGGCCATCTTGAACCCCACCCACTCACCCACACGGCCACCGTGAACCCCACCCACCCACACGGCCATCGTGAACCCCACCCACCCACCCACACGGACACCGTGAACCCCACCCACTCACCCACACGGCCATCTTGAACCCCACCCACCCACACGGCCATCTTGAACCCCACCCACCCACACGGCCATCGTGAACCCCACCCACCCACCCACACGGCCATCTTGAACCCCACCCACCCACCCACACGGCCATCTTGAACCCCACCCACCCACCCACACGGCCATCTTGAACCCCACCCACTCACCCACACGGCCATCTTGAACCCCACCCACCCACACGGCCATCGTGAACCCCACCCACCCACACGGCCATCGTGGACCCCACCCACCCACACGGCCACCGTGAACCCCACCCACCCACCCACACGGCCATCTTGAACCCCACCCACCCACACGGCCATCGTGAACCCCACCCACCCACACGGCCATCTTGAACCCCACCCACCCACCCACACGGCCATCTTGAACCCCACCCACCCACCCACACGGCCATCTTGAACCCCACCCACTCACCCACACGGCCATCTTGAACCCCACCCATCCACACGGCCATCGTGAACCCCACCCACCCACACGGCCATCGTGGACCCCACCCACCCACACGGCCACCGTGAACCCCACCCACCCACCCACACGGCCATCTTGAACCCCACCGACTCACCCACATGGCCACCGTAAACCCCACCCACCCACCCACCCACACGGCCACCGTGAACCCCACCCACCCACCCACACGACCATCTTGAACCCCACCGACTCACCCACATGGCCACCGTGAACCCCACCCACCCACACGGCCATCGTGAACCCCACCCACCCACCCACACGGCCACCGTGAACCCCACCCACCCACCCACACGGCCATCGTGAACCCCACCCACCCACCCACACGGCCATCTTGAACCCCACCCACACGGCCATCTTGAACCCCACCCACTCACCCACACGGCCACCGTGAACCCCACCCACCCACCCACACGGCCATCTTGAACCCCACCCACTCACCC
Organism: Lampetra fluviatilis; assembly: GCF_964198595.1. Lineage (NCBI taxonomy): Eukaryota > Metazoa > Chordata > Hyperoartia > Petromyzontiformes > Petromyzontidae > Lampetra > Lampetra fluviatilis. The sequence goes on along the minus strand of NC_136346.1, from coordinate 4,720,040 downwards.
ACACGGCCATCTTGAACCCCACCCACTCACCCACATGGCCACCGTGAACCCCACCCACTCACCCACACGGCCATCTTGAACCCCACCCACTCACCCACACGGCCATCTTGAACCCCACCCACTCACCCACACGGCCACCGTGAACCCCACCCACTCACTCACACGGCCATCTTGAACCCCACCCACTCACCCACATGGCCACCGTGAACCCCACCCACTCACCCACACGGCCATCTTGAACCCCACCCACTCACCCACACGGCCATCTTGAACCCCACCCACTCACCCACACGGCCATCTTGAACCCCACCCACCCACCCACACGGCCACCGTGAACCCCACCCACCCACCCACATGGCCACCGTGAACCCCACCCACTCACCCACACGGCCATCTTGAACCCCACCCACTCACCCACACGGCCATCTTGAACCCCACCCACTCACCCACACGGCCATCTTGAACCCCACCCACTCACCCACATGGCCACCGTGAACCCCACCCACTCACCCACACGGCCATCTTGAACCCCACCCACTCACCCACACGGCCATCTTGAACCCCACCCACTCACCCACACGGCCATCTTGAACCCCACCCACTCACCCACACGGCCATCTTGAACCCCACCCACCCACCCACACGGCCACCGTGAACCCCACCCACCCACATGGCCATCTTGAACCCCACCCACTCACCCACACGGCCACCGTGAACCCCACCCACTCACCCACACGGCCATCTTGAACCCCACCCACTCACCCACACGGCCATCTTGAACCCCACCCACTCACCCACACGGCCACCGTGAACCTCACCCACTCACCCACACGGCCACCGTGAACCCCACCCACTCACCCACACGGCCATCTTGAACCCCACCCACCCACCCACCCACACGGCCACCGTGAACCCCACCCACTCACCCACACGGCCATCTTGAACCCCACCCACCCACCCACACGGCCATCTTGAACCCCACCCACTCACCCACACGGCCATCTTGAACCCCACCCACTCACCCACACGGCCACCGTGAACCCCACCCACCCACACGGCCACCCACCCACACGGTCATCGTGAACCCCACCCACTCCACCCACCCACACGGCCACCGTGAACCCCACCCACACGGCCGTTGTGAACCCCACCCACCAACCCACCCACCCACTCCACCCACCCACACGGCCACCGTGAACCCCACCCACCCACACGGCCATTGTGAACCCCACCCACCAACCCACCCACCCACTCCACCCACCCACACGGCCACCGTGAACCCCACCCACCCACACGACCGCCCTGATCACCAGTGACACGGCCATCTTGAACCCCACCCACCCACCCACCCACCCACACGGCCATCTTGAACCCAAGTGACACGGCCATCGTGAACCCCAGTGACACGGCCATCTTGAACCCCACCCACCCACCCACACGGCCATCTTGAACCCCAGTGACACGGCCATCGTGAACCCCAGTGACACGGCCATCTTGAACCCCAGTGACACGGCCATCTTGAACCCCAGTGACACGGCCATCGTGAACCCCAGTGACACGGCCATCTTGAACCCCAGTGACACGGCCATCGTGAACCCCAGTGACACGGCCATCGTGAACCCCAGTGACACGGCCATCTTGAACCCCAGTGACACGGCCATCGTGGACCCCACCCACCCACCCACACGGCCATCTTGAACCCCAGTGACACGGCCACTGTGAACCCCACCCACCCACCCACACGACCGCCCTGATCACCAGTGACGCGCCCATCTTGAACCCCACCCACCCACACGACCGCCCTGATCACCAGTGACGCGCCCATCTTGATCCCGTGGCAGGAGATGGAGAGTGAAAACTCGTCGCTGAGGGCGGAGGTGGAGGAGGTGCGTCAGGCCTTGCGAGACCAGGCCTCGCCTGGCACCGCGAGGAAACTGCTCACTCATCCGCAGAGGGTAACGGGAGCTCGCAAACACACACACACACAGACAAAGATCCCCCGTACAGCCTTGCTTTCATGGCTTTATTTTGGTGATTTTCGAAAAGTGTGTCGGTTTGGCCATGTTTGTGTTGTTGTAGTACAGAGTTAGACTGATCGCCTTAATCTAAGTTGTCTTGTGGTTGTTGTTGTTGTTGTTTGACTTTAATGACTTTATTTTGGTGATTTTCGAAAAGTGTGTCGGTTTGGCCATGTTTGTGTTGTTGTAGTACAGAGTTACACTGATGGCCTTAATCTAAGTTGCCTTGTGGTTGTTGTTGTTGTTTGACTTGCATCCCACTGGGATTTTTGCACACAGCGTTGGTGTGTACGGTGATTTTTCTGCAATATTTTGCTGTCTTTTCTTGGATTTTCTGTTTGCACTTAGGCTCACATATTCACTTTAAGATGTTTTACTGGTAGGAACGAAGTGAACCAGCCTACAATAGATTATATCGTCCGTCCGTCCGTCCGATGTCCGATTAGGTGTAGCAACAGCGCCCCCTACTGCAAACACTTGGCAGGACCCTACAAAAACCTTTAGACTCAGTGAGGCTTTCCTGGCTAAACAAGTGTAACATTCCCTTATAATTCCCTGATATAGTTTTTAATTAAAACATTTAAATTAAAAATTAACTCACAGCGGCCTAAAGCCTACAGCTAGGCCTAAAGCCTAGAACTAGGCCTCAAACTCTCCCTTCGTATCGTACCCCCGCGTGTGTGAAAGGGAGTTAATGTTTAACAATGTTACATTCCCTGATGTTTTTTTTAAATAGAAACATTTACATTTAAAGCTTTTACATTAATAATTAAAACATTTTAATGAAAAATTAACTCACAGCGGCCTAAAGCCTACAGCTAGGCCTAAAGCCTAGAACTAGGCCTCAAACTCTCCCTTCGTATCGTACCCCCGCGTGTGTGAAAGGGAGTTAATGTTTAACAATGTTACATTCCCTGATGTTTTTAAATAGAAACATTTAAATTTAAAGCTTTTACATTAATAATTAAAACATTTTAATTAAAAATTAACTCACAGCGGCCTAAAGCCTACAGCTAGGCCTAAAGCCTAGAACTAGGCCTCAAACTCTCCCTTCGTATCGTACCCCCGCGTGTGTGAAAGGGAGTTAATGTTTAACAATGTTACATTCCCTGATGTTTTTAAATAGAAACATTTAAATTTAAAGCTTTTACATTAATAATTAAAACATTTTAATTAAAAATTAACTCACAGCGGCCTAAAGCCTACAGCTAGGCCTAAAGCCTAGAACTAGGCCTCAAACTCTCCCATCGTATCGTACCCCCGCCATTTCATTTTATTATAGCCATTCATTTGATCGTTCCTACCAGCCCACCCCGCAGGGACCTGTTCTTGTTCATGTTTTTTGTTTGCTGCGGTTGCACCCGATTCAAGAGCCGAATGGCTCACAGGGCTACACCTAATAACACATGAACTTGAACTTGACTGATTCTAGGGGCAAGTGCTGTTAGCAAGCAGCACCCATGCAGGCCGGCACTGTGCGACACACAGATGATACACACACAGACAAAGCTACCCCAGGTAGCCTCTATTAGGGATGTCGGGGCAAGTGCTGTCAGTAGCGAGAAATGATGAAGGCCTGCAATGTGGCACACACGAGGGGGTGGGTGGCCAACACCACGCCCGGCCGCCTTTGTCTCCCCAGTGCTAGCGATGTTTACTACACACCGCTACACCAGGTACCCATTTGAGGCTGAGGCGACCTAGGGGAGGCCCAGGACCGGTTCAGATAATCGTCACCGGTGTTGGCCGTGAGTGGGAATCGAACCCGGGTCGCCGGGTTCGTAGCGCAGCGTAGCATTAACCGCTACACCCACCGCTCCTCACACACAGACACACACACACGCACACATACACACAACAACAGCAACAACCGCCATTCACCACTAAGTGGTGGTGACGTCACCACGACGCTTGTGCCAGGCCAAGTGCACCTTGAGGCTACCACGTGAAGTGTCGAACGCCCGCTGGCAGGAGGTCACGGGGCAGACCCAGCAGGTGCCACGGGTCGACTGACCGAGATGACCGAGATGACTGGCTGATGCACCACCTGTGCCCCCTGCTGTGCCAACTTGCTGCTCTTTAGCCACCCGGCGCTCCGCTCGTTGTTGTGAGCGTCGCTCCTCCGCCCTCCGTTGTTGTTGGAGGGCGACTGCCTCCAACTGCCCAATAGCGTCCTTCACGAGCCTCCTCCACTGAGGCCGATCTTGACACCGCTGGTACCAGTCATCGGCAAGTCCACTCAGCTCCACGTCCTCCTGTACCACATCACTCCATCTCTTCTCTAGCTCGTGCCACGCCCGTTTAGCCCCCTCGATCCGGCAGAACAAAAGCTGTTTAGCATGTGGTGTCTGGGCATGCGGGCTACATGACCCAGCCAACGCAGCCTTGCCTGCCAGAGGAGCTCACCGATGGGACTTTGTCCAGATCTTTCAAGAATGTATGAGCTCCTCACACAATCCAGCCTGGTTAAACCCAGGATGGATCGTAGGCAGGCCAGCCTAAATGTTTCCAACCGGCGAAGATGCTCCATTAGGGGGGTCCACGTTTCGCAAGCGTAGAGAAGGGAGGGAATGACCGTGGCCGAGAAGACCTGAAGCTTCGTGCGGAGCGACAGACCAGGTAGCTTCCACACAGCGTTACGCAACCGATGAAAAGATATTGCCGCTCGACTGATTCGGAGTGAGACCTCTGCTGTTAAACTGGAGCCCGGTCATAAGCACACACACGCACAGACACACACACACAGCCACACACACACACACACAGTCACACGCACAGTCTCACACACACACATTCACACACACACAGTCACACACACACACAGTCACACACGCACACAGTCACACACACACACAGTCACACACACACAGTCACACACACACACACAGTCACACACACACACAGTCACAGTCACACACACACAGTCACACACACACAGTCTCACACACAGTCTCACACACAGTCACACACACACACATTCACACACACACAGTCACACACACACACAGTCACACACGCACACAGTCACACACACACACAGTCACACACACACAGTCACACACACACACAGTCACACACACACACAGTCACAGTCACACACACACAGTCACACACACACAGTCACACACACACAGTCTCACACACAGTCTCACACACAGTCACACACACACAGTCACACACACAAAGTCACACACACAGTCTCACACACAGTCTCACACACAGTCACACACAGTCACATCCACAGTCACACCCACAGTCACACAGACACACAGTCTCACACAGTCACACACACACAGTCACACACACACACAGTCACCCGATCCTAACCTGTAACAAACTTTCGTCTCCCCTCTGCCCCTCCACCCCTCCCGCACTGCCGCTCCAAACACATCGAACGCAGGAGAGTAAGGTGAGTGAGATGTTGACTACCTCGCCTGGTACGCAGCAGGTCGTGGGTTCGATCCCGACCCTGATGAGATTTTGACCACCTCGCCTGGTACGCAGGAGGTCGTGGGTTCGATCCCGACCCTGATGAGATGTTGACTACCTCGCCTGGTACGCAGGAGGTCGTGGGTTCTATCCCGACCCTGATGAGATGTTGACTACCTCGCCTGGTATACAGGAGGTCGTGGGATCGATCCCGACCCTGGTGAGATGTTGACTACCTCGCCTGGTACGCAGGAGGTCGTGGGTTCGATCCCGACCCTGATGAGATGTTGACTACCTCGCCTGGTACGCAGGAGGTCGTGGGTTCGATCCCGACTCTGATGAGAAGTTGACTACCTCGCCTGGTACACAGGAGGTCGTGGGTTCGATCCCGACTCTGATGAGAAGTTGACTACCTCGCCTGGTACGCAGGAGGTCGTGGGATCGATCCCGACCCTGGTGAGATGTTGACTACCTCGCCTGGTACACAGGAGGTCGTGGGTTCGATCCCGACCCTGATGAGATGTTGACTACCTCGCCTGTTACGCAGGAGGTCGTGGGTTCGATCCCGACCCTGATGAGATGTTGACTACCTCGCCTGGTACGCAGGAGGTCGTGGGTTCGATCCCGACCCTGATGAGATGTTGACTACCTCGCCTGGTACGCAGGAGGTCGTGGGTTCGATCCCGACCCTGATGAGATGTTGACTACCTCGCCTGGTACGCAGGAGGTCGTGGGTTCGATCCCGACCCTGATGAGATGTTGACTACCTCGCCTGGTACGCAGGAGGTCGTGGGTTCGATCCCGACCCTGATGAGATGTTGACTACCTCGCCTGGTACGCAGGAGGTCGTGGGCTCGATCCCGACCCTGATGAGATGTTGACTACCTCGCCTGGTACACAACAGGTCGTGGGTTCTATCCCGACCCTGATGAGATGTTGACTACCTCGCCTGGTACGCAGGAGGTCGTGGGTTCGATCCCGACCCTGATGAGATGTTGACTACCTCGCCTGGTACGCAGGAGGTCGTGGGTTCGATCCCGACCCTGATGAGATGTTGACTACCTCGCCTGGTACGCAGGAGGTCGTGGGCTCGATCCCGACCCTGATGAGATGTTGACTACCTCGCCTGGTACACAACAGGTCGTGGGTTCTATCCCGACCCTGATGAGATGTTGACTACCTCGCCTGGTACGCAGGAGGTCGTGGGTTCGATCCCGACCCTGATAAGATGTTGACTACCTCGCCTGGTACACAGGAGGTCGTGGGTTCGATCCCGACCCTGATAAGATGTTGACTACCTCGCCTGGTACACAGGAGGTCGTGGGTTCTATCCCGACCCTGATAAGATGTTGACTACCTCGCCTGGTACACAGGAGGTCGTGGGTTCGATCCCGATCCTGATGAGATGTTGACTGCCTCACCTGGTACACAGGAGGTCGTGGGTTCGATCCCGACCCTGATAAGATGTTGACTACCTCGCCTGGTACACAGCAGGTCGTGGGTTCGATCCCGACCCTGATGAGATGTTGACCACCTCGCCTGGTACGCAGGAGGTCGTGGGTTCGATCCCGACCCTGATGAGATGTTGACTACCTCGCCTGGTACGCAGGAGGTCGTGGGCTCGATCCCGACCCTGATGAGATGTTGACTACCTCGCCTGGTACGCAGGAGGTCGTGGGTTCGATCCCGACCCTGATGAGATGTTGACTACCTCGCCTGGTACGCAGGAGGTCGTGGGTTCGATCCCGACCCTGATGAGATGTTGACTACCTCGCCTGGTACACAGGAGGTCGTGGGTTCGATCCCGACCCTGATGAGATGTTGACTACCTCGCCTGGTACGCAGGAGGTCGTGGGTTCGATCCCGACCCTGATGAGATGTTGACTACCTCGCCTGATACGCAGGAGGTCGTTTGTTCGATCCCGACCCTGACGATGCCTGCTGCTGTGTGATGGGCAAAGGGTCACTTCTGAAAAAGAGCAACATAATTCAGTGACGCCTTACACCTGGACACAGAGAAATTGTTTTAGTGTGGGTCTCTGTGGGTCTCTGTGAGTCTCTGTGGGTCTCTGTGAGTCTCTGTGTGTCTCTGTGGGTCTCTGTGAGTCTCTGTGGGTCTCTGTGGGTCTCTGTGGGTCTCTGTGGGTCTTTATGGGTCTCTGTGGGTCTCTGTGAGTCTCTGTGGGTCTCTGTGTGGGTCTCTGTGGGTCTCTGTGTGTCTCTGTGGGTCTCTGTGGGTCTCTGTGAGTCTCTGTGGGTCTCTGTGGGTCTCTGTGGGTCTCTGTGGGTCTCTGTGTGTCTTTATGGGTCTCTGTGGGTCTCTGTGAGTCTCTGTGGGTCTCTGTGTGGGTCTCTGTGGGTCTCTGTGAGTCTCTGTGGGTCTCTGTGGGTCTCTGTGAGTCTCTGTGGGTCTCTGTGGGTCTCTGTGAGTCTCTGTGGGTCTCTGTGGGTCTCTGTGAGTCTCTGTGTGTCTCTGTGGGTCTCTGTGGGTCTCTGTGAGTCTCTGTGGGTCTCTGTGGGTCTCTGTGGGTCTCTGTGGGTCTCTGTGGGTCTCTGTGGGTCTTTATGGGTCTCTGTGGGTCTCTGTGAGTCTCTGTGGGTCTCTGTGTGGGTCTTTGTGGGGTTCTCTGGGTCTCTGTGGGTCTCTGTGAGTCTCTGTGGGTCTCTGTGGATATCTGTGTGTCTCTGTGTGTCTCTGTGTGTCTCTGTGGGTCTCTGTGGGTCTCTGTGGGTCTCTGTGGGGCTCTGTGGATCTCTGTGAGTCTCTGTGGGTCTCTGTGGGTCTCTGTGGGTCTCTGTGGGTCTCTGTGTGTCTCTGTGGGTCTCTGTGAGTCTCTGTGGGTCTCTGTGTGTCTCTGTGGGTCTCTGTGGGTCTCTGTGTGTCTCTGTGTGTCTCTGTGGGTCTCTGTGTGTCTCTGTGAGTCTCTGTGGGTCTTTGTGGGTCTCTGTGTGTCTCTGTGGGTCTCTGTGGGTCTCTGTGAGTCTCTGTGGGTCTCTGTGAGTCTCTGTGGGTCTCTGTGGGTCTCTGTGGGGCTCTGTGGGTCTCTGTGGGTCTCTGTGTATCTCTGTGAGTCTCTGTGGGTCTTTGTGGGTCTCTGTGTGTCTTTGTGGGTCTCTGTGGGTCTCTGTGGGTCTCTGTGTGGGTCTTTGTGGGGTTCTCTGGGTCTCTGTGGGTCTCTGTGAGTCTCTGTGGGTCTCTGTGGATATCTGTGTGTCTCTGTGTGTCTCTGTGGGTCTCTGTGAGTCTCTGTGGGTCTCTGTGGGTCTTTATGGGTCTCTGTGGGTCTCTATGGGTCTCTATGGGTCTCTGTGGGTCTCTGTGGGTCTCTGTGGGTCTCTGTGTATCTCTGTGAGTCTCTGTGGGTCTTTGTGGGTCTCTGTGTGTCTTTGTGGGTCTCTGTGGGTCTCTGTGAGTCTCTGTGGGTCTCTGTGTGGGTCTTTGTGGGGTTCTCTGGGTCTCTGTGGGTCTCTGTGAGTCTCTGTGGGTCTCTGTGGATATCTGTGTGTCTCTGTGTGTCTCTGTGGGTCTCTGTGAGTCTCTGTAGGTCTCTGTGGGTCTTTATGGGTCTCTGTGGGTCTCTGTGGGTCTCTGTGAGTCTCTGTGTGTCTCTGTGGGTCTCTGTGAGTTTCTGTGTGTCTCTGTGGGTCTCTGTGGGTCTCTGTGGGTCTCTGTGGGTCTTTATGGGTCTCTGTGGGTCTCTGTGAGTCTCTGTGGGTCTCTGTGTGGGTCTTTGTGGGGTTCTCTGGGTCTCTGTGGGTCTCTGTGTGTCTCTGTGGGTCTCTGTGAGTCTCTGTGGGTCTCTGTGTGTCTCTGTGGGTCTCTGTGGGTCTCTGTGTGTCTCTGTGTGTCTCTGTGGGTCTCTGTGTGTCTCTGTGAGTCTCTGTGGGTCTTTGTGGGTCTCTGTGTGTCTCTGTGGGTCTCTGTGGGTCTCTGTGAGTCTCTGTGGGTCTCTGTGAGTCTCTGTGGGTCTCTGTGGGTCTCTGTGGGGCTCTGTGGGTCTCTGTGGGTCTCTGTGTATCTCTGTGAGTCTCTGTGGGTCTTTGTGGGTCTCTGTGTGTCTTTATGGGTCTCTGTGGGTCTCTGTGGGTCTCTGTGTGGGTCTTTGTGGGGTTCTCTGGGTCTCTGTGGGTCTCTGTGAGTCTCTGTGGGTCTCTGTGGATATCTGTGTGTCTCTGTGGGTCTCTGTGAGTCTCTGTGGGTCTCTGTGGGTCTTTATGGGTCTCTGTGGGTCTCTATGGGTCTCTGTGGGTCTCTGTGGGTCTCTGTGGGTCTCTGTGTATCTCTGTGAGTCTCTGTGGGTCTTTGTGGGTCTCTGTGTGTCTTTGTGGGTCTCTGTGGGTCTCTGTGAGTCTCTGTGGGTCTCTGTGTGGGTCTTTGTGGGGTTCTCTGGGTCTCTGTGGGTCTCTGTGGGTCTCTGTGGATATCTGTGTGTCTCTGTGTGTCTCTGTGGGTCTCTGTGGGTCTCTGTGTGTCTCTGTGGGTCTCTGTGTGTCTCTGTGGGTCTCTGTGTGTCTCTGTGGGTCTCTGTGGGTCTCTGTGTGTCTCTGTGGGTCTCTGTGGGTCTCTGTGTGTCTCTGTGGGTCTCTGTGTGTCTCTGTGGGTCTCTGTGTGTCTCTGTGGGTCTCTGTGGGTCTCTGTGGGTCTCTGTTAGTCTCTGTGGGTCTCTGTGGGTCTCTGTGGGTCTCTGTGTGTCTCTGTGTGTCTCTGTGGGTCTCTGTGGGTCTCTGTGGGTCTCTGTGGGTCTCTGTTAGTCTCTGTGGGTCTCTGTGGGTCTCTGTGGGTCTCTGTGGGTCTCTGTGGGTCTCTCTGGGTCTCTGTGAGTCTCTGTGGGTCTCTGTGTGTCTCTGTGTGTCTCTGTGGGTCTCTGTGTGTCTCTGTGGGTCTCTGTGTGTCTCTGTGTGTCTCTGTGGGTCTCTGTGTGTCTCTGTGAGTCTCTGTGGGTCTCTGTGGGTCTCTGTGTGTCTCTATGGGTCTCTATGGGTCTCTGTGGGTCTCTGTGGGTCTCTGTGGGACTCTGTGGGTCTCTGTGAGTCTCTGTAGGTCTCTGTGGGTCTCTGTGGGTCTCTGTTAGTCTCTGTGGGTATCTGTGTCTCTCTGTGGGTCTCTGTGGGTCTCTGTGAGTCTCTGTGAGTCTCTGTGTGTCTCTGTGTGTCTCTGTGGGTCTCTGTGGGTCTCTGTGAGTCTCTGTGGGTCTCTGTGGGTCTCTGTGAGTATGGTCTTTGTGGGTCTCTGTGGGTCTCTGTGGGTCTCTGTGAGTGTGGGTCTCTGTGGGTCTCTGTGGGTCTGTGTGTGTGTGTGTGTCTCTGTGGGTCTCTGTGTGTTTCTGTGACTCTCTGTGGGTCTCTGTGGGTCTCTTTGAGTCTGTGTGGGTCTCTGTGGGTCTGTGTGGGTCTCTGTGACTCTCTGTGGGTCTCTGTGGGTCTCTTTGAGTCTGTGTGGGTCTCTGTGAGTGTGGTTCTCTGTGGGTCTCTGTGAGTCTCTGTGTGTCTCTGTGTGTGTAGGTCTCTGTGGGTCTCTGTGGGTCTCTGTGAGTATGTGTATCTCTGTGGATCTTTGTGGGTCTTTGTGAGTGTGGGTCTCTGTGGGTCTCTGTGTGTGTCTGTGGGTCTCTGTGGGTCTCTGTGAGTCTGTGTGGGTCTCTGTGGGTCTCTGTGGGTCTCTGTGTGTGTCTGTGGGTCTCTGTGTGTCTCTGTGGGTCTCTGTAGGACTCTGTGGGTCTCTATGTGTGTCTGTGTGTGTGGCGACTGATGTGTAAACATCGCCACTGGGGAGACAAAGGCGGCCGGGCGTGGTGCTGGCCACCCACCCCCTCGTGTGCCACTGTGCCGGCCTTCATAGGTGCCACTCGCTAACAGCACTTGCCCCTACAGTCTGTTAAGGCTACACGGGGGATCTTTGTCTGTGTGTGTGTGTCTCTGTGTCACCCCCAGGAGACCATGACGGACGACAGCGAGGTGGAGACAGCGCGGTAGGGTGGACTCACTCACTCACACACTCACCCACTCACTCATACACTCACTCACTCACTCATACACTCACTCACTCATACACTCACCCATACACTCACTCATATACTCACCCATACACTCACCCACTCACCCATTCACTCACTCACACATACACTCACTCATACACTCACTCACCCATTCACTCACTCATACACTCACTTACTCACCCATACACTCACTCACTCACTCATACACTCACTCACTCACTCATACACTCACCCACACACTCACTCGCTCACTCACTCACCCATACACTCACTCGCTCACTCACTCACCCATACACTCACTCGCTCACTCACTCACTCGCTCACTCACTCACTCGCTCACTCACTCACTCATACACTCACTCACACACTCACCCATACACTCACTCACTCATACACTCACTCACACACTCACCCATACACTCACTCAAACACTCATACACTCACCCATACACTCACTCATATACTCACCCATACACTCACCCACTCACCCACTCACTCACTCACCCATACACTCACTCATACACTCACTCACCCAATCACTCACTCATACACTCACTTACTCACCCATACACTCACTCACTCATACACTCACTCACTCACTCATACACTCACCCACACACTCACTCGCTCACTCACTCACCCATACACTCACACGCTCACTCACTCACCAATACACTCACTTGCTCACTCACCCATACACTCACTCGCTCACTCACTCACTCATACACTCACTCACTCATACACTCACTCACACACTCACCCATACACTCACTCAAACACTCACTCACTCACTCATACACTCACTCACTCATACGCTGTGTGTGTGACGCTGTGTGTGTGTGACGCTGTGTGTGTGTGTGATGCTGTGTGTGTGTGTGACGCTGTGTGTGTGACGCTGTGTGTGTGACGCTGTGTGTGTGTGACGCTGTGTGTGTGTGACGCTGTGTGTGTGACGCTGTGTGTGTGTGACGCTGTGTGTGTGTGATGCTGTGTGTGTGTGTGACGCTGTGTGTGACGCTGTGTGTGTGACGCTGTGTGTGTGTGACGCTGTGTGTGTGTGACGCTGAGTGTGTGTAACGCTGTGTGTGTGTGACGCTGTGTGTGTGTGATGCTGTGTGTGTTTGACGATGTGTGTGTGTGACGCTGTGTGTGTGTGTGACGCTGTGTGTGTGTGTGACGCTGTGTGTGTGTGACGCTGTGTGTGTGACGCTGTGTGTGTGACGCTGTGTGTGTGTGACGCTGTGTGTGTGTGACGCTGTGTGTGTGACACTGTGTGTGTGTGACGCTGTGTGTGACGCTGTGTGTGACGCTGTGTGTGTGTGACGCTGTGTGTGTGTGACGCTGTGTGTGTGTGAAGCTGTGTGTGTGACGCTGTGTGTGTGTGACGCTGTGTGTGTGACGCTGTGTGTGTGACGCTGTGTGTGTGATGCTGTGTGTGTGACGCTGTGTGTGTGTGTCGCTGTGTGTGTGTGGCGCTGTGTGACGCTGTGTGTGTGTGACGCTGTGTGTGTGTGTGACGCTGTGTGTGTCGCTGTGTGTGTGTGACGCTGTGTGTGTGACGCTGTGTGTGTGTGACTCTGTGTGTGTGACGCTGTGTGTGTGTGACGCTGTGTGTGTGATGCTGTGTGTGTGATGCTGTGTGTGTGTGACGCTGTGTGTGTGACGCTGTGTGTGTGTGACGCTGTGTGTGTGACGCTGTGTGTGTGTGACGCTGTGTGTGTGTTTGACGCTGTGTGTGTGTGTGACGCTGTGTGTGTGTGTGACGCTGTGTGTGTGACGCTGTGTGTGTGTGTGACGCTGTGTGTGTGTGTGTGACGCTGTGTGTGTGTGTGACGCTGTGTGTGTGTGTGATGCTGTGTGTGTGACGCTGTGTGTGTGACGCTGTGTGTGTGTGTGACGCTGTGTGTGTGACGCTGTGTGTGTGTGACGCTGTGTGTGTGTGTGACGCTGTGTGTGTGACACGCTGTGTGTGTGTGACGCTGTGTGTGTGACGCTGTGTGTGTGTGACGCTGTGTGTGTGTGACGCTGTGTGTGTGTGACGCTGTGTGTGTGTGTGACGCTGTGTGTGTGTGTGACGCTGTGTGTGTGTGTGATGCTGTGTGTGTGTGTGACGCTGTGTGTGATGTTGTGTGTGTGTGTGACGCTGTGTGTGTGTGTGTGTGACGCTGTGTGTGTGTGTGACGCCGTGTGTGTGTGTGACGCCGTGTGTGTGTGTGACGCCGTGTGTGTGTGACGCCGTGTGTGTGTGACGCTGTGTGTGTGACGCTGTGTGTGTATGTGTGTGTGTGTGACGCTGTGTGTGTGACGCTGTGTGTGTGACGCTGTGTGTGTGTGTGTGTGACGCTGTGTGTGTGTGTGACGCTGTGTGTGTGTGACGCTGTGTGTGTGACGCTGTGTGTGTATGTGTGTGTGACGCTGTGTGTGTGACGCTGTGTGTGTGACGCTGTGTGTGTGACGCTGTGTGTGTATGTGTGTGTGTGACGCTGTGTGTGTGTGACGCTGTGTGTGTGTGACGCTGTGTGTGTGTGACGCTGTGTATGACGCTGTGTGTGTGTGACGCTGTGTGTGTGTGAGGCTGTGTGTGTGTGTCGCTGTGTGTGTGACGCTGTGTGTGTGTGACGCTGTGTGTGTGTGACGCTGTGTGTGTGACGCTGTGTGTGTGACGCTGTGTGTGTGTGACGCTGTGTGTGTGTGACGCTGTGTGTGTGTGACGCTGTGTGTGTGACGCTGTGTGTGATGCTGTGTGTGTGACGCTGTGTGTGTGTGACGCTGTGTGTGACGTTGTGTGTGTGACGCTGTGTGTGTGTGTGACGCTGTGTGTGTGTGACGCTGTGTGTGTGTGACGCTGTGTGTGTGTGACGCTGTGTGTGTGTGACGCTGTGTGTGTGACGCTGTGTGTGTGACGCTGTGTGTGTGTGTGTGACGCTGTGTGTGTGACGCTGTGTGTGTGACGCTGTGTGTGTGTGACGCTGTGTGTGTGTGACGCTGTGTGTGTGTGACGCTGTGTGTGTGTGACGCTGTGTGTGTGACGCTGTGTGTGTGACGCTGTGTGTGTGACGCTGTGTGTGTGTGACGCTGTGTGTGTGTGTGACGCTGTGTGTGTGTGTGACGCTGTGTGTGTGTGACGCTGTGTGTGTGTGACGCTGTGTGTTTGTGTCGCTGTGTGTGTGACGCTGTGTGTGTGTGACGCTGTGTGTGTGTGACGCTGTGTGTGTGTGACGCTGTGTGTGTGTGACGCTGTGTGTGTGTGTGACGCTGTGTGTGTGTGAAGCTGTGTGTGTGACGCTGTGTGTGTATGTGTGTGTGACGCTGTGTTTGTGACGCTGTGTGTGTGACGCTGTGTGTGTGTGATGCTGTGTGTGTGTGACGCTGTGTGTGTATGACGCTGTGTGTGTGACGCTGTGTGTGTGACGCTGTGTGTGTGACGCTGTGTGTGTGTGACGCTGTGTGTGTGACGCTGTGTGTGTGACGCTGTGTGTGTGACGCTGTGTGTGTGACGCTGTGTGTGTGACGTTGTGTGTGTGACGCTGTGTGTGTGTGTGTGACGCTGTGTGTGTGTGTGACGCTGTGTGTGACGCTGTGTGTGTGTGACGCTGTGTGTGTGACGCTGTGTGTGTGTGTGACGCTGTGTGTGTGACGCTGTGTGTGTGTGTGACACTGTGTGTGTGTGACGCTGTGTGTGTCACTGTGTGTGTGGGTGACGCTGTGTGTGTATGTGTGTGTGTGTGACGCTGTGTGTGTGACGCTGTGTGTGTGACGCTGTGTGTGTGTGTGACGCTGTGTGTGTGTGTGACGCTGTGTGTGTGTGACGCTGTGTGTGTGACGCTGTGTGTGTATGTGTGTGTGTGTGACGCTGTGTGTGTGACGCTGTGTGTGTGACGCTGTGTGTGTATGTGTGTGTGTGACGCTGTGTGTGTGTGACGCTGTGTGTGTGTGACGCTGTGTGTGTGTGACGCTGTGTATGACGCTGTGTGTGTGTGACGCTGTGTGTGTGTGAGGCTGTGTGTGTGTGTCGCTGTGTGTGTGACGCTGTGTGTGTGTGACGCTGTGTGTGTGTGACGCTGTGTGTGTGTGACGCTGTGTGTGTGTGACGCTGTGTGTGTGTGACGCTGTGTGTGTGACGCTGTGTGTGATGCTGTGTGTGTGACGCTGTGTGTGTGTGACGCTGTGTGTGACGTTGTGTGTGTGACGCTGTGTGTGTGTGTGTGACGCTGTGTGTGTGTGACGCTGTGTGTGTGTGACGCTGTGTGTGTGTGACGCTGTGTGTGTGACGCTGTGTGTGTGACGCTGTGTGTGTGTGTGTGACGCTGTGTGTGTGTGTGACGCTGTGTGTGTGACGCTGTGTGTGTGTGACGCTGTGTGTGTGTGACGCTGTGTGTGTGTGACGCTGTGTGTGTGACGCTGTGTGTGTGACGCTGTGTGTGTGACGCTGTGTGTGTGTGACGCTGTGTGTGTGTGTGACGCTGTGTGTGTGTGTGACGCTGTGTGTGTGTGACGCTGTGTGTTTGTGTCGCTGTGTGTGTGACGCTGTGTGTGTGTGACGCTGTGTGTGTGTGACGCTGTGTGTGTGTGACGCTGTGTGTGTGTGACGCTGTGTGTGTGTGTGACGCTGTGTGTGTGTGAAGCTGTGTGTGTGACGCTGTGTGTGTATGTGTGTGTGACGCTGTGTTTGTGACGCTGTGTGTGTGACGCTGTGTGTGTGTGATGCTGTGTGTGTGTGACGCTGTGTGTGTGTGACGCTGTGTGTGTGACGCTGTGTGTGTGACGCTGTGTGTGTGTGACGCTGTGTGTGTGACGCTGTGTGTGTGACGCTGTGTGTGTGACGCTGTGTGTGTGACGTTGTGTGTGTGACGCTGTGTGTGTGTGTGTGACGCTGTGTGTGTGTGTGACGCTGTGTGTGTGTGACGCTGTGTGTGTGTGACGCTGTGTGTGTGACGCTGTGTGTGTGTGTGACGCTGTGTGTGTGACGCTGTGTGTGTGTGACACTGTGTGTGTGTGACGCTGTGTGTGTCACTGTGTGTGTGGGTGACGCTGTGTGTGTGACGCTGTGTGTGTGTGACGCTGTGTGTGTGTGACGCTGTGTGTGTGACGCTGTGTGTGTGACGCTGTGTGTGTGACGCTGTGTGTGTGTGTGTGACGCTGTGTGTGTGTGACGCTGTGTGTGTGACGCTGTGTGTGTGTGACGCTGTGTGTGTGACGCTGTGTGTGGGTGACGCTGTGTGTGTGACGCTGTGTGTGTGTGACGCTGTGTGTGTGTGACGCTGTGTGTGTGTGACGCTGTGTGTGTGTGACGCTGTGTGTGTGTGTGACGCTGTGTGTGTGACGCTGTGTGTGTGTGTGACGCTGTGTGTGTGACACTGTGTGTGTGTGTGACGCTGTGTGTGTATCTGTGTGTGTGGGTGACGCTGTGTGTGTGACGCTGTGTGTGTGACGCTGTGTGTGTGACGCTGTGTGTGTGTGACGCTGTGTGTGTGTGACGCTGTGTGTGTGACGCTGTGTGTGTGTGACGCTGTGTGTGTGACGCTGTGTGTGTGTGACGCTGTGTGTGTGTGTGACGCTGTGTGTGACGCTGTGTGTGTGACGCTGTGTGTGTGTGACGCTGTGTGTGTGTGACGCTGTGTGTGTGTGACGCTGTGTGTGTGTGACGCTGTGTGTGTGTGATGCTGTGTGTGTGTGACGCTGTGTGTGTGACGCTGTGTGTGTGTGACGCTGTGTGTGTGACGCAGGGAGGTGCGTGAGTGGACTGCGCTTAACGAGGATGGGGAGCGAGCCCTCGCCTATCAGAGCCTCAAGCAGGCCCACAGGTGGTGACGTCACCCACCACCCCCACCACCACCCCCTACTCACCCCCACTCACCCCCTACTCACCCCCACTCACCCCCTACTCACCCCCTACTCACCCCCACTCACCCCCTACTCACCCCCACTCACCCCCTACTCACCCCCACTCACCCCCTACTCACCCCCTACTCACCCCCACTCACCCCCTACTCACCCCCACTCACCCCCCACTCACCCCCCACTCACCCCCCACTCACCCCCTTCTCACCCCCACTCACCCCCCACTCACCCCCCACTCACCCCCTTCTCACCCCCCACTCACCCCCCACTCACCCCCTACTCACCCCCTACTCACCCCCCACTCACCCCCCACTCACCCTCCACTCACCCCCTACTCACCCCCTACTCACCCCCCACTCACCCCCTACTCACCCCCTACTCACCCCCTACTCACACTATTTTTTTTAGAACCCCTACTCACCCCCTACTCACCCCCCACTCACCCCCCACTCACCCCCTACTCACCCCCTACTCACCCCCCACTCACCCCCTACTCACCCCCTACTCACCCCCCACTCACCCCCTACTCACCCCCCACTCACCCCCTACTCACCCCCCACTCACCCCCTACTCACCCCCCACTCACCCTATTTTTTTTTAGAACCCCTACTCACCCCCTACTCACCCCCCACTCACCCCCCACTCACCCCCTACTCACCCCCCACTCACCCCCCACTCACCCCCTACTCACCCCCCACTCACCCCCTACTCACCCCCCACTCACCCCCCACTCACCCCCTACTCACCCCCCACTCACCCCCCACTCACCCCCTACTCACCCCCCACTCACCCCCCACTCACCCCCCACTCACCCCCTACTCACCCCCCACTCACCCCTTACTCACCCCCTACTCACCCCCTACTCACCCCCCACTCACCCCCCACTCACCCCCTACTCACCCCCTACTCACCCCCCACTCACCCCCTACTCACCCCCCACTCACCCTATTTTTTTTTAGAACCCCTACTCACCCCCTACTCACCCCCCACTCACCCCCCACTCACCCCCTACTCACCCCCCACTCACCCCCCACTCACCCCCTACTCACCCCCCACTCACCCCCTACTCACCCCCCACTCACCCCCCACTCACCCCCTACTCACCCCCCACTCACCCCCCACTCACCCCCTACTCACCCCCCACTCACCCCCCACTCACCCCCCACTCACCCCCTACTCACCCCCCACTCACCCCTTACTCACCCCCTACTCACCCCCTACTCACCCCCCACTCACCCCCCACTCACCCCCTACTCACCCCCTACTCACCCCCTACTCACCCCCTACTCACCCTCCACTCACCCCCTACTCACCCTCTACTCACTTTTATTTTTTTTTAGAACCCCTACTCACCCCCTACTCACCCCCTACTCACCCCCCACTCACCCCCCACTCACCCCCTACTCACCCCCCACTCACCCCCTACTCACCCCCCACTCACCCCCTACTCACCCCCCACTCAACCCTACTCACCTTTTTTTTTTTTTTTAGAACCCCCACTCACCCCCTACTCACCCCCTACTCACCCCCTACTCACCCCCTACTCACCCTCCACTCACCCCCTACTCACCCTCTACTCACTTTTATTTTTTTTTAGAACCCCTACTCACCCCCTACTCACCCCCCACTCACCCCCCACTCACCCCCCACTCACCCCCTACTCACCCCCTACTCACCCCCCACTCACCCCCCACTCACCCCCTACTCACCCCCTACTCACCCCCTACTCACCCCCCACTCACCCCCCACTCACCCCCCACTCACCCCCTACTCACCCCCTACTCACCCTATATTTTTTTTTTTAGAACCCCTACTCACCCCCTACTCACCCCCTACTCACCCCCCACTCACCCCCTACTCACCCCCTACTCACCCCCCACTCACCCCCCACTCACCCCCTACTCACTCCCTGCTCACCCCCTACTCACCCCCCACTCACCCCCTACTCACCCCCTACTCACCCCCCACTCACCCCCCACTCACCCCCCACTCACCCCCCACTCACCCCCTACTCACCCCCTACTCACCCCCTACTCACCCCCCACTCACCCCCCACTCACCCCCCACTCACCCCCTACTCACCCCCTACTCACCCTATATATATTTTTTTAGAACCCCTACTCACCCCCTACTCACCCCCTACTCACCCCCTACTCACCCCCTACTCACCTCCTACTCACCCTCCACGCACCCCCCACTCACCCCCTACTCACCCCCTGCTCACCCCCTACTCACCCCCCCACTCACCCCCTACTCACCCCCTACTCACCCCCCACTCACCCCCCACTCACCCCCTACTCACCCCCTACTCACCCCCTACTCACCCCCCACTCACCCCCCACTCACCCCCCACTCACCCCCCACTCACCCCCTACTCACCCCCTACTCACCCTATATATTTTTTTTTAGAACCCTTACTCACCCCCTACTCACCCCCTACTCACCCTCCACGCACCCCCCACTCACCCCCTACTCACCCCCTGCTCACCCCCTACTCACCCCCCACTCACCCCCTACTCACCCCCTACTCACCCTCCACGCACCCCCACTCACCCCCTACTCACCCCCTGCTCACCCCCTACTCACCCCCCACTCACCCCCTACTCACCCCCTACTCACCCCCCACTCACCCCCCACTCACCCCCTACTCACCCCCCACTCACCCCCTACTCACCCCCTACTCACCCCCCACTCACCCCCCACTCACCCCCCACTCACCCCCCACTCACCCCCTACTCACCCCCCACTCACCCCCCACTCACCCCCCACTCACCCCCCACTCACCCCCTACTCACCCCCTACTCACCCCCTACTCACCCCCTACTCACCCCCTACTCACCCCCTACTCACCCCCTACTCACCCCCTACTCACCCCCCACTCACCCCCCACTCACCCCCTACTCACCCCCTACTCACCCCCCACTCACCCCCTACTCACCCCCTACTCACCCCCCACTCACCCCCCACTCACCCCCCACTCACCCCCCACTCACCCCCTACTCACCCCCTACTCACCCCCTACTCACCCCCCACTCACCCCCCACTCACCCCCCACTCACCCCCTACTCACCCCCCACTCACCCCCTACTCACCCCCTACTCACCCCCTACTCACCCCCCACTCACCCCCCACTCACCCCCTACTCACCCCCCACTCACCCCCTACTCACCCTATATTTGTTTTTTTTTAGAACCCCTACTCACCCCCTACTCACCCCCCTACTCACCCCCTACTCACCCTCCACGCACCCCCTACTCACCCCCTACTCACCCCCCACTCACCCCCCACTCACCCCCCACTCACCCCCTACTCACCCCCTACTCACCCCCCACTCACCCCCTACTCACCCCCTACTCACCCCCCACTCACCCCCCACTCACCCCCCACTCACCCCTTACTCACCCCCCACTCACCCCCCACTCACCCCCCACTCACCCCCCACTCACCCCCTACTCACCCCCAACTCACCCCCCACTCACCCCCTACTCACCCCCCACTCACCCCCCACTCACCCCCCACTCACCCCCCACTCACCCCCCACTCACCCCCTACTCACCCCCCACTCACCCCCCACTCACCCCCTACTCACCCCCCACTCACCCCCTACTCACCCCCCTACTCACCCCCCACTCACCCCCCACTCACCCCCCACTCACCCCCTACTCACCCTCCACTCACCCCTTACTCACCCTCTACTCACTTTTATTTTTTTTTAGAACCCCTACTCACCCCCTACTCACCCCCTACTCACCCCCTACTCACCCCCCACTCACCCCCCACTCACCCCCTACTCACCCCCTACTCACCCCCTACTCACCCCCTACTCACCCCCCACTCACCCCCCACTCACCCCCCACTCACCCTCCACTCACCCCTTACTCACCCTCTACTCACTTTTATTTTTTTTTAGAACCCCTACTCACCCCCTACTCACCCCCTACTCGCCCTCTACTCACCCCCTACTCACCCCCTACTCACCCCCTACTCACCCCCTACTCACCCCACCCCAGGCTTCTGGAGTCTGAGCTCCAGGCGACGCGTCGCGGTGCGGAGTCCACCCTGAGCTCGCTCCGTGAGGAGCTGCGTCGCGAGCTCGCTCCACCCCCCCCTACTCACCCCCTACTCACCCCCCACTCACCCCCCACTCACCCCCTACTCACCCCCTACTCACCCCCTACTCACCCCCCACTCACCCCCCACTCACCCCCCACTCACCCCCTACTCACCCCCTACTCACCCCCTACTCACCCTATATATATTTTTTTAGAACCCCTACTCACCCCCTACTCACCCCCTACTCACCCTCCACGCACCCCCCACTCACCCCCTACTCACCCCCTGCTCACCCCCTACTCACCCCCCACTCACCCCCTACTCACCCCCTACTCACCCTCCACGCACCCCCACTCACCCCCTACTCACCCCCTGCTCACCCCCTACTCACCCCCCACTCACCCCCTACTCACCCCCTACTCACCCCCCACTCACCCCCCACTCACCCCCTACTCACCCCCCACTCACCCCCCACTCACCCCCTACTCACCCCCTACTCACCCCCCACTCACCCCCCACTCACCCCCCACTCACCCCCCACTCACCCCCTACTCACCCCCTACTCACCCCCCTACTCACCCCCTACTCACCCCCTACTCACCCCCCACTCACCCCCTACTCACCCCCTACTCACCCCCCACTCACCCCCTACTCACCCCCTACTCACCCCCCACTCACCCCCTACTCACCCCCTACTCACCCCCCACTCACCCCCCACTCACCCCCTACTCACCCCCCACTCACCCCCTACTCACCCCCTACTCACCCCCCACTCACCCCCCACTCACCCCCCACTCACCCCCCACTCACCCCCTACTCACCCCCTACTCACCCCCTACTCACCCCCCACTCACCCCCCACTCACCCCCCACTCACCCCCTACTCACCCCCCACTCACCCCCTACTCACCCCCTACTCCACCCCCTACTCACCCCCCACTCACCCCCCACTCACCCCCTACTCACCCCCCACTCACCCCCTACTCACCCTATATTTGTTTTTTTTAGAACCCCTACTCACCCCCTACTCACCCCCTACTCACCCCCTACTCACCCTCCACGCACCCCCTACTCACCCCCTACTCACCCCCCACTCACCCCCCACTCACCCCCCACTCACCCCCTACTCACCCCCTACTCACCCCCCACTCACCCCCTACTCACCCCCTACTCACCCCCCACTCACCCCCCACTCACCCCCCACTCACCCCTTACTCACCCCCCACTCACCCCCCACTCACCCCCCACTCACCCCCCACTCACCCCCTACTCACCCCCAACTCACCCCCCACTCACCCCCTACTCACCCCCCACTCACCCCCCACTCACCCCCCACTCACCCCCCACTCACCCCCCACTCACCCCCTACTCACCCCCCACTCACCCCCCACTCACCCCCTACTCACCCCCCACTCACCCCCTACTCACCCCCTACTCACCCCCCACTCACCCCCCACTCACCCCCCACTCACCCCCTACTCACCCTCCACTCACCCCTTACTCACCCTCTACTCACTTTTATTTTTTTTTAGAACCCCTACTCACCCCCTACTCACCCCCTACTCACCCCCTACTCACCCCCCACTCACCCCCCACTCACCCCCTACTCACCCCCTACTCACCCCCTACTCACCCCCTACTCACCCCCCACTCACCCCCCACTCACCCCCCACTCACCCTCCACTCACCCCTTACTCACCCTCTACTCACTTTTATTTTTTTTTAGAACCCCTACTCACCCCCTACTCACCCCCTACTCGCCCTCTACTCACCCCCTACTCACCCCCTACTCACCCCCTACTCACCCCCTACTCACCCCACCCCAGGCTTCTGGAGTCTGAGCTCCAGGCGACGCGTCGCGGTGCGGAGTCCACCCTGAGCTCGCTCCGTGAGGAGCTGCGTCGCGAGCTCGCTCCACCCCCCCCTACTCACCCCCTACTCACCCCCCACTCACCCCCCACTCACCCCCTACTCACCCCCTACTCACCCCCTACTCACCCCCCACTCACCCCCCACTCACCCCCCACTCACCCCCTACTCACCCCCTACTCACCCTATATATATTTTTTTAGAACCCCTACTCACCCCCTACTCACCCCCTACTCACCCTCCACGCACCCCCCACTCACCCCCTACTCACCCCCTGCTCACCCCCTACTCACCCCCCACTCACCCCCTACTCACCCCCTACTCACCCTCCACGCACCCCCACTCACCCCCTACTCACCCCCTGCTCACCCCCTACTCACCCCCCCACTCACCCCCTACTCACCCCCTACTCACCCCCCACTCACCCCCCACTCACCCCCTACTCACCCCCCACTCACCCCCCACTCACCCCCTACTCACCCCCTACTCACCCCCCACTCACCCCCCACTCACCCCCCACTCACCCCCCACTCACCCCCTACTCACCCCCTACTCACCCCCTACTCACCCCCTACTCACCCCCCACTCACCCCCTACTCACCCCCTACTCACCCCCCACTCACCCCCTACTCACCCCCTACTCACCCCCCACTCACCCCCTACTCACCCCCTACTCACCCCCCACTCACCCCCCACTCACCCCCTACTCACCCCCCACTCACCCCCTACTCACCCCCTACTCACCCCCTACTCACCCCCCACTCACCCCCCACTCACCCCCCACTCACCCCCTACTCACCCCCCACTCACCCCCTACTCACCCCCTACTCACCCCCTACTCACCCCCCACTCACCCCCCACTCACCCCCTACTCACCCCCCACTCACCCCCCACTCACCCCCCACTCACCCCATATTTTTTTTTTTAGAACCCCTACTCACCCCCTACTCACCCCCTACTCACCCCCTACTCACCCTCCACGCACCCCCTACTCACCCCCTACTCACCCCCCACTCACCCCCCACTCACCCCCCACTCACCCCCCACTCACCCCCTACTCACCCCCCACTCACCCCCCACTCACCCCCCACTCACCCCCCACTCACCCCCTACTCACCCCCCACTCACCCCCCACTCACCCCCCACTCACCCCCCACTCACCCCCTACTCACCCCCAACTCACCCCCCACTCACCCCCTACTCACCCCCCACTCACCCCCCACTCACCCCCCACTCACCCCCCACTCACCCCCCACTCACCCCCCACTCACCCCCCACTCACCCCCCACTCACCCCCTACTCACCCCCCACTCACCCCCCACTCACCCCCCACTCACCCCCCACTCACCCCCCACTCACCCCCTACTCACCCTCCACTCACCCCTTACTCACCCTCTACTCACTTTTATTTTTTTTTAGAACCCCTACTCACCCCCTACTCACCCCCCACTCACCCCCCACTCACCCCCTACTCACCCCCTACTCACCCCCTACTCACCCCCTACTCACCCCCCACTCACCCCCCACTCACCCCCCACTCACCCTCCACTCACCCCTTACTCACCCTCTACTCACTTTTATTTTTTTTTAGAACCCCTACTCACCCCCTACTCACCCCCTACTCGCCCTCTACTCACCCCCTACTCACCCCCTACTCACCCCCTACTCACCCCCTACTCACCCCACCCCAGGCTTCTGGAGTCTGAGCTCCAGGCGACGCGTCGCGGTGCGGAGTCCACCCTGAGCTCGCTCCGTGAGGAGCTGCGTCGCGAGCTCGCTCCACCCCCCCCCCTACTCACCCCCTACTCACCCTATTTTTTTATTATTTTTTTATTTTTTTTTAGAACCCCTACTCACCCCCTACTCACCCTTACTCACCCCCCACTCACCCCCTACTCATCTTTTTTTTATTTTTTATTATTATTATTTTTTTTAGAACCCCTAATCACCCCCTACTCGCCCTCTACTCACCCCCTACTCACCCTCTACTCACCCCACCCCAGGCTACTGGAGTCTGAGCTGCAGGCGACGCGTCGCGGTGCGGAGTCCACCCTGTGCCCGCTCCGTGAGGAGCTGCGTCGCGAGCTCGCTCCACCCCCCCCTACTCACCCCCTACTCACCCCTTCTCACCCCCTACTCACCTTTTTTTTTTTAGACCCCTTACTCACCCCCTACTCACCCCCTACTCACCCCCTACTCACCCCCCACTCACCCCCTACTCACCCCCCACTCACCCCCCACTCACCCCCCACTCACCCCCTACTCACCCCCCACTCACCCCCCACTCACCCCCTACTCACCCCCTACTCACCCCCCACTCACCCCCTACTCACCCCCCACTCACCCCATACTCACCCCCCCTCACCCCCCACTCACCCCCCACTCACCCCCTACTCACCCCCCACTCACCCCCTACTCACCCCCTACTCACCCCCCACTCACCCCCTACTCACCCCCCACTCACCCCCCACTCACCCCCTACTCACCCCCCTACTCACCCCCCACTCACCCCCTACTCACCCCCCCTCACCCCCCACTCACCCCCCACTCACCCCCTACTCACCCCCCACTCACCCCCCACTCACCCCCTACTCACCCCCTACTCACCCCCTACTCACCCCCCACTCACCCCCCACTCACCCCCCACTCACCCCCTACTCACCCCCTACTCACCCCCCACTCACCCCCCACTCACCCCCCACTCACCCCCTACTCACCCCCCACTCACCCCCCACTCACCCCCTACTCACCCCCTACTCACCCCCCACTCACCCCCTACTCACCCCCCACTCACCCCCCACTCACCCCCCACTCACCCCCTACTCACCCCCCACTCACCCCCCACTCACCCCCCACTCACCCCCCACTCACCCCCCACTCACCCCCTACTCACCCCCCACTCACCCCCCACTCACCCTCCACTCACCCCCCACTCACCCCCTACTCACCCCCTACTCACCCCCCACTCACCCCCCACTCACCCCCTACTCACCCCCCACTCACCCCCTACTCACCCCCCCACTCACCCCCCACTCACCCCCCACTCACCCCCCCACTCGCCCCCCACTCACCCCCTACTCACCCCACCCCAGGCTACTGGAGTCTGAGCTCCAGGCGACGCGTCGCGGTGTGGAGTCCACCCTGAGCTCGCTCCGGGAGGAGCTGCGTCGCGAGCTCGCTCCACCCCCCCCTACTCACCCCTACTCACCCTATTTTTTTATTTTATTTTTTATTTTTTTATTTTTTTAGAACCCTTACTCACCCCCTACTCGCCCTCTACTCACCCCCTACTCACCCCCTACTCACCCCCTACTCACCCTATTTTTTTATTTTATTTTATTAGAATTTTTTTTTTAGAACCCCTACTCACCCCCTACTCGCCCTCTACTCACCCCCTACTCACCCTCTACTCACCCCCTACTCACCCCCCACTCACCCCCCCCCCCCACCAGGCTACTGGAGTCTGAGCTCCAGGCGACGCGTCGCGGTGCGGAGTCCACCCTGAGCTCGCTCCGGGAGGAGCTGCGTCGCGAGCTCGCTCCACCCCCCCCTACTCACCCCTACTCACCCTATTTTTTTATTTTATTTTTTATTTTTTTATTTTTTTAGAACCCTTACTCACCCCCTACTCGCCCTCTACTCACCCCCTACTCACCCCCTACTCACCCCCTACTCACCCTATTTTTTTATTTTATTTTATTTTATTAGAATTTTTTTTTTAGAACCCCTACTCACCCCCTACTCGCCCTCTACTCACCCCCTACTCACCCTCTACTCACCCCCTACTCACCCCCTACTCACCCCCCACTCACCCCCTACTCACCCCCCCCCCCCCAGGCTACTGGAGTCTGAGCTCCAGGCGACGCGGCGCGGTGCGGAGTCCACCCTGAGCTCGCTCCGTGAGGAGCTGCGTCGCGAGCGAGAATCGGGGCAGCATCAGCGGCAGCTGCTGGCGCAGAACCTGCAGCTGCCACCAGAAGCTCGGATAGAGGCCGGCCTACAGCACGAGGTCACGCGCCTCACCTACGAGAACCTGGTACGATCCCCTATAGAAATCCCCTATAGAAATCCCCTATAGAGCAATCCCCTATAGGATGAGCTAGCTACAAGGATAGAGGCCGGCCTACAGCACGAGGTCACGCGCCTCACCTACGAGAACCTGGTACGATCCCCTATAGAAATCCCCTATAGAAATCCCCTATAGAAATCCCCTATAGAAATCCCCTATAGAAATCCCCTATAGGATGAGCTAGCTACAAGGATAGAGGCCGGCCTACAGCACGAGGTCACGCGCCTCACCTACGAGAACCTGGTACGATCCCCTATAGAAATCCCCTATAGGATGATCCTATAGATCAATCCCCTATAGGATGAGCTACCTATATAGACTGATATTATAGAGATCAATCTACCTACACGGATAGAGGCCGGCTTGCAACACGAGGTCACGCGCCTCACCTACGAGAACCTGGTACGATCCCCTATAGAAATCCCCTATAGAGCAATCCCTATAGGGTGAGCTACCTACAAGCCTGATCCTATAGATATCAATCTACCTACAAGGATAGAGGCCGGCCTACAGCACGAGGTCACGCGCCTCACCTACGAGAACTTGGTAGGATCCCCTATAGACTGATCCTATAGACTGAGCAATCCCCTATAGGATGAGCTACCTAAAAGCCTGATCCTATAGAGAAATCCCCTATAGATCAATCCCCTATAGGATGAGCTAGCTACAAGGATAGAGGCCGGCCTACAGCACGAGGTCACGCGCCTCACCTACGAGAACCTGGTACGATCCCCTATAGAGCGATCCCCTATAGAAATCCCCTATAGAAATCCCCTATAGAAATCCCCTATAGAGCAATCCCCTATAGGATGAGCTACCTATATAGACTGATATTATAGAGATCAATCTACCTACAAGGATAGAGGCCGGCTTGCAACACGAGGTCACGCGCCTCACCTACGAGAACCTGGTGGGTTCCCCTATAGAGCAATCCCCTATAGAAATCCCCTATAGAAATCCCCTATAAAAATTCCCTATAGATCAATCCCCTATAGGATGAGCTACCTACAAGGATAGAGGCCGGCCTACAGCACGAGGTCACGCGCCTCACCTACGAGAACCTGGTACGATCCCCTATAGAAATCCCCTATAGAAATCCCCTATAGAAATTCCCTATAGATCAAGCCCCTATAGGGTGAGCTACTTACAAGGATAGAGGCCGGCCTACAGCACGAGGTCACGCGCCTCACCTACGAGAACCTGGTACGATCCCCTATAGAAATCCCCTATAGAAATCCCCTATAGGATGAGCTAGCTACAAGGATAGAGGCCGGCCTACAGCACGAGGTCACGCGCCTCACCTACGAGAACCTGGTGGGTTCCCCTATAGACTGATCCTATAGAGCAAGCCCCTATAGAGCAATCCCCTATATAGAGCAATCCCCTACAGGATGATCCCCTATAGAGCCATCCCCTATAGACTGAGCCCCTATAGGATGAGCTAGCTACAAGGATAGAGGCCGGCCTACAGCACGAGGTCACCCGCCTCACCTACGAGAACCTGGTAGGTTCCCCTATAGAGAGAAATCCCCTATAGACTGATCCCCTATAGACTGATCCTATAGGGTGATCCCCTATAGGATGATCCTATAGATCAAGCCCCTATAGGATGAGCTACCTACACGGATAGAGGCCGGCCTACAGCACGAGGTCACGCGCCTCACCTACGAGAACCTGGTAGGTTCCCCTATAGAGAGAAATCCCCTATAGACTGAGCAATCCCCTTTAGACTGATCCTATAGACTGATCCCCTATAGAGCAACCCCCTATAGAGATCAATCCCCTATAGACTTAGCAATCCCATATAGGATGAGTTACCTACAAGCGAGATCTCATAGAGACTGATCCCTTATAGACTGATCTACCTACAAGTCTGATCCCCTATAGACTGATCCCCTATAGACTGATCTACCTACAAGTCTGATCCCCTATAGACTGATCCCCTATAGACTGATTTACCTACAAGTCTGATCCCCTATAGACTGATCCCATATAGACTGATCCCCTATAGGCTGAGCTACCTACAAGACTGATCCCATAAAGACTGATCTCTCCGCGCCTGCTACTCCACACAAAGACAAAGGCCCCCTGTGTAGCCTTAGCAGACTGTAGGGGCAAGTGCTGTTAGCGAGTAGCACCTATGAGGGCCGGCACTGCACACACGAGGGGGTGGGTGGCCAGCACCACCACGCCCGGCCGCCTTTGTCTCCCCAGTGGCGATGTTTACACACCGCACCAGGTACTAATTCAGGCTGAGTCGACCTAGGGGAGGCCCAGGACCGGTTCAGATAATCGTCACCGGTGTTGGCCATGAGCGGGAATCGAACCCGGGTCGCCGGGTTCGTAGCGCTAATCGCTACACCCACCGCTCCTCACACAGACACACACACAGACACACTCACACACACAGACACACACAGACACACAGACACACACAGACACACACACAGACACTCACACAGACACACTCACAGACACACACACACACTTACACACACAGACACTCACACACACACTTACACTCACAGACACTCACACACACACACACACTCTCACAGACACACTCACAGACACTCACACACACACTTACACACTCACAGACACACACACAGACACTCACACACACACTTACACACTCACAGACACTCACACAGACACTCACACACACACACTCACAGACACACAGACACTCACACACACACTTACACACTCACAGACTCACACACAGACACTCACACACACACTTACACACTCACAGACACACACACAGACACTCACACACACATTTACACACTCACAGACACACAGACACTCACACACACACTTACACACTCACAGACACACACACAGACACTCACACACACACACTCACAGACACACAGACACTCACACACACACTTACACACTCACAGACTCACACACAGACACTCACACACACACTTACACACTCACAGACACACACACAGACACTCACACACACACTTACACACTCACAGACACACACACAGACACTCACACACACACTTACACAACAACAACAACAACAACCGCCATTCGCCACTAAGTGGCGGTGACGTCACCACGACGCTTGTGCCAGGCCATGTGCACCTTGAGGCCACGTGAAGTGTCGAACGCCCGCTGGCAGGAGGTCACGGGGCAGACCCAGGTGCCACGGGTCGACTGACCGAGATGACCGAGATGACTGGCTGATGCACCACCTGTGCCCCCTACTGTGCCAACTTGCTGTGCTTTAGCCACCCGGCGCTCCGCTCGTTGTTGTGAGCGTCGCTCCTCCGCCCTCCGTTGTTGTTGGAGGGCGACTGCCTCCAACTGCCCAGTAGCGTCCTTCACGAGCCTCCTCCACTGAGGCCGATCTTGACACCGCTGGTACCAGTCATCGGCAAGTCCACTCAGCTCCACGTCCTCCTGTACCACATCACTCCATCTCTTCTCTAGCCCGTGCCGCGCCCGTTTAGCCCCCTCGATCCGGCCGAACAAAAGCTGTTTAGGCATGCGGTGGCTGGGCATGCGGGCTACATGACCCAGCCAACGCAGCCTTGCCTGCCGGAGGAGCTCACTGATGGGACTTTGCCCAGATCTTTCAAGGACTTGTGAGCTCCTCACACAATCCAGCCTGGTCAAACCCAGGATGGATCGTAGGCAGGCCAGCCTAAATGTTTCCAACCGGCGAAGATGCTCCACTAGGGGGGTCCACGTTTCGCAAGCGTAGAGAAGGGAGGGAATGACCGTGGCCGAGAAGACCTGAAGCTTCGTGCGGAGCGACAGACCAGGTAGCTTCCACACAGCGTTACGCAACCGATGAAAAGATATTGCCGCTCGACTGATTCGGAGTGAGACCTCTGCTGATAAACTGGAGCTGGTCATGAGCACACTGCCCAGGTATGGGAAACTCTCTACTCTCTCCACAACTGCCCCATCACCGATTGGGAGTTGTGGGGGCGGAGTGCCCGATGGTACAAAATACCCAGGCAGGTGCTTAGTTTTGGTGGGGCTGATGGTAAGGCCCCACCTCTTAGTGGCACACTCCAGCCTCAGCAGCAGCGTCTCCAACTCCTCTTCTGAATGAGCAGCTATTACCAAATCATCGGCATACATAACGTGGTTGACCAATAGGGAGCCATCCCTTGATCGCACCCGGGCGTCGATCAGCCTCCCATTATATCTGTACCAAATGGTAATTCCCCCGGTACAGCTATTGAAGGCTTCACGAACTACGCAGTCGAAATAGATGTTAAATAATGTGGGAGCCAGAGGACATCCCTGTCGCACCCCAAGGTGTACAGGGAAAGGCTCCGACTCCCGGCCACGTAGTTTTACCCGGGCCCGCTCACCATCATGAAGGTCCTTAATGATCGTGAGCAGAGGGTCAGGGACTCCGAAAGCACGAAGAACAACCCAGAGCCCAGTCCTACTGATGGTATCATAGGCCTTGACCAGGTCAATAAAGCAGAGATGTAGGTCTTTTTGGAATTCCCTACACCTCTGCTGTAGCAGACGGACAGAAAATATGGCATCTGTGCAGGACCGCCCTTTCCTGAAACCACATTGGGGCTCCGCAAGCCTCTCCTCAGCATGCCTAGCAAGGCGATGTTGAATAATCCTTGCCAGGACCTTACCCGGCACACTGAGGAGTGAGATGCCCCTGTAGTTGTTACAGTCTGTGCGGTCCCCCTTCTTAAAGAGGGGGACCACCAGGGCATCCTTCCAGTCCTGCGGAACCCGTCCAGTGGTCCAGACTGTTGTTATGATGTCATATAGGGCAGTCTGTGCACAAACGCCACCCTCCCTCAGCATTTCGCCTGGGAGATCATCTCTGCCCGGTGCCTTCCCTGGTCTCAGACTCCGGATCGCCCTCAGTACTTCCTCAACAGCCGGTACCTCAGCCAGCCACTCACAGGGGGTGACCTCTTCCAATATTTGAGGCACCGCAGCCTCAGCAGGGTTATCCCCACTTTGTGCCATGATGTTTTCCTGGCTGAGAGATTTTCCCTCCCCCAGGACCTCACAGAAATGCTCAGCAAATCTGCAAACCTGTTCCTGGGGGTCGGAGATTGGATCACCGTTTTTTCCTCTAATGATGGTAATAGGTGTGGCGCTGCAGGTTACTTTTTTGATGGAGTTAAATAGTGATTTGTGATCGCGGGCCACTGAGGCAGACTCCATCTCCTCAGCAACCCGCGACCACCACCCATCCTTACTTACACACTCACAGACACACACACAGACACTCACACACACACTTACACACTCACAGACACACACACAGACACTCACACACACACTTACACACTCACAGACACACACACAGACACTCACACACACACTTACACACTCACAGACACACTTACACACACAGACACACACACACTTACACACTCACAGACACACACACAGACACACTCACACACACAGACACACACAGACACACACACAGACACACACACACACACTCTCACAGACACACACACAGACACTCACTCACACACACACACTCTCACAGACACACACACAGACACTCACACACACACTTACACACTCACAGACACACACACAGACACTCACACACACACTTACACACTCACAGACACACACACAGACACTCACACACACACTTACACACTCACAGACACACACACAGACACTCACACACACACTTACACACTCACAGACACACACACAGACACTCACACACACACTTACACACTCACAGACACACACACTTACAGACACACACAGACACTCACACACACAGACACACTCACACATACACAACACAACAACAACCGCCATTCGCCACTAAGTGGCGGTGACGTCACCACGACGCTTGTGCCAGGCCAAGTGCACCTTGAGGCTACCACGTGAAGTGTCGAACGCCCGCTGGCAGGAGGTCACGGGGCAGACCCAGCAGGTGCCACGGGTCGACTGACCGAGATGACCGAGATGACCGAGATGACCGAGATGACCGAGATGACCGAGATGACTGAGATGACCGAGATGACCGAGATGACCGAGATGACCGAGATGACTGGCTGATGCACCACCTGTGCCCCCTACTGTGCCAACTTGCTGTGCTTTAGCCACCCGGCGCTCTGAGATGACTGAGATGACTGAGATGACCAAGATGACCGAGATGACCGAGATGACTGAGATGACCGAGATGACTGAGATGACTGAGATGACCGAGATGACCGAGATGACCGAGATGACTGGCTGATGCACCACCTGTGCCCCCTACTGTGCCAACTTGCTGTGCTTTAGCCACCCGGCGCTCCGCTCGTTGTTGTGAGCGTTGCTCCTCCGCCCTCCGTTGTTGTTGGAGGGCGACTGCCTCCAACTGCCCAGTAGCGTCCTTCACGAGCCTCCTCCACACACACGCACACACGCACACGCACACACACAAACACGCACGCCGGCACGCCGGTACCAGGCTCGGTGCACCAGCGTTGCTCCACCAGCCCGCTGTGACCCTGCTGGATTCACTACATCATCCCCCCCCCCACCGCCCCGGACAGGAAGTGGACATGAGGTCCTCCCGCCCTGATGACGCGGCGCGGATAAACGTACGTGCAGGAATAGAACCCTGATAACCGCTATTGCTATTAACTGGGAAACCTTAATAATTGGAGCTCTGATAATTGTTTTTTTACCCTTCTATCTGGCAACAAAACTGACGCCTTTTTTTTACAAGGAGTCATGTTTGCATAGACCGCAATAGCTGCAGTCATAATGCAAACAAAACACATAACTCTGATAATGTATGCACTGTCCTTGAAGTTGATTGGTCCACACCCGAGACAGCTTTCCTTAGAGCCCAGTCTCACACGGTGTTGGACCAGATGACGCCAAAAGGCGCACAACTCAAAGACAACGCACCATCAGAGTATGAGAGCTCGGGGTTAAGCATTTACACCATTGGAACCTCCTTTGCCAGTAGCAAAATATGATAATTGTGTTTTTACCCTTCTATCTGGCAACAAAATTGACACCTTTTTTACAAGGAGTCATGTTTGCATAGACCACAATACCTGCAGTGATAATGCAAACAAAAAACACAACTCTGATAATGTATGCATTGTCCTTGAAGTTGATTGGTCCACACCCGAGACAGCTTTTGAGGTACCAATGGTGTAAATGCTTTAACCCCGAGCTCTCATACTCTGATGGTGCGTTGTCTTTGAGTTGTGCGCCTTTTGGCGTCATCTGGTCCAACACCGTGTGAGACTAGGCTCTAAGGAAAGCTGTCTCGGGTGTGGACCAATCAACTTCAAGGACCATGTGAGACTAGGCTCTAAGGAAAGCTGTCTCGGGTGTGGACCAATCAACTTCAAGGACCATGTGAGACTAGGCTCTAAGGAAAGCTGTCTCGGGTGTGGACCAATCAACTTCAAGGACCATGTGAGACTAGGCTCTAAGGAAAGCTGTCTCGGGTGTGGACCAATCAACTTCAAGGACCATGTGAGACTGGGCTCTAAGGAAAGCTGTCTCGGGTGTGGACCAATCAACTTCAAGGACCATGTGAGACTAGGCTCTAAGGAAAGCTGTCTCGGGTGTGGACCAATCAACTTCAAGGACCATGTGAGACTGGGCTCTAAGGAAAGCTGTCTCGGGTGTGGACCAATCAACTTCAAGGACCATGTGAGACTAGGCTCTAAGGAAAGCTGTCTCTGGTGTGGACCAATCAACTTCAAGGACCATGTGAGACTGGGCTCTAAGGAAAGCTGTCTCGGGTGTGGACCAATCAACTTCAAGGACCATGTGAGACTAGGCTCTAAGGAAAGCTGTCTCGGGTGTGGACCAATCAACTTCAAGGACCATGTGAGACTAGGCTCTAAGGAAAGCTGTCTCGGGTGTGGACCAATCAACTTCAAGGACAGTGCACATACATTATCAGAGTTGTGTTTTTTGTTTGCATTACGACCGCAGCTATTGTGGTCTATGCAAACATGACTCCTCGTAAAAAAGGTGTCAGTTTTGTTGCCAGATAGAAGGGTAAAAAACCAATTATCATATTTTTTTACTGGCAAATGAGGTTCCAATGGTGATTGGAGCTCTGATAAGCGGATCCTATGACTGCTATTCCAAAATCCTATTTCCCAATAACCGGACAAAACCCTCGTAACCGCTTTTGCTGATAAATTGGACAACCTTCATAACCGTAAACTCTAATAACCAGACCTTAAAACTGCTATTCCAATATCCGCCTTCCTGATAACTGCAAAAAAACCACGTAGAAGGGAAGTAATAAAATAATAAAAATAAAACATAATAAAATTTCGATTTAAAGCGTCTTTCGTGACTGCAGGGATTCATCTTCTTGGTTCTTTCGGTAAAGTCACGTAGAAGGGAAATAATAAAATAATAAAAATAAAACATAATAAAATAAAATTCTCACGACGTTTCGGCCGCAACGCAAGCAGCCGTCCTCAGGTGGAGAACAGGGTCTGTCGATAAGACAGCGTCTGAATGAGTCTGAAAGCCCAGGACGTGTCATTCAGACGCTGTCTTTCCGACAGACCTGTTCTCCACCTGAGGACGGCTGCTTGCGTTGTGGCCGAAACGTCGTGAGAATTATTTTATTATGTTTTATTTTTATTATTTTATTATTTCCCTTCTACGTGACTTTACCGAAAGAACCAAGAAGATGAATCCCTGCAGTCACGAAAGCTTTACATCGAAAAATTTGAATATTAGATTCTTATATTATTTAAATATTTTATTTTATTTTATAAATTTATTATTTAATATGATTATATTATATTATACTATTTTATTATGTTTTATTTTTATTATTTTATTATTTCCCTTCTACGTGACGACTTTACCGAAAGAACCAAGAAGATGAATCCCTGCAGTCACGAAAGAAGCTTTACATCGAAAGATCACTATTGCTATTAACTTTAAAACCTGAACGACTGCAGCTCTTACAACCGGATCTTACAACTGCAATCCCAATATCCTCATCCCCTATAACCAGAAAAAAACCCTAATAACCGCTATTGCTATTAACTGGAAAACATTCATGGCTGTAACTAATTGGACCGTATATCCGCTGGTCCCAATATCTGCCGTCGTAATAACCATGAATTACTCGATAACCAAACTTTAAACCCTCACACGAGACGAGGCCTGTAAGAGCTGAATCCTCTTAACCGAACTCTCAAACAAGCGTGATTTCTAATAACCGCATGCGATAAGCACAATTTCCTAATAACCACAAAGTCGGATAAATGAAAGGATGTAGTGGTAGTGGTAGTGTGTGTAGAGGTAGTAGTGGTAGTAGTGTCACTGTGTGTAGAGGTAGTAGTAGTGTCACTGTGTGTAGAGGTAGTAGTGGTAGTAGTGTCACTGTGTGTAGAGGTAGTAGTAGTGTCACTGTGTGTAGAGGTAGTAGTGGTAGTAGTGTCACTGTGTGTAGAGGTAGTAGTAGTAGTAGTGTCACTGTGTGTAGAGGTAGTAGTAGTAGTAGTGTCACTGTGTGTAGAGGTAGTAGTGGTAGTAGTGTCACTGTGTGTAGAGTTAGTAGTAGTAGTGTCACTGTGTGTAGAGGTAGTAGTAGTAGTAGTGTCACTGTGTGTAGAGGTTGTAGTAGTAGTAGTGTCACTGTGTGTA
Source organism: Lampetra fluviatilis (assembly GCF_964198595.1). NCBI lineage: Eukaryota > Metazoa > Chordata > Hyperoartia > Petromyzontiformes > Petromyzontidae > Lampetra > Lampetra fluviatilis. The sequence goes on along the minus strand of NC_136346.1, from coordinate 4,683,136 downwards.
GAGGTAGTAGTAGTAGTGTCACTGTGTGTAGAGGTAGTAGTAGTAGTAGTGTCACTGTGTGTAGTGGTAGTAGTAGTAGTGTCACTGTGTGTAGAGGTAGTAGTAGTAGTAGTAGTGTCACTGTGTGTAGCGGTAGTAGTAGTAGTAGTAGTGTCACTGTGTGTAGAGGTAGTAGTAGTAGTAGTGTCACTGTGTGTAGAGGTAGTAGTAGTAGTAGTGTCACTGTGTGTAGAGGTAGTAGTAGTAGTAGTGTCACTGTGTGTAGAGGTAGTAGTAGTAGTAGTGTCACTGTGTGTAGCGGTAGTAGTAGTAGTGTCACTGTGTGTAGCGGTAGTAGTAGTAGTAGTGTCACTGTGTGTAGAGGTAGTAGTAGTAGTAGTGTCACTGTGTGTAGAGGTAGTAGTAGTAGTAGTAGTGTCACTGTGTGTAGAGGTAGTAGTAGTAGTAGTGTCACTGTGTGTAGCGGTAGTAGTAGTAGTAGTGTCACTGTGTGTAGTGGTAGTAGTAGTGTCACTGTGTGTAGAGGTGGTAGTAGTAGTAGTAGTGTCACTGTGTGTAGAGGTAGTAGTAGTAGTAGTGTCACTGTGTGTAGAGGTAGTAGTAGTAGTAGTGTCACTGTGTGTAGAGGTAGTAGTAGTAGTAGTGTCACTGTGTGTAGCGGTAGTAGTAGTAGTAGTGTCACTGAGTGTAGAGGTGGTAGTAGTAGTGTCACTGTGTGTAGCGGTAGTAGTAGTAGTAGTGTCACTGTGTGTAGAGGTAGTAGTAGTAGTAGTGTCACTGTGTATAGCGGTAGTAGTAGTAGTAGTGTCACTGTGTGTAGAGGTAGTAGTAGTAGTAGTAGTGTCACTGTGTGTAGAGGTGGTAGTAGTAGTAGTGTCACTGTGTGTAGAGGTAGTAGTAGTAGTAGTGTCACTGTGTGTAGAGGTAGTAGTAGTAGTAGTAGTGTCACTGTGTGTAGAGGTAGTAGTAGTAGTAGTGTCACTGTGTGTAGAGGTAGTAGTAGTAGTAGTAGTGTCACTGTGTGTAGAGGTAGTAGTAGTAGTAGTGTCACTGTGTGTAGTGGTAGTAGTAGTAGTAGTGTCACTGTGTGTAGAGGTAGTAGTAGTAGTAGTAGTGTCACTGTGTGTAGAGGTAGTAGTAGTAGTAGTGTCACTGTGTGTAGAGGTAGTAGTAGTAGTAGTGTCACTGTGTGTAGAGGTGGTAGTAGTAGTAGTGTCACTGTGTGTAGAGGTAGTAGTAGTAGTGTCACTGTGTGTAGAGGTAGTAGTAGTAGTAGTGTCACTGTGTGTAGAGGTAGTAGTAGTAGTAGTGTCACTGTGTGTAGAGGTAGTAGTAGTAGTAGTGTCACTGTGTGTAGAGGTAGTAGTAGTAGTGTCACTGTGTGTAGAGGTAGTAGTAGTAGTAGTGTCACTGTGTGTAGAGGTGGTAGTAGTAGTAGTGTCACTGTGTGTAGAGGTAGTAGTAGCAGTAGTGTCACTGTGTGTAGAGGTAGTAGTAGTAGTAGTGTCACTGTGTGTAGAGGTAGTAGTAGTAGTAGTGTCACTGTGTGTAGAGGTAGTAGTAGTAGTGTCACTGTGTGTAGAGGTAGTAGTAGTAGTAGTGTCACTGTGTGTAGTGGTAGTAGTAGTAGTGTCACTGTGTGTAGAGGTAGTAGTAGTAGTAGTGTCACTGTGTGTAGAGGTAGTAGTAGTAGTAGTGTCACTGTGTGTAGAGGTGGTAGTAGTAGTAGTGTCACTGTGTGTAGAGGTGGTAGTAGTAGTAGTAGTGTCACTGTGTGTAGCGGTAGTAGTAGTAGTAGTGTCACTGTGTGTAGAGGTAGTAGTAGTAGTAGTGTCACTGTGTGTAGTGGTAGTAGTAGTAGTAGTGTCACTGTGTGTAGAGGTGGTAGTAGTAGTAGTAGTGTCACTGTGTGTAGCGGTAGTAGTAGTAGTAGTAGTGTCACTGTGTGTAGCGGTAGTAGTAGTAGTAGTAGTGTCACTGTGTGTAGTGGTAGTAGTAGTAGTAGTGTCACTGTGTGTAGCGGTAGTAGTAGTAGTAGTAGTGTCACTGTGTGTAGCGGTAGTAGTAGTAGTAGTGTCACTGTGTGTAGCGGTAGTAGTAGTAGTAGTAGTGTCACTGTGTGTAGAGGTAGTAGTAGTAGTAGTGTCACTGTGTGTAGAGGTAGTAGTAGTAGTAGTGTCACTGTGTGTAGAGGTAGTAGTAGTAGTAGTAGTGTCACTGTGTGTAGCGGTAGTAGTAGTAGTAGTGTCACTGTGTGTAGCGGTAGTAGTAGTAGTAGTGTCACTGTGTGTAGTGGTAGTAGTAGTAGTAGTGTCACTGTGTGTAGAGGTAGTAGTAGTAGTAGTGTCACTGTGTGTAGCGGTAGTAGTAGTAGTAGTGTCACTGTGTGTAGAGGTAGTAGTAGTAGTAGTGTCACTGTGTGTAGAGGTAGTAGTAGTAGTAGTGTCACTGTGTGTAGCGGTAGTAGTAGTAGTAGTGTCACTGTGTGTAGAGGTAGTAGTAGTAGTAGTGTCACTGTGTGTAGAGGTAGTAGTAGTAGTAGTGTCACTGTGTGTAGTGGTAGTAGTAGTAGTAGTGTCACTGTGTGTAGAGGTAGTAGTAGTAGTAGTAGTGTCACTGTGTGTAGAGGTAGTAGTAGTAGTAGTGTCACTGTGTGTAGAGGTAGTAGTAGTAGTAGTGTCACTGTGTGTAGTGGTAGTAGTAGTAGTAGTGTCACTGTGTGTAGAGGTAGTAGTAGTAGTAGTAGTGTCACTGTGTGTAGAGGTAGTAGTAGTAGTAGTGTCACTGTGTGTAGAGGTAGTAGTAGTAGTAGTGTCACTGTGTGTAGAGGTAGTAGTAGTAGTAGTAGTGTCACTGTGTGTAGAGGTAGTAGTAGTAGTAGTGTCACTGTGTGTAGTGGTAGTAGTAGTAGTAGTGTCACTGTGTGTAGAGGTAGTAGTAGTAGTAGTGTCACTGTGTGTAGAGGTAGTAGTAGTAGTAGTAGTGTCACTGTGTGTAGAGGTAGTAGTAGTAGTAGTAGTGTCACTGTGTGTAGAGGTGGTAGTAGTAGTAGTGTCACTGTGTGTAGAGGTAGTAGTAGTAGTAGTGTCACTGTGTGTAGTGGTAGTAGTAGTAGTAGTGTCACTGTGTGTAGAGGTAGTAGTAGTAGTAGTAGTGTCACTGTGTGTAGAGGTAGTAGTAGTAGTAGTGTCACTGTGTGTAGAGGTAGTAGTAGTAGTAGTGTCACTGTGTGTAGTGGTAGTAGTAGTAGTAGTGTCACTGTGTGTAGAGGTGGTAGTAGTAGTAGTAGTGTCACTGTGTGTAGAGGTAGTAGTAGTAGTAGTGTCACTGTGTGTAGAGGTAGAAGTAGTAGTAGTAGTGTCACTGTGTGTAGAGGTAGTAGTAGTAGTGTCACTGTGTGTAGAGGTAGTAGTAGTAGTAGTGTCACTGTGTGTAGAGGTAGTAGTAGTAGTGTCACTGAGTGTAGAGGTAGCAGTAGTGTCACTGTGTGTAGAGGTAGTAGTAGTAGTAGTGTCACTGTGTGTAGAGGTAGTAGTAGTAGTAGTGTCACTGTGTGTAGAGGTAGTAGTAGTAGTAGTGTCACTGTGTGTAGAGGTAGTAGTAGTAGTAGTAGTGTCACTGTGTGTAGAGGTAGTAGTAGTAGTAGTGTCACTGTGTGTAGTGGTAGTAGTAGTAGTAGTAGTGTCACTGAGTGTAGAGGTAGTAGTAGTAGTAGTGTCACTGTGTGTAGAGGTAGTAGTAGTAGTAGTAGTGTCACTGAGTGTAGTGGTAGTAGTAGTAGTAGTGTCACTGTGTGTAGAGGTAGTAGTAGTAGTGTCACTGAGTGTAGAGGTAGTAGTAGTAGTAGTGTCACTGTGTGTAGAGGTAGTAGTAGTAGTAGTGTCACTGTGTGTAGAGGTAGTAGTAGTAGTAGTGTCACTGTGTGTAGTAGTAGTAGTAGTAGTGTCACTGTGTGTAGAGGTAGTAGTAGTAGTAGTGTCACTGTGTGTAGTGGTAGTAGTAGTAGTAGTGTCACTGTGTGTAGAGGTAGTAGTAGTAGTAGTGTCACTGTGTGTAGTAGTAGTAGTAGTAGTGTCACTGTGTGTAGAGGTAGTAGTAGTAGTAGTGTCACTGTGTGTAGAGGTAGTAGTAGTAGTAGTAGTGTCACTGTGTGTAGAGGTAGTAGTAGTAGTAGTGTCACTGTGTGTAGTAGTAGTAGTAGTGTCACTGTGTGTAGAGGTAGTAGTAGTAGTAGTGTCACTGTGTGTAGAGGTAGTAGTAGTAGTAGTGTCACTGTGTGTAGTGGTAGTAGTAGTAGTAGTGTCACTGTGTGTAGAGGTAGTAGTAGTAGTAGTGTCACTGTGTGTAGAGGTAGTAGTAGTAGTAGTGTCACTGTGTGTAGAGGTAGTAGTAGTAGTAGTGTCACTGTGTGTAGAGGTAGTAGTAGTAGTAGTGTCACTGTGTGTAGAGGTAGTAGTAGTAGTAGTGTCACTGTGTGTAGAGGTAGTAGTAGTAGTAGTGTCACTGTGTGTAGAGGTAGTAGTAGTAGTAGTGTCACTGTGTGTAGAGGTAGTAGTAGTAGTAGTGTCACTGTGTGTAGAGGTAGTAGTAGTAGTAGTGTCACTGTGTGTAGAAGTAGTAGTAGTAGTAGTGTCACTGTGTGTAGAGGTAGTAGTAGTAGTAGTGTCACTGTGTGTAGTGGTAGTAGTAGTAGTAGTGTCACTGTGTGTAGAAGTAGTAGTAGTAGTAGTGTCACTGTGTGTAGAGGTAGTAGTAGTAGTAGTGTCACTGTGTGTAGCGGTAGTAGTAGTAGTAGTGTCACTGTGAGTAGAGGTAGTAGTAGTAGTAGTGTCACTGTGTGTAGAGGTAGTAGTAGTAGTAGTGTCACTGTGTGTAGAGGTAGTAGTAGTGTCACTGTGTGTAGAGGTAGTAGTAGTAGTAGTAGTGTCACTGTGTGTAGTGGTAGTAGTAGTAGTGTCACTGTGTGTAGAGGTAGTAGTAGTAGTAGTGTCACTGTGTGTAGAGGCAGTAGTAGTAGTGTCACTGTGTGTAGAGGTAGTAGTAGTAGTAGTGTCACTGTGTGTAGAGGTAGTAGTAGTAGTAGTGTCACTGTGTGTAGAGGTAGTAGTAGTAGTAGTGTCACTGTGTGTAGTGGTAGTAGTAGTAGTAGTGTCACTGTGTGTAGTAGTAGTAGTAGTAGTGTCACTGTGTGTAGAGGTAGTAGTAGTAGTGTCACTGTGTGTAGAGGTAGTAGTAGTAGTAGTGGAGGTAGTAGTAGTAGTAGTGTCACTGTGTGTAGAGGTAGTAGTAGTAGTAGTGTCACTGTGTGTAGAGGTAGTAGTAGTAGTAGTAGTGTCACTGTGTGTAGAGGTAGTAGTAGTAGTAGTGTCACTGTGTGTAGAGGTAGTAGTAGTAGTAGTGTCACTGTGTGTAGAGGTAGTAGTAGTAGTAGTGTCACTGTGTGTAGAGGTAGTAGTAGTAGTAGTGTCACTGTGTGTAGAGGTAGTAGTAGTAGTAGTAGTGTCACTGTGTGTAGAGGTAGTAGTAGTAGTAGTGTCACTGTGTGTAGAGGTAGTAGTAGTAGTAGTGTCACTGTGTGTAGAGGTAGTAGTAGTAGTAGTAGTGTCACTGTGTGTAGTGGTAGTAGTAGTAGTAGTGTCACTGTGTGTAGAGGTAGTAGTAGTAGTAGTGTCACTGTGTGTAGAGGTAGTAGTAGTAGTAGTGTCACTGTGTGTAGAGGTAGTAGTAGTAGTAGTAGTGTCACTGTGTGTAGTGGTAGTAGTAGTAGTAGTGTCACTGTGTGTAGAGGTAGTAGTAGTAGTAGTGTCACTGTGTGTAGAGGTAGTAGTAGTAGTAGTAGTGTCACTGTGTGTAGTGGTAGTAGTAGTAGTAGTAGTGTCACTGTGTGTAGAGGTGGTAGTAGTAGTAGTGTCACTGTGTGTAGCGGTAGTAGTAGTAGTGTCACTGTGTGTAGAGGTAGTAGTAGTAGTAGTGTCACTGTGTGTAGTGGTAGTAGTAGTAGTAGTGTCACTGTGTGTAGTAGTAGTAGCAGTAGTGTCACTGTGTGTAGAGGTAGTAGTAGTAGTAGTGTCACTGTGTGTAGAGGTAGTAGTAGTAGTAGTGTCACTGTGTGTAGAGGTAGTAGTAGTAGTAGTGTCACTGTGTGTAGTGGTAGTAGTAGTAGTAGTGTCACTGTGTGTAGAGGTAGTAGTAGTAGTAGTGTCACTGTGTGTAGAGGTAGTAGTAGTAGTAGTGTCACTGTGTGTAGAGGTAGTCGTAGTAGTAGTAGTGTCACTGTGTGTAGAGGTAGTAGTAGTAGTAGTGTCACTGTGTGTAGAGGTGGTAGTAGTAGTGTCACTGTGTGTAGAGGTAGTAGTAGTAGTAGTGTCACTGTGTGTAGAGGTAGTAGTAGTAGTAGTGTCACTGTGTGTAGAGGTAGTAGTAGTAGTAGTGTCACTGTGAGTGTATAGGTAGTAGTATTGGTGGCTCTCTGTGAGTGTATAGGTAGTAGTAGTGGTGGCTCTCTGTGAGTGTATAGGTAGTAGTAGTGGTGGCTCTCTGTGAGTGTATAGGTAGTAGTAGTGGTGGCTCTCTGTGAGTGTATAGGTAGTAGTAGTGGTGGCTCTCTCTGAGTGTATAGGTAGTAGTAGTAGTGGCTCTCTGTGAGTGTATAGGTAGTAGTAGGGGTGGCTCTCTTTGAGTGTATAGGTAGTAGTAGTGGTGGCTCTCTGTGTGTGTATATGTAGTAGTAGTGGCTGTGAGTGTATAGGTAGTAGTAGTGGTGGCTCTCTGTGTGTGTATATGTAGTAGTAGTGGCTGTGAGTGTATAGGTAGTAGTAGTGGTGGCTCTCTTTGAGTGTATAGGTAGTAGTAGTGGTGGCTCTCTGTGAGTGTAGAGGTAGTAGTAGTAGTGGCTCTCTGTGAGTGTAGAGGTAGTAGTAGTGGTGGCTCTCTGTGAGTGTATAGGTAGTAGTAGTGGTGGCTCTCTGTGTGAGTATAGGTAGTAGTAGTGGTGGCTCTCTGTGAGTGTATAGGTAGTTGTAGTGGTGGCTCTCTTTGAGTGTATAGGTAGTAGTAGTGGTGGCTCTCTGTGTGAGTATAGGTAGTAGTAGTGGTGGCTCTCTGTGAGTGTATAGGTAGTAGTAGTGGTGGCTCTCTGTGAGTGTATAGGTAGTAGTAGTGGTGGCTCTCTGTGAGTGTATAGGTAGTAGTAGTGGTGGCTCTCTGTGAGTGTATCGGTAGTAGTAGTGGTGTCTCTCTGTGAGTGTATAGGTAGTAGTAGTGGTGGCTCTCTGTGAGTGTATAGGTAGTAGTAGTGGTGGCTCTCTGTGAGTGTATAGGTAGTAGTAGTGGTGGCTCTCTGTGAGTGTATAGGTAGTAGTTTTAGTGGCTGTGAGTGTATAGGTAGTAGTAGTGGTGGCTCTCTGTGTGTGTATAGGTAGTAGTAGTGGTGGCTCTCTGTGTGTGTATAGGTAGTAGTAGTAGTGGTGGCTTTGAGTGTATAGGTAGTAGTAGTGGTGGCTCTCTGTGAGTGTATAGGTAGTAGTAGTGGTGGCTCTCTGTGTGTGTATAGGTAGTAGTAGTGGTGGCTCTCTGTGAGTGTATAGGTAGTAGTAGTGGTGGCTCTCTGTGAGTGTATAGGTAGTAGTAGTAGTGGCTTTGAGTGTATAGGTAGTAGTAGTGGTGGCTCTCTGTGAGTGTATAGGTAGTAGTAGTGGTGGCTCTCTGTGTGTGTATAGGTAGTAGTAGTGGTGGCTCTCTGTGAGTGTATAGCTAGTAGTAGTGGTGGCTCTCTGTGAGTGTATAGGTAGTAGTAGTGGTGGCTATCTGTGAGTGTATAGGTAGTAGTAGTGGTGGCTCTCTGTGTGTGTATAGGTAGTAGTAGTGGTGGCTCTCTGTGAGTGTATAGGTAGTAGTAGTGGTGGCTCTCTGTGAGTGTATAGGTAGTAGTAGTGGTGGCTCTCTGTGAGTGTATAGGTAGTAGTAGTGGTGGCTCTCTGTGAGTGTATCGGTAGTAGTAGTGGTGGCTCTCTGTGAGTGTATAGGTAGTAGTAGTGGTGGCTCTCTGTGAGTGTATAGGTAGTAGTAGTGGTGGCTCTCTGTGAGTGTATAGGTAGTAGTAGTAGTGTCACTGTGTGTAGAGGTAGTAGTAGTGGTGTCACTGTGTGTATAGGTAGTAGTAGTGGTGGCTCTCTGTGAGTGTATAGGTAGTAGTAGTGGTGGCTCTCTGTGAGTGTATAGGTAGTAGTAGTGGTGGCTCTCTGTGAGTGTAGAGGTAGTAGTAGTGGTGGCTCTCTGTGAGTGTATAGGTAGTAGTAGTGGTGGCTCTCTGTGAGTGTATAGGTAGTAGTAGTGGTGGCTCTCTGTGAGTGTATAGGTAGTAGTAGTAGTGTCTCTGTGAGTGTATAGGTAGTAGTAGTGGTGGCTCTCTCTGAGTGTATAGGTAGTAGTAGTGGTGGCTCTCTCTGAGTGTATAGGTAGTAGTAGTGGTGGCTCTCTGTGAGTGTAGAGGTAGTAGTAGTGGTGGCTCTCTGTGAGTGTATAGGTAGTAGTAGTGGTGGCTCTCTGTGAGTGTATAGGTAGTAGTAGTGGTGGCTCTCTGTGAGTGTATAGGTAGTAGTAGTGGTGGCTCTCTGTGTGTGTATAGGTAGTAGTAGTGGTGGCTCTCTGTGAGTGTATAGGTAGTAGTAGTGGTGGCTCTCTCTGAGTGTATAGGTAGTAGTAGTGGTGGCTCTCTGTGAGTGTATAGGTAGTAGTAGTAGTGTCACTGTGTGTAGAGGTAGTAGTAGTGGTGTCTCTGTGTGTAGAGGTAGTAGTAGTGGTGGCTCTCTGTGAGTGTATAGGTAGTAGTAGTGGTGTCTCTCTGTGAGTGTAGAGGTAGTAGTAGTGGTGGCTCTCTGTGAGTGTAGAGGTAGTAGTAGTGGTGGCTCTCTGTGAGTGTATAGGTAGTAGTAGTGGTGGCTCTCTGTGAGTGTAGGTAGTAGTAGTAGTGGCTCTCTGTGAGTGTATAGGTAGTAGTAGTGGTGGCTCTCTGTGAGTGTAGGTAGTAGTAGTAGTGGCTCTCTGTGAGTGTATAGGTAGTAGTAGTGGTGGCTCTCTGTGAGTGTAGAGGTAGTAGTAGTGGTGGCTCTCTGTGAGTGTATAGGTAGTAGTAGTGGTGGCTCTCTGTGAGTGTAGGTAGTAGTAGTAGTGGCTCTCTGTGAGTGTATAGGTAGTAGTAGTGGTGGCTCTCTGTGAGTGTATAGGTAGTAGTAGTGGTGTCTCTCTGTGAGTGTAGAGGTAGTAGTAGTGGTGGCTCTCTGTGAGTGTAGAGGTAGTAGTAGTGGTGGCTCTCTGTGAGTGTATAGGTAGTAGTAGTGGTGGCTCTCTGTGAGTGTAGAGGTAGTAGTAGTGGTGGCTCTCTGTGAGTGTATAGGTAGTAGTAGTGGTGGCTCTCTGTGAGTGTATAGGTAGTAGTAGTGGTGGCTCTCTGTGAGTGTATAGGTAGTAGTAGTAGTGTCTCTGTGAGTGTATAGGTAGTAGTAGTGGTGGCTCTCTCTGTGAGTGTATAGGTAGTAGTAGTGGTGTCTCTCTGTGAGTGTAGAGGTAGTAGTAGTGGTGGCTCTCTGTGAGTGTATAGGTAGTAGTAGTGGTGGCTCTCTGTGTGTGTATAGGTAGTAGTAGTGGTGGCTCTCTGTGAGTGTATAGGTAGTAGTAGTAGTGGCTCTCTGTGAGTGTATAGGTAGTAGTAGTGGTGGCTCTCTGTGAGTGTAGGTAGTAGTAGTAGTGGCTCTCTGTGAGTGTATAGGTAGTAGTAGTGGTGGCTCTCTGTGATTGTAGAGGTAGTAGTAGTGGTGGCTCTCTGTGAGTGTATAGGTAGTAGTAGTGGTGGCTCTCTGTGAGTGTAGGTAGTAGTAGTAGTGGCTCTCTGTGAGTGTATAGGTAGTAGTAGTGGTGGCTCTCTGTGAGTGTATAGGTAGTAGTAGTGGTGTCTCTCTGTGAGTGTATAGGTAGTAGTAGTGGTGTCTCTCTGTGAGTGTAGAGGTAGTAGTAGTGGTGGCTCTCTGTGAGTGTAGAGGTAGTAGTAGTGGTGGCTCTCTGTGAGTGTATAGGTAGTAGTAGTGGTGGCTCTCTGTGAGTGTAGGTAGTAGTAGTAGTGGCTCTCTGTGAGTGTAGAGGTAGTAGTAGTGGTGGCTCTCTGTGAGTGTATAGGTAGTAGTAGTGGTGGCTCTCTGTGTGTGTATAGGTAGTAGTAGTGGTGGCTCTCTGTGAGTGTATAGGTAGTAGTAGTGGTGGCTCTCTGTGAGTGTATAGGTAGTAGTAGTAGTGGCTTTGAGTGTATAGGTAGTAGTAGTGGTGGCTCTCTGTGAGTGTATAGGTAGTAGTAGTGGTGGCTCTCTGTGTGTGTATAGGTAGTAGTAGTGGTGGCTCTCTGTGAGTGTATAGCTAGTAGTAGTGGTGGCTCTCTGTGAGTGTATAGGTAGTAGTAGTGGTGGCTCTCTGTGAGTGTAGAGGTAGTAGTAGTGGTGGCTCTCTGTGAGTGTAGAGGTAGTAGTAGTGGTGGCTCTCTGTGAGTGTATAGGTAGTAGTAGTGGTGGCTCTCTGTGTGTGTATAGGTAGTAGTAGTGGTGGCTCTCTGTGAGTGTATAGGTAGTAGTAGTGGTGGCTCTCTGTGAGTGTATAGGTAGTAGTAGTAGTGGCTCTCTGTGAGTGTATAGGTAGTAGTAGTGGTGGCTCTCTGTGAGTGTATAGGTAGTAGTAGTGGTGGCTCTCTGTGAGTGTATAGGTAGTAGTAGTAGTGTCACTGTGTGTATCGGTAGTAGTAGTGGTGTCACTGTGTGTATAGGTAGTAGTAGTGGTGTCTCTCTGTGAGTGTAGAGGTAGTAGTAGTGGTGGCTCTCTGTGTGTGTATAGGTAGTAGTAGTGGTGGCTCTCTGTGAGTGTATAGGTAGTAGTAGTGGTGGCTCTCTGTGAGTGTATAGGTAGTAGTAGTGGTGGCTCTCTGTGAGTGTAGAGGTAGTAGTAGTGGTGGCTCTCTGTGAGTGTATAGGTAGTAGTAGTGGTGGCTCTCTGTGAGTGTAGAGGTAGTAGTAGTGGTGGCTCTCTGTGAGTGTAGAGGTAGTAGTAGTGGTGGCTCTCTGTGAGTGTATAGGTAGTAGTAGTGGTGGCTCTCTGTGTGTGTATAGGTAGTAGTAGTGGTGGCTCTCTGTGAGTGTATAGGTAGTAGTAGTGGTGGCTCTCTGTGAGTGTATAGGTAGTAGTAGTAGTGGCTTTGAGTGTATAGGTAGTAGTAGTGGTGGCTCTCTGTGAGTGTATAGGTAGTAGTAGTGGTGGCTCTCTGTGTGTGTATAGGTAGTAGTAGTGGTGGCTCTCTGTGAGTGTATAGCTAGTAGTAGTGGTGGCTCTCTGTGAGTGTATAGGTAGTAGTAGTGGTGGCTCTCTGTGAGTGTATAGGTAGTAGTAGTGGTGGCTCTCTGTGAGTGTATAGGTAGTAGTAGTGGTGGCTCTCTGTGAGTGTATCGGTAGTAGTAGTGGTGGCTCTCTGTGAGTGTATAGGTAGTAGTAGTGGTGGCTCTCTGTGAGTGTATAGGTAGTAGTAGTAGTGTCACTGTGTGTATCGGTAGTAGTAGTGGTGTCACTGTGTGTATAGGTAGTAGTAGTGGTGTCTCTCTGTGAGTGTAGAGGTAGTAGTAGTGGTGGCTCTCTGTGTGTGTATAGGTAGTAGTAGTGGTGGCTCTCTGTGAGTGTATAGGTAGTAGTAGTGGTGGCTCTCTGTGAGTGTATAGGTAGTAGTAGTGGTGGCTCTCTGTGAGTGTAGAGGTAGTAGTAGTGGTGGCTCTCTGTGAGTGTATAGGTAGTAGTAGTGGTGGCTCTCTGTGAGTGTATAGGTAGTAGTAGTGGTGGCTCTCTGTGAGTGTATAGGTAGTAGTAGTAGTGTCTCTGTGAGTGTATAGGTAGTAGTAGTGGTGGCTCTCTCTGAGTGTATAGGTAGTAGTAGTGGTGGCTCTCTCTGAGTGTATAGGTAGTAGTAGTGGTGGCTCTCTGTGAGTGTAGAGGTAGTAGTAGTGGTGGCTCTCTGTGAGTGTATAGGTAGTAGTAGTGGTGGCTCTCTGTGAGTGTATAGGTAGTAGTAGTGGTGGCTCTCTGTGAGTGTATAGGTAGTAGTAGTGGTGTCTCTCTGTGAGTGTAGAGGTAGTAGTAGTGGTGGCTCTCTGTGAGTGTAGAGGTAGTAGTAGTGGTGGCTCTCTGTGAGTGTATAGGTAGTAGTAGTGGTGGCTCTCTGTGAGTGTAGGTAGTAGTAGTAGTGGCTCTCTGTGAGTGTAGAGGTAGTAGTAGTGGTGGCTCTCTGTGAGTGTATAGGTAGTAGTAGTAGTGTCACTGTGTGTAGAGGTAGTAGTAGTGGTGTCACTGTGTGTATAGGTAGTAGTAGTGGTGGCTCTCTGTGAGTGTATAGGTAGTAGTAGTGGTGGCTATCTGTGAGTGTATAGGTAGTAGTAGTGGTGGCTCTCTGTGTGTGTATAGGTAGTAGTAGTGGTGGCTCTCTGTGAGTGTATAGGTAGTAGTAGTGGTGGCTCTCTGTGAGTGTATAGGTAGTAGTAGTGGTGGCTCTCTGTGAGTGTATAGGTAGTAGTAGTGGTGGCTCTCTGTGAGTGTATCGGTAGTAGTAGTGGTGGCTCTCTGTGAGTGTATAGGTAGTAGTAGTGGTGGCTCTCTGTGAGTGTATAGGTAGTAGTAGTAGTGGCTCTCTGTGAGTGTATAGGTAGTAGTAGTAGTGTCTCTCTGTGTAGATGTAGTAGTAGTGGTGGCTCTCTGTGAGTGTATAGGTAGTAGTAGTGGTGGCTCTCTGTGAGTGTATAGGTAGTAGTAGTGGTGGCTCTCTGTGTGTGTATAGGTAGTAGTAGTGGTGGCTCTCTGTGAGTGTATAGGTAGTAGTAGTGGTGGCTCTCTGTGAGTGTATAGGTAGTAGTAGTGGTGGCTCTCTTTGAGTGTATAGGTAGTAGTAGTGGTGGCTCTCTGTGAGTGTATAGGTAGTAGTAGTGGTGGCTCTCTGTGAGTGTATAGGTAGTAGTAGTGGTGGCTCTCTGTGAGTGTATAGGTAGTAGTAGTAGTGTCACTGTGTGTAGAGGTAGTAGTAGTGGTGGCTCTCTGTGAGTGTATAGGTAGTAGTAGTAGTGTCTCTGTGAGTGTAGGTAGTAGTAGTAGTGGCTCTCTGTGAGTGTATAGGTAGTAGTAGTGGTGGCTCTCTGTGAGTGTATAGGTAGTAGTAGGGGTGGCTCTCTGTGAGTGTATAGGTAGTAGTAGTGGTGGCTCTCTGTGAGTGTATAGGTAGTAGTAGTGGTGGCTCTCTGTGAGTGTATAGGTAGTAGTAGTAGTGGCTCTCTGTGAGTGTATAGGTAGTAGTAGTGGTGGCTCTCTGTGAGTGTATAGGTAGTAGTAGTAGTGGCTCTCTGTGAGTGTATAGGTAGTAGTAGTGGTGGCTCTCTGTGTGTGTATAGGTAGTAGTAGTGGTGGCTCTCTGTGTGTGTATAGGTAGTAGTAGTAGTGGTGGCTTTGAGTGTATAGGTAGTAGTAGTGGTGGCTCTCTGTGAGTGTATAGGTAGTAGTAGTGGTGGCTCTCTGTGTGTGTATAGGTAGTAGTAGTGGTGGCTCTCTGTGAGTGTATAGGTAGTAGTAGTGGTGGCTCTCTGTGAGTGTATAGGTAGTAGTAGTAGTGGCTTTGAGTGTATAGGTAGTAGTAGTGGTGGCTCTCTGTGAGTGTATAGGTAGTAGTAGTGGTGGCTCTCTGTGTGTGTATAGGTAGTAGTAGTGGTGGCTCTCTGTGAGTGTATAGCTAGTAGTAGTGGTGGCTCTCTGTGAGTGTATAGGTAGTAGTAGTGGTGGCTATCTGTGAGTGTATAGGTAGTAGTAGTGGTGGCTCTCTGTGTGTGTATAGGTAGTAGTAGTGGTGGCTCTCTGTGAGTGTATAGGTAGTAGTAGTGGTGGCTCTCTGTGAGTGTATAGGTAGTAGTAGTGGTGGCTCTCTGTGAGTGTATAGGTAGTAGTAGTGGTGGCTCTCTGTGAGTGTATCGGTAGTAGTAGTGGTGGCTCTCTGTGAGTGTATAGGTAGTAGTAGTGGTGGCTCTCTGTGAGTGTATAGGTAGTAGTAGTGGTGGCTCTCTGTGAGTGTATAGGTAGTAGTAGTAGTGTCACTGTGTGTATCGGTAGTAGTAGTGGTGTCACTGTGTGTATAGGTAGTAGTAGTGGTGTCTCTCTGTGAGTGTAGAGGTAGTAGTAGTGGTGGCTCTCTGTGTGTGTATAGGTAGTAGTAGTGGTGGCTCTCTGTGAGTGTATAGGTAGTAGTAGTGGTGGCTCTCTGTGAGTGTATAGGTAGTAGTAGTGGTGGCTCTCTGTGAGTGTAGAGGTAGTAGTAGTGGTGGCTCTCTGTGAGTGTATAGGTAGTAGTAGTGGTGGCTCTCTGTGAGTGTATAGGTAGTAGTAGTGGTGGCTCTCTGTGAGTGTATAGGTAGTAGTAGTAGTGTCTCTGTGAGTGTATAGGTAGTAGTAGTGGTGGCTCTCTCTGAGTGTATAGGTAGTAGTAGTGGTGGCTCTCTCTGAGTGTATAGGTAGTAGTAGTGGTGGCTCTCTGTGAGTGTAGAGGTAGTAGTAGTGGTGGCTCTCTGTGAGTGTATAGGTAGTAGTAGTGGTGGCTCTCTGTGAGTGTATAGGTAGTAGTAGTGGTGGCTCTCTGTGAGTGTATAGGTAGTAGTAGTGGTGTCTCTCTGTGAGTGTAGAGGTAGTAGTAGTGGTGGCTCTCTGTGAGTGTAGAGGTAGTAGTAGTGGTGGCTCTCTGTGAGTGTATAGGTAGTAGTAGTGGTGGCTCTCTGTGAGTGTAGGTAGTAGTAGTAGTGGCTCTCTGTGAGTGTAGAGGTAGTAGTAGTGGTGGCTCTCTGTGAGTGTATAGGTAGTAGTGTCACTGTGTGTAGAGGTAGTAGTAGTGGTGTCACTGTGTGTATAGGTAGTAGTAGTGGTGGCTCTCTGTGAGTGTATAGGTAGTAGTAGTGGTGGCTATCTGTGAGTGTATAGGTAGTAGTAGTGGTGGCTCTCTGTGTGTGTATAGGTAGTAGTAGTGGTGGCTCTCTGTGAGTGTATAGGTAGTAGTAGTGGTGGCTCTCTGTGAGTGTATAGGTAGTAGTAGTGGTGGCTCTCTGTGAGTGTATAGGTAGTAGTAGTGGTGGCTCTCTGTGAGTGTATCGGTAGTAGTAGTGGTGGCTCTCTGTGAGTGTATAGGTAGTAGTAGTGGTGGCTCTCTGTGAGTGTATAGGTAGTAGTAGTAGTGGCTCTCTGTGAGTGTATAGGTAGTAGTAGTAGTGTCTCTCTGTGTAGATGTAGTAGTAGTGGTGGCTCTCTGTGAGTGTATAGGTAGTAGTAGTGGTGGCTCTCTGTGAGTGTATAGGTAGTAGTAGTGGTGGCTCTCTGTGTGTGTATAGGTAGTAGTAGTGGTGGCTCTCTGTGAGTGTATAGGTAGTAGTAGTGGTGGCTCTCTGTGAGTGTATAGGTAGTAGTAGTGGTGGCTCTCTTTGAGTGTATAGGTAGTAGTAGTGGTGGCTCTCTGTGAGTGTATAGGTAGTAGTAGTGGTGGCTCTCTGTGAGTGTATAGGTAGTAGTAGTGGTGGCTCTCTGTGAGTGTATAGGTAGTAGTAGTAGTGTCACTGTGTGTAGAGGTAGTAGTAGTGGTGGCTCTCTGTGAGTGTATAGGTAGTAGTAGTAGTGTCTCTGTGAGTGTAGGTAGTAGTAGTAGTGGCTCTCTGTGAGTGTATAGGTAGTAGTAGTGGTGGCTCTCTGTGAGTGTATAGGTAGTAGTAGGGGTGGCTCTCTGTGAGTGTATAGGTAGTAGTAGTGGTGGCTCTCTGTGAGTGTATAGGTAGTAGTAGTGGTGGCTCTCTGTGAGTGTATAGGTAGTAGTAGTAGTGGCTCTCTGTGAGTGTATAGGTAGTAGTAGTGGTGGCTCTCTGTGAGTGTATAGGTAGTAGTAGTAGTGGCTCTCTGTGAGTGTATAGGTAGTAGTAGTGGTGGCTCTCTGTGTGTGTATAGGTAGTAGTAGTGGTGGCTCTCTGTGTGTGTATAGGTAGTAGTAGTAGTGGTGGCTTTGAGTGTATAGGTAGTAGTAGTGGTGGCTCTCTGTGAGTGTATAGGTAGTAGTAGTGGTGGCTCTCTGTGTGTGTATAGGTAGTAGTAGTGGTGGCTCTCTGTGAGTGTATAGGTAGTAGTAGTGGTGGCTCTCTGTGAGTGTATAGGTAGTAGTAGTAGTGGCTTTGAGTGTATAGGTAGTAGTAGTGGTGGCTCTCTGTGAGTGTATAGGTAGTAGTAGTGGTGGCTCTCTGTGTGTGTATAGGTAGTAGTAGTGGTGGCTCTCTGTGAGTGTATAGCTAGTAGTAGTGGTGGCTCTCTGTGAGTGTATAGGTAGTAGTAGTGGTGGCTATCTGTGAGTGTATAGGTAGTAGTAGTGGTGGCTCTCTGTGTGTGTATAGGTAGTAGTAGTGGTGGCTCTCTGTGAGTGTATAGGTAGTAGTAGTGGTGGCTCTCTGTGAGTGTATAGGTAGTAGTAGTGGTGGCTCTCTGTGAGTGTATAGGTAGTAGTAGTGGTGGCTCTCTGTGAGTGTATCGGTAGTAGTAGTGGTGGCTCTCTGTGAGTGTATAGGTAGTAGTAGTGGTGGCTCTCTGTGAGTGTATAGGTAGTAGTAGTGGTGGCTCTCTGTGAGTGTATAGGTAGTAGTAGTAGTGTCACTGTGTGTATCGGTAGTAGTAGTGGTGTCACTGTGTGTATAGGTAGTAGTAGTGGTGTCTCTCTGTGAGTGTAGAGGTAGTAGTAGTGGTGGCTCTCTGTGTGTGTATAGGTAGTAGTAGTGGTGGCTCTCTGTGAGTGTATAGGTAGTAGTAGTGGTGGCTCTCTGTGAGTGTATAGGTAGTAGTAGTGGTGGCTCTCTGTGAGTGTAGAGGTAGTAGTAGTGGTGGCTCTCTGTGAGTGTATAGGTAGTAGTAGTAGTGTCTCTGTGAGTGTATAGGTAGTAGTAGTGGTGGCTCTCTGTGAGTGTATAGGTAGTAGTAGTGGTGGCTCTCTGTGAGTGTATAGGTAGTAGTAGTAGTGGCTGTGAGTGTATAGGTAGTAGTAGTGGTGTCTCTCTCTGAGTGTATAGGTAGTAGTAGTAGTGGCTCTCTGTGTGTGTATAGGTAGTAGTAGTGGTGGCTCTCTGTGAGTGTATAGGTAGTAGTAGTGGTGGCTCTCTGTGAGTGTATAGGTAGTAGTAGTGGTGGCTCTCTGTGAGTGTATAGGTAGTAGTAGTGGTGGCTCTCTGTGAGTGTATAGGTAGTAGTAGTAGTGTCACTGTGTGTAGAGGTAGTAGTATTGGTGGCTCTCTGTGAGTGTATAGGTAGTAGTAGTAGTGGCTCTCTGTGAGTGTATAGGTAGTAGTAGTGGTGGCTCTCTGTGAGTGTATAGGTAGTAGTAGTGGTGGCTCTCTGTGAGTGTAGAGGTAGTAGTAGTGGTGGCTCTCTGTGAGTGTATAGGTAGTAGTAGTGGTGGCTCTCTGTGAGTGTATAGGTAGTAGTAGTGGTGGCTCTCTGTGAGTGTATAGGTAGTAGTAGTGGTGGCTCTCTGTGAGTGTATAGGTAGTAGTAGTAGTGTCTCTGTGTGTAGAGGTAGTAGTAGTGGTGGCTCTCTGTGAGTGTATAGGTAGTAGTAGTGGTGGCTCTCTGTGTAGATGTAGTAGTAGTGGTGGCTCTCTGTGAGTGTATAGGTAGTAGTAGTGGTGGCTGTCTTTGAGTGTATAGGTAGTAGTGTCTCTGTGAGTGTAGGTAGTAGTAGTAGTGGCTCTCTGTGAGTGTATAGGTAGTAGTAGTGGTGGCTCTCTGTGAGTGTATAGGTAGTAGTAGTAGTGGCTCTCTGTGAGTGTATAGGTAGTAGTAGTGGTGGCTTTCTGTGAGTGTATAGGTAGTAGTAGTGGTGGCTCTTTGTGAGTGTATAGGTAGTTGTAGTGGTGGCTCTCTGTGAGTGTATAGGTAGTAGTAGTGGTGGCTCTCTGTGAGTGTATAGGTAGTAGTAGTGGTGGCTCTCTGTGAGTGTATAGGTAGTCGTAGTGGTGGCTCTCTGTGAGTGTATAGGTAGTAGTAGGGGTGGCTCTCTGTGAGTGTATAGGTAGTAGTAGTGGTGGCTCTCTGTGTGTGTATAGGTAGTAGTAGTGGTGGCTCTCTGTGAGTGTATAGGTAGTAGTAGTAGTGGCTCTCTGTGAGTGTATAGGTAGTAGTAGTGGTGGCTCTCTGTGAGTGTATAGGTAGTAGTAGTGGTGGCTCTCTGTGAGTGTAGAGGTAGTAGTAGTAGTGGCTCTCTGTGAGTGTATAGGTAGTAGTAGTGGTGGCTCTCTGTGTGTGTATAGGTAGTAGTAGTGGTGGCTCTCTGTGAGTGTATCGGTAGTAGTAGTGGTGGCTCTCTGTGAGTGTATAGGTAGTAGTAGTGGTGGCTCTCTGTGAGTGTATCGGTAGTAGTAGTGGTGGCTCTCTGTGAGTGTATAGGTAGTAGTAGTAGTGGCTCTCTGTGAGTGTATAGGTAGTAGTAGTGGTGGCTCTCTGTGAGTGTATAGGTAGTAGTAGTGGTGGCTCTCTGTGTGTGTATAGGTAGTAGTAGTGGTGGCTCTCTGTGAGTGTATATGTAGTAGTAGTAGTGGCTCTCTGTGTGTGTATATGTAGTAGTAGTAGTGGCTCTCTGTGAGTGTATAGGTAGTAGTAGTAGTGGCTCTCTGTGTGTGTATATGTAGTAGTAGTATTGGCTCTCTGTGAGTGTATATGTAGTAGTAGTAGTGGCTCTCTGTGAGTGTATATGTAGTAGTAGTAGTGGCTCTCTGTGAGTGTAGAGGTAGTAGTAGTGGTGGCTCTCTGTGAGTGTATAGGTAGTAGTAGTAGTGGCTCTCTGTGAGTGTATAGGTAGTAGTAGTGGTGGCTCTCTGTGAGTGTATAGGTAGTAGTAGTAGTGGCTCTCTGTGAGTGTATAGGTAGTAGTAGTGGTGGCTCTCTGTGAGTGTATAGGTAGTCGTAGTGGTGGCTCTCTGTGAGTGTATAGGTAGTAGTAGTGGTGGCTCTCTGTGAGTGTATAGGTAGTAGTAGTGGTGGCTCTCTGTGAGTGTATAGGTAGTAGTAGTGGTGGCTCTCTGTGTAATCTGTGTTCCCTGACCCCCCCAGGATCTGATGGAGCAGCTGGAGCGACAGGACAAGACAATCCGAAAGCTCAAGAGGCAACTGAGAGTGTTCGCGAAGAAGATTGGAGATTTGGAAGGTGTGTGTGTACGTCTGTGTGTGTGTGTGTCTGTGTGTGTGTGTACGACTGTGTGTGTGTTCGTCTGTGTGTGTGTACGTCTGTGTGTGTACGTCTGTGTGTGTGTACGACTGTGTGTGTGTACGACTGTGTGTGTGTACGACTGTGTGTGTGTACGTCTGTGTGTGTGCGTCTGTGTGTGTACCTGTGTGTGTACGTCTGTGTGTGTGTACGTCTGTGTGTGTGTGTGCGTCTGTGTGTGTGTGTGCGTCTGTGTGTGTGTACGTCTGTGTGTGTGTGCGTCTGTGTGTGTGTATGTCTGAGTTGACTTGCCGCTGACTGGTACCAGCGGTGTCAAGATCGGCCTCTGTGGAGGAGGCTCGTGAAGGACGCTACTGGGCAGTTGGAGGCAGTCGCCCTCCAACAACAACGGAGGGCGGAGGAGCGACGCTCACAACAACGAGCGGAGCGCCGGGTGGCTAAAGCACAGCAAGTTGGTACAGTAGGGGGCACAGGTGGTGCATCAGCCAGTCATCTCGGTCATCTCGGTCATCTCGGTCAGTCGACCCGTGGCACCTGCTGGGTCTGCCCCGTGACCTCCTGCCAGCGGGCGTTCGACACTTCACGTGGCCTCAAGGTGCACTTGGCCTGGCACAAGCGTCGTGGTGACGTCACCGCCACTTAGTGGCGAATGGCGGTTGTTGTTGTGTACATGTGTGTGTGTCACTGTGTGTGTGTAGGTGTGTGTGTGTGTCACTGTGTGTGTGTCACTGTGTGTGTGTGTGTGTCAATGTGTGTGTGTGTCACTGTGTGTGTGTGTCACTGTGTGTGTAGGTGTCACTGTGTGTGTGTAACTGTGTGTGTGTCAATGTGTGTGTGTGTCACTGTGTGTGTGTGTGTCACTGTGTGTGTAGGTGTGTGTGTGTCACTGTGTGTGTGTCACTGTGAGTGTGTGCGTGTCATTGTGTGTGTGTGAGTGTCACTGTGTATGTCACTGTGTGTGTGCGTGTCACTGTGAGTGTGTGTGTGTCACTGTGTGTGTGTGTGTCACTGTGTGTGTGTGTGTGTGCGTGTCACTGTGTGTGAGTGTGTCACTGTGTTTGTGTGTGCCACCGTGTGTGTGCGTGTCACTGTGAGTGTGTGTGTGTCACTGTGTGTGTCACTGTGTGTGTGTGTGTGCGTGTCACTGTGTGTGAGTGTGCCACCGTGTGTGTGCGTGTCACTGTGTGTGTGCGTGTCACTGTGTGTGTGTGTATAACTGTGTGTGTGTGTGTCACTGTGTGTGTGCATGTCACTGTGTGTGTGTGTGTAATTGTGAGTGTGTGTGTGTCACTGTGTGTGTGTGTGTGTAACTGTGTGTGTGTGTACATGCGTGTGCTCTGGATGGTTGCGAATGGCTGGTAACCCCTCCACCTTCAAGTAAATTGCCACGTTCCTACGAAGAAAAATATCAAAGGAAGCTTTTGCCAAAGACCCCGGGGGGACAGGCTTCTATGACTTCTCCTGGCCAAACCCCATTTGGCGGAGTCAGGAGATTGAATCTTCACCCTCGGGGCTCCTCCAGAAACAACGAAAAACCACTTCGTGTGGCCACGTGGAATGTCCGAACGCTCACTGCGGAGGAGAGGCTGCCACTCCTCTGTCGGGAGCTGGACCGGTACCGCCTGGATCTCTGCGGTGTTCAGGAGATCCGGTGGACCGGCTCTGGCTCCTGCCACCGTGAGGGGTGGACAGTCCTCTACTCGGGGCAGGAGACTGCCAAACAACAGGGAGTGGCTTTTCTTCTGAACAAAAGAATGAAGGGGGCGTGGGAGCGTGGCGGTGAGGTGTGGGAAGCTGTAAGCCCCAGGCTACTTTGGGCTCGCCTTCCCATCAACCGGAGGCGAGGAGTGGTGGTCGTGGTTACTTATGCCCCCACCGAAGATGAACATCCGTGGAGGGATGCAGGCAAAGCTGATGAGTCAGATGCCTTCCATGACCTCCTGTCACAGGTGCTGGCTAAAGTGGCCACTCGGGACAGAGTCATCTTGTTGGGTGACTTCAATGCCCGAGTTGGTCACGATGCTGGCACCTGGTCTGGAGTGATTGGAAGGCATGGGCCAGATCAGCTCAATAACAACGGCAGGAGGCTGCTAGATTGTTGTGCAGCCCATGGGCTTGTAGTTACCAACACGCTGTTCTGGCATCGGCGCATCCACACAACATCGTGGATGCATGCCGGGTCCAAGCAAGAACATCTGCTGGACTACATAGTGACGGACCAGCGGATGCGAGCCCATATCCTTGACACCAGAACCTACCCCATGTCTCCCCCCCCCTTCTCTCCATCTCCCCCCCCCCCTTTCCCATTTCCCTCCCCCCCTCTCCCTCTCTCTCCCCATGTCTCCCCCCTTCTCCCTCCCTCTCTCCCCCCCCTCCCCCATCTCCCCTCCCCCTCTCCCCCCATCTCCCCTTCTCCACCTCTCCCTCCCTCTCCCCCCACCTCCCCCCATCTCCCCCCTCCTCTCTCCATCTCCCCCCCCCCTTCTCCCCCTCTCCCCCCACTCCCCCCTCCCCCCCCCCCCCTCTCCCCCTCTCCCCCCCTCTCCCCCCTCTCTCCCCCCTCTCCCCCCCTCTCTCCCTCCCTCCCTCCCCCCCTCTCCCCCCCTCTCCCCCTCCTCCCCCCCTCCCCTCCTCCCCCCTCCCTCTCCCCCCCCCTCCCCCCCTTCCCCCTCTCTCCCTCCCCCCTCTCTACCCCCTCTCTCCCCCCTCTCCCCCTCCCTCCCTCCCCCCTCTCCCCCCCTCCCCCCCTTCCCCCTCTCTCCCTCCCCCCTCTCTCCCCCCCCTCCCCTCTCCCCCCCTCCCCTCCTCCCCCCCCCTCCCTCCTCCCCCCTCCCCCCTCCCCCCCTCCCCTCTCCTCTCCCCACTCTCACAGTGGGTGGTGCCTCCTCCGCCCTCGAGCCGGCCAGTGATGGCGCCAGCGAGCAAGTGGGAGCAGGTGGTGGAGGTGGTGGTGGTGGAGCAGGTGGTGGAGCAGGTGGTGGAGCAGGTGGTGGAGGTGGTGGAGGTGGTGGAGAGGGGTTCGTGGCGGCGGTGCAGCGCATGGACAAGGAGTTCCAGGGCATGCTGGCCTTCAGCCGGGAGGACGAAGGGCGGCTCATCAAGAACCTCATCATCGGTGCGTGCAGCCCCCACACCACTCACAGCAACATCGTCAACATCATCATCAACATCATCATCATCAACATCATCAACATTAACATTAACATCATCAACATCATCATCGGTGCGTGCAGCCCCACACCACTCACAGCAACAACGTCAACATCATCATCATCAACATCATCATCATTAACATCATCATTAACATTAACATCATCAACATCATCAACATCATCATCATTATTAACAACATCATCAACAACATCATCAACATCATCATCAACATCATCATCATCATTAACATCATCATTAACATTAACATCATCAACATCATCAACATCATCAACATCATCAACAGCAACATCATTATTAACAACATCATCAACATCATCATCAACATCAACAACATCATCGGTGCGTGCAGCCCCACACCACTCACAGCAACAACGTCAACATCATCATCAACATCATCATCATCAACATCATCAACATCATCAACATCATCAACATCATCAACATCATCAACAGCAACATCATTATTAACATCATCATCAACATCATCATCATCACCATCAACATCATCATCACCAGTATCATCATTATCATCAACATCATCAACATCATTAACATCATCAACATCAACATCATCATCATCATTAACATCAACATCATCAACATCATCATCATTAACATCAACATTATCAACACCAACAACATCAACATCATCAACATCATCATCATCAACATCATCATCAACATCATCAACATCATCATCAACATCATCAACATCATCATCAACATCATCAACATCATCATCATCAACATCATCAACATCGTAATAGTAGTAGGTTTTTACCCTTTCAACTGGTACAAAAAACTGACACCTTTATACAAGGCATCATGTTTGCAATAACCACAACACAAGCAGTCAAAATGCAAACAAAAATTATCAAATCTGATGATGATGATGATATGCACTGTCCAATGGGGACTAGGCTCTAAGAAAAGCTGTCTCGGGTGTGGACCAATCAACTTCAAGGACCATGTGAGACTAGGCTCTAAGAAAAGCTGTCTCGGGTGTGGACCAATCAACTTCAAGGACCATGTGAGACTAGGCTCTAAGAAAAGCTGTCTCGGGTGTGGACCAATCAACTTCAAGGACCATGTGAGACTAGGCTCTAAGAAAAGCTGTCTCGGGTGTGGACCAATCAACTTCAAGGACCATGTGAGACTAGGCTCTAAGAAAAGCTGTCTCGGGTGTGGACCAATCAACTTCAAGAACCATGTGAGACTAGGCTCTAAGGAAAGCTGTCTCAGGTGTGGACCAATCAACTTCAAGAACCATGTGAGACTAGGCTCTAAGGAAAGCTGTCTCGGGTGTGGACCAATCAACTTCAAGAACCATGTGAGACTAGGCTCTAAGGAAAGCTGTCTCGGGTGTGGACCAATCAACTTCAAGGACCATGTGAGACTAGGCTCTAAGGAAAGCTGTTTCGGGTGTGGACCAATCAACTTCAAGGACCATGTGAGACTAGGCTCTAAGAAAAGCTGTCTCGGGTGTGGACCAATCAACTTCAAGGACCATGTGAGACTAGGCTCTAAGGAAAGCTGTCTCGGGTGTGGACCAATCAACTTCAAGAACCATGTGAGACTAGGCTCTAAGGAAAGCTGTCTCGGGTGTGGACCAATCAACTTCAAGGACCATGTGAGACTAGGCTCTAAGGAAAGCTGTCTCGGGTGTGGACCAATCAACTTCAAGGACCATGTGAGACTAGGCTCTAAGGAAAGCGGTCTCGGGTGTGGACCAATCAACTTCAAGGACCATGTGAGACTAGGCTCTAAGGAAAGCTGTCTCGGGTGTGGACCAATCAACTTCAAGGACCATGTGAGACTAGGCTCTAAGGAAAGCTGTCTCGGGTGTGGACCAATCAACTTCAAGGACCATGTGAGACTAGGCTCTAAGAAAAGCTGTCTCGGGTGTGGACCAATCAACTTCAAGGACCATGTGAGACTAGGCTCTAAGAAAAGCTGTCTCGGGTGTGGACCAATCAACTTCAAGGACCATGTGAGACTAGGCTCTAAGAAAAGCTGTCTCGGGTGTGGACCAATCAACTTCAAGGACCATGTGAGACTAGGCTCTAAGAAAAGCTGTCTCGGGTGTGGACCAATCAACTTCAAGGACCATGTGAGACTAGGCTCTAAGGAAAGCTGTCTCGGGTGTGGACCAATCAACTTCAAGGACCATGTGAGACTAGGCTCTAAGGAAAGCTGTCTCGGGTGTGGACCAATCAACTTCAAGGACCATGTGAGACTAGGCTCTAAGGAAAGCTGTCTCGGGTGTGGACCAATCAACTTCAAGGACCATGTGAGACTAGGCTCTAAGGAAAGCTGTCTCGGGTGTGGACCAATCAACTTCAAGGACCATGTGAGACTAGGCTCTAAGGAAAGCTGTCTCGGGTGTGGACCAATCAACTTCAAGGACCATGTGAGACTAGGCTCTAAGGAAAGCTGTCTCGGGTGTGGACCAATCAACTTCAAGGACCATGTGAGACTAGGCTCTAAGGAAAGCTGTCTCGGGTGTGGACCAATCAACTTCAAGGACCATGTGAGACTAGGCTCTAAGGAAAGCTGTCTCGGGTGTGGACCAATCAACTTCAAGGACCATGTGAGACTAGGCTCTAAGGAAAGCTGTCTCGGGTGTGGACCAATCAACTTCAAGGACCATGTGAGACTAGGCTCTAAGGAAAGCTGTCTCGGGTGTGGACCAATCAACTTCAAGGACCATGTGAGACTAGGCTCTAAGGAAAGCTGTCTCGGGTGTGGACCAATCAACTTCAAGGACCATGTGAGACTAGGCTCTAAGGAAAGCTGTCTCGGGTGTGGACCAATCAACTTCAAGGACCATGTGAGACTAGGCTCTAAGGAAAGCTGTCTCGGGTGTGGACCAATCAACTTCAAGGACCATGTGAGACTAGGCTCTAAGGAAAGCTGTCTCGGGTGTGGACCAATCAACTTCAAGGACCGTGTGAGACTAGGCTCTAAGGAAAGCTGTCTCGGGTGTGGACCAATCAACTTCAAGGACAGTGCACATTATCATTATCATCATCAGAGTTGTTTCGTTTTGTTTGCATTTTGACTGCTTGTGTTGTGCTTATTGCAAACATGATGCCTTGTATAAATGTGGCAGTTTTTTGTACCAGTTGAAAGGGTAAAAACCTACTACGATATTTTGTCACTGGTAAAGGAGATGTCTCATAGTGTAAATCATCAACATCATCATCATCAACATCATCAACATCATCCTCCTACGCGTCTCACTGATGATGATGAGGAATGCTGTCCGCATGGCAGTGAGCGTGACCCCGTGTCTCACCGTGTCTCACCTTGTCTCAGTGTCTCAGTGTCTCCCCGTGTCTCTCTGTGTCTCACCGTGTTTCTCTGTGTTTCCCCGTGTCTCACCGCGTCTCCCAGTGTCTCAGTGTCTCTCTGTGTCTCCCCGTGTCTCCCCGTGTTTCACCTTGTCTCAGTGTCTCCCCGTGTCTCTCTGTGTCTCCCCGTGTCTCTCTGTCTCTCAGTGTCTCTCTGTGTCTCACCGTGTCTCTCTGTGTCTCCCCGTGTCTCTCTGTGTCTCCCCGTGTCTCTCTGTCTCTCAGTGTCTCTCCGTGTCTCACCGTGTCTCCCCGTGTCTCTCAGTGTCTCAGTGTCTCCCCGTGTCTCTCTGTGTCTCCCCGTGTCTCCCCCGTGTCTCCCCGTGTCTCCCCGTGTCTCACCGCGTCTCTCTGTCTCACCGTGTCTCCCCCGTGTCTCTCTGTGTCTCCCCGTGTCTCTCTGTGTCTCTCCGTGTCTCACCGTGTCTCACCGTGTCTCCCCCGTGTCTCACCGTGTCTCCCCGTGTCTCACCGTGTCTCTCCGTGTCTCCATGTGTCTCACCGTGTCTCACCTTGTCTCAGTGTCTCAGTGTCTCCCCGTGTCTCTCCCCGTGTCTCACCGTGTCTCACCGCGTCTCTCTGTCTCACCGTGTCTCCCCCGTGTCTCACCGCGTCTCACCGCGTCTCTCTGTCTCACCGTGTCTCCCCCGTGTCTCACCTTGTCTCAGTGTCTCCCCGTGTCTCTCCCCGTGTCTCTCCCCGTGTCTCCCCGTGTCTCCCCGTGTCTCACCGTGTCTCTCCGTGTCTCACCGTGTCTCTCACCGTGTCTCCCCGTGTCTCACCGTGTCTCTCCGTGTCTCCACGTGTCTCACCGTGTCTCCCCGTGTCTCCCCGTGTCTCCACGTGTCTCACCGTGTCTCACCGTGTCTCCCCGTGTCTCTCTGTGTCTCCCCGTGTCTCTCACCGTGTCTCCCCGTGTCTCCCCGTGTCTCACCGTGTCTCTCCGTGTCTCCCCGTGCCTCCCCGTGTCTCCACATGTCTCACCGTGTCTCTCTGTGTCTCCCTGTGTCTCCACGTGTCTCCCCGCGTCTCACCGTGTCTCACCGTGTCTCCCCGTGTCTCACCGTGTCTCCCCGCGTCTCCCCCGTGTCTCACCATGTCTCACCGTGTCTCACCGTGTCTCACCGTGTCTCTGTGTCTCCCCGTGTCTCACCGTGTATCACCGTGTCTGTGTCTCCCCGTGTCTCTCTGTGTCTCTCCGTGTCTCCCCATGTCTCTGTGTCTCTGTCTCTAGAGTGTCGCCCACGTGGCGTGGCGGTGAGCGTGACCCCGTGCCTCCCGGCCTACGCGCTCTTCATGTGCCACCGTGTCTCACCGTGTCTCTGTGTCTCTGTGTCTCTGTGTCTCTGTGTCTCCGTGTCTCTGTGTCTCTGTGTCTCTGTCTCTAGAGTGTCGCCCACGCGGCGTGGCGGTGAGCGTGACCCCGTGCCTCCGGCCTACGCGCTCTTCATGTGCCACCGTGTCTCACCGTGTCTTCCCGTGTCTCCCCATGTCTCCCCCTCTGTGTCTCTGTGTCTCTGTGTCTCTGTGTCTCTGTGTCTCTGTGTCTCTGTGTCTCTGTCTCTAGAGTGTCGCCCACGTGGCGTGGCGGTGAGCGTGACCCCGTGCCTCCCGGCCTACGCGCTCTTCATGTGCCACCGTGTCTCACCGTGTCTTCCCGTGTCTCCCCATGTCTCCCCCTCTGTGTCTCTGTGTCTCTGTGTCTCTGTGTCTCTGTCTCTAGAGTGTCGCCCACGTGGCGTGGCGGTGAGCGTGACCCCGTGCCTCCCGGCCTACGCGCTCTTCATGTGCCACCGTGTCTCCCCGTGTCTCCCCATGTCTCCCCCTCTGTGTCTCTGTGTCTCTGTGTCTCCGTGTCTCTGTGTCTCCCCGTGTCTCTAGAGTGTCGCCCACGTGGCGTGGCGGTGAGCGTGACCCCGTGCCTCCCGGCCTACGCGCTCTTCATGTGCCACCGTGTCTCACCGTGTCTCTGTGTCTCTGTGTCTCTGTGTCTCCGTGTCTCTGTGTCTCCGTGTCTCTGTGTCTCTGTGTCTCTGTGTCTCTGTGTCTCTAGAGTGTCGCCCACGTGGCGTGGCGGTGAGCGTGACCC
Organism: Lampetra fluviatilis; assembly: GCF_964198595.1. Classification (NCBI taxonomy): domain Eukaryota; kingdom Metazoa; phylum Chordata; class Hyperoartia; order Petromyzontiformes; family Petromyzontidae; genus Lampetra; species Lampetra fluviatilis. Next base: position 4,655,238 of record NC_136346.1, on the reverse strand, counting down.
CGTGCCTCCCGGCCTACGCGCTCTTCATGTGCCACCGTGTCTCACCGTGTCTCTGTGTCTCTGTGTCTCTGTGTCTCCGTGTCTCTGTGTCTCTGTGTCTCTGTGTCTGTGTCTCTGTGTCTCTGTGTCTCCCCGTGTCTCTAGAGTGTCGCCCACGTGGCGTGGCGGTGAGCGTGACCCCGTGCCTCCCGGCCTACGTCCTCTTCATGTGCCACCGTGTCTCTGTGTCTCCGTGTCTCTGTGTCTCCGTGTCTCTGTGTCTCTGTGTCTCTGTGTCTCTGTGTCTCCCCGTGTCTCTAGAGTGTCGCCCACGTGGCGTGGCGGTGAGCGTGACCCCGTGCCTCCCGGCCTACGTCCTCTTCATGTGCGTGCGCTACGCCGACCACACCAGCGACGACTCGCGAGTCCGCTCGCTGCTCACCGCCGCCATCAACGGCATCAAGCGAGTCCTCAAGGTGCCACGCGGGGGGGGTCACGGGGTCACGTGGGGGTCACGTGGGGGGGGGCACGTGGGGGGGTTACGTGGGGGGGGGGGTCACGTGGGGGGGTCACGTGGGGGGGGGGTCACGTGGGGGTCACGTGGGGGTCACGTGGGGGGGGGGTCACGTGGGGGTCACGGGGTCACGTGGGCGAGACGTGTCTCTGTGTGTCTCTCTCTCTCTGTGTGTGTCTCAGTGTCTCTCTGTCTGTCTATCTCTGTCTGTGTCTCTCTGTGTATCTCTGTCTGTGTCACTGTGTCTTTCTGTGTGTCTCTCTGTGTGTGTGTCTCTCTGTGTGTCTCTCTGTGTGTGTGTCTTTCTGTGTGTGTCTCTGTGTGTCTCTCTGTCTCTCTGTGTGTGTATCTCTCTGTCTCTCTGTGTGTATCTCTGTGTATCTCTGTGTGTCTCTCTGTGTCTTTCTGTGTGTCTCTCTGTGTGTCTCTCTGTGTCTCTCTCTGTGTATCTCTGTCTGTGTCTCTCTGTGTCTCTCTCTGTGTCTCTGTGTGTGTGTGTCTCTCTGTCTCTCCGTGTGTCTCTCTGTGTGTCTCTCTGTCTCTCTGTGTCTCTGTGTGTGTGTCTTTCTGTGTGTGTCTCTGTGTGTGTCTCACTGTCTCTGTGTGTGTCTCTGTGTGTGTGTCTCTGTGTGTGTCTGTGTGTCTCTGTGTCTGTGTCTGTGTGTGTCTCTGTGTCTCTGTGTGTGTCTCTGTGTGTGTCTGTGTGTCTCTGTGTCTGTGTGTCTCTGTGTCTCTGTGTGTCTCTGTGTCTGTGTGTGTCTCTATGTGTCTGTGTGTGTCTCTGTGTCTCTGTGTGTGTCTCACTGTGTCTCTGTGTGTGTCTCACTGTGTCTCTGTGTGTGTCTGTATGTCTCTGTGTCTGTGTCTCTGTGTGTGTGTCTCACTGTCTCTGTGTGTGTCTGTGTGTCTCTGTGTCTGTGTGTCTCTGTGTCTCTGTGTGTCTCTGTGTCTGTGTGTGTCTCTATGTGTCTGTGTGTGTCTCTGTGTCTCTGTGTGTGTCTCACTGTGTCTCTGTGTGTGTCTCACTGTGTCTCTGTGTGTGTCTGTATGTCTCTGTGTCTGTGTCTCTGCGTGTATGTCTCACTGTGTCTCTGTGTGTGTCTGTATGTCTCTGTGTCTGTGTCTCTGTCTGTGTCTCTCTGTGTCTCTCTCTGTGTCTCTCTGTGTGTGTGTCTCTCTGTCTCTCCGTGTGTCTCTCTGTGTGTCTCTCTGTCTCTCTGTGTCTCTGTGTGTGTGTCTTTCTGTGTGTGTCTCTGTGTGTGTCTCACTGTCTCTGTGTGTGTCTCTGTGTGTGTGTGTCTCTGTGTGTGTCTGTGTGTCTCTGTGTCTGTGTGTGTCTCTGTGTGTCTGTGTGTCTGTGTGTCTCTGTGTGTCTCTGTGTCTGTGTGTCTCTGTGTCTGTGTGTCTCTGTGTCTGTGTCTGTGTGTGTCTCTGTGTCTCTGTGTGTGTCTCTGTGTGTGTCTGTGTGTCTGTGTGTCTCTGTGTGTGTGTCTCTCTGTCTCTCCGTGTGTCTCTCTGTGTGTCTCTCTGTGTCTCTGTGTGTGTGTCTTTCTGTGTGTGTCTCTGTGTGTGTCTCACTGTCTCTGTGTGTGTCTCTGTGTGTGTGTGTCTCTGTGTGTGTCTGTGTGTCTCTGTGTCTGTGTGTGTCTCTGTGTTTTTGTGTCTCTGTGTGTCTCTGTGTGTCTGTGTGTCTCTGTGTGTCTCTGTGTGTCTCTGTGTCTGTGTGTCTCTGTGTCTCTGTGTGTATCTCACTGTGTCTCTGTGTGTGTCTCACTGTGTCTCTGTGTGTCTGTGTGTGTGTGTGTGTGTGTCTGTGTGTGTGTGTCTGTGTGTGTGTGTCTGTGTGTGTGTCTGTGTGTGTGTGTCTGTGTGTGTGTGTCTGTGTCTGTGTGTGTGTCTGTGTGTGTGTCTGTGTGTGTGTCTGTGTGTGTGTCTGTGTGTGTGTGTGTCTGTGTGTGTGTGTGTGTGTTTCTACAGAAGCGGGTGGACGACTTTGAGACGGTGTCGTTCTGGCTGGTCAACACATGCCGCTTCCTGCACTGCCTCAAGCAGTACAGCGGGGAGGAGGTGAGGACACCATCAACATCAACATCATCAACATCAACATCACCATCATCAACATCATCACCATCATCACTGCCTCAAGCAGTACAGCGGGGAGGAGGTGAGGACACCATCAACATCAACATCATCAACATCAACATCACCATCATCAACATCATCACCATCATCACTGCCTCAAGCAGTACAGCGGGGAGCGGGTGAGGACACCATCAACATCAACATCACCATCAACATCATCATCATCAACATCAACATCACCATCATCAACATCATCACCATCATCATCAACATCACCAACATCAACATAAACATCATCACTGCCTCAAGCAGTACAGCGGGGAGGAGGTGAGGACATCATCAACATCAACATCACCATCATCATCATCAACATCACCATCATCACTGCCTCAAGCAGTACAGCGGGGAGGAGGTGAGGACACCATCAACATCATCAACATCATCAACATCATCACCATCATCAACATCATCACCATCATCACTGCCTCAAGCAGTACAGCGGGGAGGAGGTGAGGACACCATCAACATCAACATCAACAACATCATCATCACCATCAACATCAACATCAACAACATCACCATCACCAACATCAACATAAACATCATCAACATCACCAACATCATCACTGCCTCAAGCAGTACAGCGGGGAGGAGGTGAGGACACCATCAACATCATCACCATCAACATCACCATCACCATCATCAACATCATCACCATCAACATCACCATCACCATCATCAACATCATCACCATCATCACTGCCTCAAGCAGTACAGCGGGGAGGAGGTGAGGACATCATCAACATCATCACCATCAACATCATCAACATCACCATCACCAACATCAACATCATCACCATCAACATCACCAACCATCATCAACATCATCACCATCATCACTGCCTCAAGCAGTACAGCGGGGAGGAGGGTGAGGACATCATCAACATCATCACCATCAACATCATCAACATCAACATCACCATCATCATCATCATCAACATCACCAACATCAACATCACCAACATCACCATCATCAACATCATCACCATCACCAACATCAACATCACCAACATCATCATCATCACAACATCACCATCACCATCATCAACATCATCACCATCATCACTGCCCTCAAGCAGTACAGCGGGGAGGAGGTGAGGACACCATCAACATCATCACCATCAACATCATCACCATCAACATCACCATCACCATCAACAACATCATCAACATCATCACTGCCTCAAGCAGTACAGCGGGGAGGAGGTGAGGACACCATCATCATCATCATCATCAACATCATCATCATCAACATCAAACATCACCATCACCATCAACAACATCATCACCATCATCACTGCCTCAAGCAGTACAGCGGGGAGGAGGTGAGGACACCATCAACATCATCACCATCAACATCATCACCATCAACATCACCATCAACATCACCATCACCATCATCAACATCACCATCACCATCATCAACATCATCACCATCATCACTGCCTCAAGCAGTACAGCGGGGAGGAGGTGAGGACACCATCAACATCATCACCATCAACATCATCATCATCAACATCAACACCATCACCATCAACAACATCATCAACATCATCACTGCCTCAAGCAGTACAGCGGGGAGGAGGTGAGGACACCATCATCATCATCATCAACATCATCATCATCAACATCAACATCACCATCACCATCAACAACATCATCACCATCATCACTGCCTCAAGCAGTACAGCGGGGAGGAGGTGAGGACACCATCATCATCAACATCATCATCATCAACAACATCACCATCATCACCATCACCATCATCAACATCATCACCATCATCACTGCCTCAAGCAGTACAGCGGGGAGGAGGTGAGGACACCATCAACATCATCACCATCAACATCATCACCATCAACATCACCATCAACATCACCATCACCATCATGAACATCACCATCATCAACATCATCACCATCATCACTGCCTCAAGCAGTACAGCGGGGGAGGAGGTGAGGACACCATCATCATCAACATCAACATCATCAACATCAACAACATCAACATCACCATCACCATCATCACCATCACCATCACCATCATCAACATCATAAACATCATCACTGCCTCAAGCAGTACAGCGGGGAGGAGGTGAGGACACCATCAACATCATCATCATCAATACCATCACCATCAACACCATCATCAATACCATCACCATCATCATAAACATCATCATCATCACCATCAACATCAACACCATCATCAACATCATCAACATAAACATCACCATCAACATCATCATCACCATCATCAACATCATCAACATCATCAACATAAACATCAACACCATCAACATCACCAACATCATCACCATCACCATCAACACCATCATCATCACCATCACCATCATCACCATCATCACCTTCATCATCACCATCACCACAAACACCATCACCATCATCAACATCACCATCAACATAAACATCAACATCACCAACATCAACATCAATACCATCACCATCATCAACAACATCAACATCAATACCATCACCATCATCAACATTACCATCATCACCATAAACATCAACACCATCAACCTCACCATCAACACCATCACCATCATCACCATAAACATCAACACCATCAACATCACCATCAATACCATCAAACATCACCATCATTACTCATCTCCATAAGCATCAACACCATCATCACCATCATCAACATCACCATCATCACCATAAACATCAACACCATCAACCTCACCATCAATACCATCACCATCAATACCATCAACATCACCATCAGCACCACCATCATTACCATCTCCATAAGCATCAACACCATCATCACCATCATCAACATCAATACCATCAACATCAAAAACCATCATCATCATCATAAACACCATCAGCACCATCACTATCAACATCATCACCATCAACACCATCAGCACCATCACGGTATCCGGGGGGGGCCGGAGTGAGTTATACCTCCCCCCCACCCCTCCCCCCCCACCCCTCCCCCCCCACCCACCCCCACCCTCCTCCCACCCACCCCCTCCCTACCCCTCCCCCACCCCCCCACCCCTCCCCCCCTCCCCCCCACCCTCCCCCCCCTCCCCCTCACCCTCCCCCCCTCCCCTCCCCCCACCACCCTCCCCCCACCCTCCCCCCCCTCCCACCACCTCCCCCCCTCCCACCACGCCCCCCTCCTCCCCCCCTCCACCCTCCCACCACCCTCCCCCCACGCCCACCCCTCCCCCCCCACCCCTCCCACCCCCCCCCTCCCCCACCCCCACCCCACCCCACCCCACCCCTCCCCCCACACCCCCCCACTCCCTCCCCCCCCAACCCCCCCCCCCTCCACCCCCTCCCCCCACCCTCGCCCCCACTCCCTCCCCCACCCTCCCCACTCCCCCCCCACCCCCCTCCCCCCCCTCCCCACCCCTCCCCTCACCCCACCCTCCTCCCCACCCCCTCCCCCATCCCCACCCCCTCCCCCTCCCCCCACCCCTCCCCCCACACCCCCACCCCCACCCCCCTCCCCCCCCCCCACACCCCCCCTCCCACCCTCCCCCCACCCCTCCCCCCACCCTCCCCCCACCCTCCCCCCCTCCCCCCCACCCCCCTCCCCCCCACCACCCCCCCTCCCCCCCACCCTCCCCACCCCTCCCCCCCTCCCCCCTCCCCCCACCCCACCCTCCTCCACCCCCTCCCCCATCCCCACCCCTCCCCCCCCCACCCCTCCCCCCCCCCCTCCCCCCACCCTCCCCCCCTCCCCCCCACCCCACCCTCCTCCCACCCCCCTCCCCCATCCCCACCCCTCCCCCCCACCCACCCCCACCCCCACCCCACCCCCTCCCCCCTCCTCCCACCCCTCCCCCAACTCCCCCCTCTCACCCCCCACCCTTCCCCCACCCCTCCCCCCTCCACCCCTCCCCCCCCACCCCTCCCCCCCTCCCCCCACCCCCTCCCCTCCCCCTCCCCCCTCCCCTCCCCCTCCCCCCTCCCCCCCTCCCCCACCCCTCCCCCCCACTCACCCCCACCCCCACCCCTCCCCCTCCTCCCACCCCACCCCCCACCCCCCTCCCCCCCACCCACCCCCACCCCACCCCCCCCACCCACCCCCCACCCCCCTCCCCTCCCCCTCCTCCCACCCCACCCCCCACCCCCCTCCCCCCCTCCCCCCTCCCTCCCCCCCTCCCCCCACCCCTCCCCCCTCCCCCCCCACTCCTCCCACCCCACCCCCCACCCCCCCTCCCCCCCCTCCCCCACCCCTCCCCCCCCACCCACCCCCCACCCCCCTCCTCTCCCCCTCCTCCCACCCCACCCCCCACCCCCCTCCCCCCTCCCCCTCCCCTCCCCCCCTCCCGCCACCCCACCCTCCTCCCACCCCCTCCCCCATCCCCACCCCTCCCCCCCCCCACCCCTCCCCCCCACCACCCCCACCCCCACCCCACCCCCTCCCCCTCCTCCCACCCCCTCCCCCAACTCCCCCCCTCTCACCCCCCCACCCTTCCCCCACCCTCCCCTCCACCTCCCTCCCCCCCCACCCCTCCCCCCCCTCCCCCCCACCCCCTCCCCTCCCCCTCCCCCCTCCCCTCACCCCTCCCCCCTCCCCCCCCTCCCCCACCCCACCCCCCACCCCCCTTCCCCCCCTCCCCCACCCCTCCCCCCCACTCACCCCCACCCCCACCCCTCCCCCCCCCCTCCCCCTCCCCTCCCCCCCTCCCCCCTCCCCCCTCCCCCTCTCCCTCCCCCACCCCTCCCCCCTCCCCCCCCACCCCCCAGGCGTTCTCACGTCACAACACGGCTCGCCAGACGTCCCACTGCTTGCGCAACTTCGACCTGGCCGAGTATCGGCAGGTGCTGAGTGACGTGGCCATCCAGGTGTACCAGCAGCTGGTGCGTCTTCTAGAAGCTTCACTACTACCACTAGTGGGTAGGTGACAACAACAACAACAACACAACAACAACAACAACACAACAACAACAACACAACAACAACAACACAACAACACAACAACAACAACAACAGGTGCTGAGTGACGTGGCCATCCAGGTGTACCAGCAGCTGGTGCGTCTTCTAGAAGCTTCACTACTACCACTAGTGGGTAGGTGACAACAACAACAACACAACAACAACAAACAACACAACAACAACACAACAACAACAACACAACAACAACAACAACAACAACAACAGGTGCTGAGTGACGTGGCCATCCAGGTGTACCAGCAGCTCGTGCGTCTTCTAGAGGCTTCACTACTACCCACTAGTGGGTAGGTGACAACAACAACAACACAACAACAACAACAACCACCACAACAACACAACAACACAACAACAACACAACAACACAACACAACAACAACACAACAACACAACAACAACAACACAACAACACAACAACAACACAACAACACAACAACACAACAACAACAACAACAACACAACCACAACAACACAACAACAACACAACCACAACAACACAACAACACAACAACAACAAACAACACACAACAACACAACACAACAACAACAACAACACAACAACAACAACACAACAACACAACAACAACAACACACCAACACACAACAACACAACAACAACAACACAACAACACAACAACAACAACACAACAACAACAACACAACACACAACAACAACAACACAACAACAACAACAGGTGCTGAGTGACGTGGCCATCCAGGTGTACCAGCAGCTCGTGCGTCTTCTAGAAGCTTCACTACTACCACTAGTGGGTAGGTGACAACAACAACAACAACCACCACAACACCACAACAACACAACAACATCAACACTACCACCAACACACCACCACCACGACGACCACTACCACCAACACCACCAACAACAACAACCACCAATTCACCCACTAAGTGGCGGTGACGTCACCACGACGCTTGTGCCAGGCCAAGTGCACCTTGAGGCTACCACGTGAAGTGTCGAACGCCCGCTGGCAGGAGGTCACGGGGCAGACCCAGCAGGTGCCACGGGTCGACTGACCGAGATGACCGAGATGACTGGCTGATGCACCACCTGTGCCCCCTACTGTGCCAACTTGCTGCGCTTTAGCCACCCGGCGCTCCGCTCGTTGTTGTGAGCGTCGCTCCTCCACCCTCCGTTGTTGTTGGAGGGCGACTACCTCCAACTGCCCAGTAGCGTCCTTCACGAGCCTCCTCCACTGAGGCCGATCTTTACACCGCTGGTACCAGTCATCGGCAAGTCCACTCAGCTCCACGTCCTCCTGTACCACATCACTCCATCTCTTCTCTAGCCCGTGCCGCGCCCGTTTAGCCCCCTCGATCCTGCCGAACAAAAGCTGTTTAGGCATGCGGTGGCTGGGCATGCGGGCTACATGGCCCAGCCAACGCAGCCTTGCCTGCCGGAGGAACTCACCGATGGGATTTTGTCCAGATCTTTCAAGGATTTGTGAGCTCCTCACACAATCCAGCCTGGTTAAACCCAGGATGGATTATACGCAGGCCAGCCTAAATGTTTCTAACCGGCGAAGATGCTCCACTAGGGGGGTCCACGTTTCGCAAGCGTAGAGAAGGGAGGGAATGACCGTGGCCGAGAAGACCTGAAGCTTCGTGCGAAGCGACAGACCAGGTAGCTTCCACACAGCGTTACGCAACCGATGAAAAGATATTGCCGCTCGACTGATTCGGAGTGAGACCTCTGCTGTTAAACTGGAGCCGGTCATGAGCACACTGCCCAGGTATGGGAAACTCTCCACTCTCTCAACAACTGCCCCATCACCGATTGGGAGTTGTGGGGGTGGAATGTCCGATGGTACAAAATACCCAGGCAGGTGCTGATGGTAAGGCCCCACCTCTTAGTGGCAAGCTCCAGGTTCAGCAGCAGTGCCTCCAACTCCTCCTCTGAGTGAGCAGCAATTACAAGATCATCGGCATACATAATGTGGTTGACCAATAGGGAGCCATCCCTTGACCGCACCCGGGCATCGATCAGCCTTCCATTATATCTCTACCAAATGGAAATTCCCCCGGTACAGCTATTGAAGGCTTCACGAACTACGCAGTCGAAATAGATGTTAAATAATGTGGGAGCCAGAGGACATCCCTGTCGCACCCCAAGGTGTACAGGGAATGGTTCCGACTCCCGGCCACGTAGTTTTACCCGGGCCCGCTCACCATCATGAAGGTCCTTTAATGATCGTGAGCAGAGGGTCAGGGACTCCGAAAGCACGAAGAACAACCCAGAGCCCAGGCCTACTGATGGTATCATAGTGCCTTGACCAGGTCAATAAAGCAGAGATGTAGGTCTTGTTGAAATTCCCTACACCTCTGCTGTAGCAGATGGATAGAAAAAAATGGCATCCATACAGGACTGCCCTTTCCTGAAACCGCATTGGGGCTCCGCAAGCCTCTCCTCAGCGTGCCTGGCAAGACGATGTTGAATAATCCTTGCCAGGACCTTTCCTGGCACACTGAGGAGTGAGATGCCCCTGTAGTTGTTACAGTCTGTGTGGCCCCCCTTCTTAAAGAGGGGGACCACCAGGGCATCCTTCCAGTCCTGCGGAACCCGTCCAGCGATCCAGACTGTTGGTATGATGTCATGTAGGGCAGTCTGTGCCCAAACGCCACCCTCCCTCCGCATTTCGCTTGAGAGATCATCTCTGCCCGGTGCCTTTCCTGGTCTGAGACTCTGGATCGCCCTCAGTACTTCCTCAACAGATGGCACCTCAGCCAGCCACTCACAGGGGGTGACCTCTTCCAATATTTGAGGCACCGCAGCCTCGGCAGGGTCATGCCCCATTTGTCCCGCGTTGTTATCCTGGCTGAGGGATGTCCCCTCCCCCAGGACCTCATGGAAATGCTCAGCAAATCTGCAAACCTGTTCCTGGGGGTCAGAGATTGGATCACCATTCTTTTCCCTAATGATGGTAATAGGTGTGGTGCTGCAGGTTACTTTTTTGATGGAATTAACGAGCGATTTGTGATCGCGGGCCATTGAGGCAGACTCCATCTCCTCAGCAACCCGCGACCACCACCCATCCTTGCAGCACCTCAAGGCTGTCTGAACCTCCGACTGAAGGCTGCGGTAAACCTCCTCATTCTCTGACGTGGGATGCTGTAGATGAGAGAGGGCCTGTCGCTTTTTCTCAGCCAGCTTGAACACCTCCTCTGTCAGCCAGGTTCTCTGGGGAGGTCTGGACCATGTACCCAAAGCAGCCATTGCAGCTGCATGAGCCACAGTCTTAAACCTCGTCCATTTTCCCTCGACATCAGGAGGAGTGGGGGACGATGCCAACCCCAGCTGCAAGCGATGATGAAATTCTTACTTGCAACTTTCATCAGCTAGCGGAGAACATGCCACTAAGGGTTTGAATGGTGTCCTGGGTGTACACCCACCACCACCGGAGTGGAAGAATGGCAGGCGCATCTTACAGATGACTAGTCGATGGGCAGTGGGCAGATCAGCTCCACGGTAGGTTCTGGTGTCAAGAAAATGGGCCCTCATCCGCTGTTCTGTCACTATGTAGTTCAGCAGATGTTCTTGCTTGGACCCGGCATGCATCCATGATGTTGTGTGGATGCGCCGATGCCGGAAGAGCGTGTTGGTAATTACAAGCTCATGGGCTGCACAAAAATCTAGCAGCCTCCTACCGCTGTTATTGAGCTGATCTGGCCCATGCCTTCCAATCACTCCAGACCAGGTGCCAGCATCATGACCAACTCGGGCATTGAAGTCTCCCAACAAGATGACTCTGTCCCGAGTGGCCACTTTAGCCAGCACCTGTGACAGGAGGTCATAGAAGGCATCTGACTCATCAGCTTTGCCTGCATCCCTCCACGGATGTTCGTCTTCGGTGGGGGCATAAGTAACCACGACCACCACTCCTCGCCTCTGGTTGATGGGAAGGCGAGCCCAAAGTAGCCTGGGGCTTATAGCTTCCCACACCTCATCACCACGCTCCCACACCCCCTTCATTCTTTTGTTCAGAAGAAGAGCCACTCCCTGTTGTTTGGCAGTCTCCTGCCCCGAGTAGAGGACTGTCCACCCCTCATGGTGGCAGGAGCCAGAGCCGGTCCAACGGATCTCTTGAACACCGCAGAGATCCAGGCGGTACCGGTCCAGCTCCCGACAGAGGAGTGGCAGCCTCTCCTCCGCAGTGAGCGTTCGGACATTCCACGTGGCCACACGTCATCGTTGTCGTCATCGTTGTCGTCATCGTCGTCATCGTCGTCATGGTCATTGTCGTAGTAACCTTCGTCATCGTCGTCGTCATCATCGTCGTCATCATCGTCATCATCGTCATCGTCGTCATTGTCGTCATCGTCATCATCGTCATCACCATCATCGTCGTCATCATCGTCATCGTTGTCGTCATCATCGTCATCGTTTTCGTCATCGTTGTTGTCATCGTCGTCATTGTCGTAGTAACCGTCGTCATCATCGTCATCATCGTCGTCATCGTCGTCATCATCGTCATCGTTGTCATCGTCGTCGTCATCGTTGTCATTGTCGTAGTAACCATCATCATCGTTTTCGTCGTCATCGTCGTCATCGTCGTAGTAACCTTCGTCATCATCGTCATCATCATCGTCATCATCGTCGTCATCGTCGTCATCGTCATCGTCATCGTCGTCATCGTCGTAGTAACCGTCGTCATCATCTACATCCCCCCCCCCGCCCCGTGCCCCAGTGAGCGCCATGCTGGAGCAGGAGTCCATCGAGGGCGCCGTCTCCAGCGTGAAGCCCAGCGGCCTGCGCAGGAGGACCCCCTCGGAGGGAGGAGGGGGGGGCCCCCCCTCCACCCCCACCCCCACCCCCCTCATCCTCCTTCTACGGCGGCGTCAGCGCATTCGGCTTCAGCCCCTTCGGAGGAGGAGGAGGAGGCGGAGCCAGAAGAGAAGGAGGCGGAGCCAGAGGAGGAGTAGGAGGAGCCAGAGGAGGAGGCGGAGCCGGAGTAGGAGGCGGAGCCGGAGAAGGAGGCGGAGCCGGAGTAGGAGGCGGAGCCAGAGAAGGAGTAGGCGGAGCCAGAGTAGGAGGAGCCAGAGGAGAAGTAGGCGGAGCCAGAGGAGAAGTAGGCGGAGCCAGAGGAGAAGTAGGCGGAGCCAGAGGAGAAGTAGGCGGAGCCAGAGTAGGAGTAGGCGGAGCCAGAGGAGAAGTGGGCGGAGCTACGATGGAGACGCTGGTGTCGCGGCTTGCGCTCTGGACGTCGACGCTGGCTTCCCAGGGGGCCGAGCGGGAGCTGCTGGGTCAGCTGACGCGGCAGCTGCTCTACCTGACGGGGGCGGCCGCCCTCAACGCGCTCCTCTTGCGCAAGGACATGTGCTCCTGGAGCAAGGGGGTGCAGATACGGTGAGTGGGGGGTCAGGGGTCAGGGGTCACGTGAGTGGGGGGGTCAGGGGTCAGGGGTCACGTGAGTGGGGGGGGGGAGTGGGTGGATGGCAAGGATCAAGTCCACCTGTGCCATGCCCCCACCCCCCCCACCCCCCCCCACACCACCCACTCACTCATTCACTCACTCATTCACCCACTCACTCACCCCCCCACTCACTCACCCACTCACTCACCCACCCACTCACTCACTCACTCACTCACTCACCCCACTCACCACTCACCCACCCACTCACCCACTCACCCACCCACTCACTCACCCACCCACTCACCCACCCACTCATCCACTCACCCACCCACTCACACACTCACCCACCCACTCACACTCACTCACCCACTTCACTCACCCACCCACTCACACACCCACTCACCCACCCACTCACCTCACCACTCACTCACACCCCACCCCCCCACTCACTCACTCACCCCCCACCCCCCCACCCACTCACTCACTCACTCACCCCCACCCCCCCCACTCACTCACTCACTCACCCCCCACCACCCCCCACTCACTCACTCACCCCCCACCCCCCCCACTCACTCACTCACCCCCCACCCCCCCACCCACTCACTCCACCCCACTCACCCCACTCACTCACTCCCACTCACCCACACCACTCCACACCACCACACTCACCCACCCACTCCACCCACTCACCCACCCACTCACCCACTCACCCACACACTCACCCACCCACATCACCACACACTCACCCACTCACTCACCACCACCCACTCACTCACTCACTCACACATCACCACTCACCCACCACTCACCCACTCACCCACCCACTCACGTCACCTCACCCACTCACCCACCCACTCATCCACACACCACCCACTCACACACTCACCCACCCACTCACTCACTCACCACACTCACGTCACCCACCCACTCACTCACCCACTCACTCACCCACTCACCCACCCACTCACCCACCCACTCCCCCACCCACCCACTCACCCACCCACTCACCCACCCACTCACCCACTCACCCACACACTCACCCACCCACTCACTCACTCACCCACACTCACCCACCACTCACTCACTCACTCACCCACTCACCCACTCACCCACCCACTCACCCACTCACCCACCCACTCACTCACCACCACCACTCACCCACCCACTCATCCACTCACCCACTCACACACTCACTCCACCCACTCACTCACTCACCCACTCACTCACCCACCCACTCACCCACCCACTCACTCCACCCACTCACCACACTCACTCCCCCCCACCCCACTCACTCCACTCACCCCCACCCCCCACCCACTCACTCACCCCCCACCCCCCCACTCACTCACACACCCCCCACCCCCCCACTCACTCACTCACCCCCCCCCCCACTCACTCACTCACCCACACCACCCCACCCACTCACCACCCACTCACCACCTCACTCACCCACTCACCCACCCCACTCACCCACCACTCACCCACCACCCACTCACCCACCTCACTCACTCACCTCCCACACACTCACCCACCACTCACTCACCCACTCACTCACCACCCACTCACTCACTCACTCACTCACCCACTCACCCACCACTCACTCTCACATCACACTCACCCACGCCACCCACCACTCACCCACACTCACCCACTCACCCACCCACACTCCACTCACCCACCCACTCACTCACACACCCACTCACTCACCACCCACACTCACCCACTCACTCACCACTCACACCACTCACGCACCCACTCACACCCACTCACCCACCCACTTCACACCCACTCACAATCACCCACCACTCACTCACTCACCCACTCACTCACCACCCACTCACTCACTCACCACTCACCCACTCACCCACCACTCACCCACTCACCACTCACCCACCCACTCACTCACCCACCCACTCACGCCACCCACTCATCCACTCACCCACCCACTCACACACTCACACCCACTCACTCACTCACCACTCACTCACCCACCACTCACCCACCCACTCACACCACTCCCACCCACTCACCCACTCACCCACACACTCACCCACCACTCACCCCACTCACCCACACTCACACCACTCACCCACACACTCACCCCACTCACCCACCCACTCACCCACCCACTCACCCACTCACCCACCACTCACCCACCCACTCACCCACTCACCACACACCACCCACTCACTCACTCACTCACTCACCCACCCACCCACCACACCACTCACCACTCACCACCCACTCACTCACTCACCCACCCCCCACCCCCCCACCCCCCACTCACCCACTCACCCACCCCCCACCCACCCACCCACACACCCACCCACCCACACACTCATTCACCCACACCCACTCACTCACTCACCCACTCACTCACCCACCCACTCACCCACCCACTCACCCACCCAATCACCCACCCACTCACCCACCCACTCACCCACTCACCCCACACACTCACCCACCCACACTCACCCACTGACCCACACACTCACTCACCCACTCACCCACACACTCACCCACTCACCCACCCACTCACCCACCCACTCACCCACCCACTCACCCACTCACCCACCCACTCACCCACCCACTCACCCACTCACCCACACACTCACCCACCCACTCACTCACTCACCCACCCACCCACTCACTCACTCACCCACCCACTCACTCACCCACCCC